>NC_046238.1:4922500-5231246 GCF_009819885.2 Catharus ustulatus | reverse complement strand
ATAGCTTCCTAATTCTGCCTGCCTCAGCACTTTCCCGGCAGTTAATTGCATCAGGGCTCGGAGAAACATTCCATAAGCTGCTGAAGACAGCTTTGCCACAGTCTGACACACTTCTCTCTTGGTTACATAGCAAATGGACACTCTGGGATAATGAGGAAGGAGGAGCTCCAGTGGCCTGGGTACTGTTCTTTGCAACCTTTTGCCTATAAAATCCTCTCTTCCAAGTCTAGAGGTCTTTTGTTTTGGATATTGCTGTGTGCAGTGATTAGAATGACTAGGTCTGTGTTTTGGTGGGTAAAGAAATGTAGGGAAATATTAAATATTTAGCACAGGCACTCAGTGAGGGAGATACCAAGTTCCCCAAAGCCACAATTACTTCAGCTTTTCCCGAATTTACTTCCATGCACAGAGGAAGTCCTGGGAGAGCAGTAATGCATTTAGGTTTTCACTATTACAGAACCAAAGTCTTAGCAGCAAAAGTACCCTGTTCAGTGTGATCTCAGACAAGGACTTGTTGGCATTGAGATGGGAACTGCTCAGTTACAGTCATGCTTAAGTTCAAGGCTATGGGATACAGATTGAATCACTCTTTTTTTGTCTTAATTTTCCCATCTTCAGCATTTGTTTTCTTATTTCTGTAGGTCAGCATCCCTCTGAATTGGTTGTCTTTGTGCCTCACAATCCTGACTGGCTCTGTACATGGCTTTAAAAAGCAGGAAATGATAAACACCAAACTGTTAGCAATTAGTGCAGTCAAGTGAGTTGCTCTGTGTAGCAGGCTGTCTGACGTGAAATAATGCATTAGAGGAAAATTTTCCTAAGGGAAATTACTCAGAGATGCAGGTGGACCATGTGTCTGTCTCTCCTGGAGATGATGTGTCTTCTGAGGCATAATTAAAATTCTTTACAATTATTTTCACAATACACAGTGAATGGATAAGTGTGACAGTTGAATGACAAGCATATATGCAGACTAGGACAAGCAGAATGGGTGAATATAGTTTTCTAACTAAAACTTTTTTGTGAGCTGAATTCACAGCTGTTAGGATATAGACATGAATCTGCCATTCTAGACACTGATTTATTTTATTTGTGCTTCTTTTTGTATGTTGAACCTCTTACTAGCTCTTTGTTCCCAGATCCTACCCCATCCAGGGGTTGTGGTGCATTGAGTCTGTCACAGTGGAAGCTGAGGGGATAGTCTGTGGCTCACTCTGCTGAGTTTAGGGAGAAGTAATGTCCCTTCTGATATGGCAAGGCAGTAACAGACCCATTAGCCTTCATAGAAAGCTTTTGGCTGCCTCAGTCTCCTGTTTGCTTAGAGCATCTACACCCTAGAGGCTTAAAAGACTGATGACCTGCCAGGTACCACACTTACTTTTTAAACAGGTTAATAGATTTTCTAGTTTTAACCTTAATCTTATCTTGTTAATCATCTCAGCATTGACTGATTTATGTTTTTGTTCCAATAAGCTGTTGAAACTGGGATTCACCCCATTATAAATGTTAACTATGTTAAGCTGTAATCACTTGCATTGCAGCAAAAGTGACCTCAAATCTTACAGTCATTTCAGAGACATTATTAGCTAGTCTGCTGGAGTGCTTATGGTCCTGATAATGGTTGAACTGTCTACTTCCACAAAAAGTCTGTGGCTTCTGTAGTAAATCCTAGAAACCCTGGACCCCACCCCAAGGTAATGGTGTCGTGTACACAGATGACCCTTGGAGCTAGAATGTGTCTTGTGCCATTTGTACCAAGTGTCCAGAGGATCACTATCTTCATGTGAAGCTGTACCCCACGTCTGTCTGGGTTGTGACAATGAGTGGAGGAATTACAAGGAGGTCCCCACTCTGTATTTGTTGCTGTTTCATTTGCCATGTCCAATTGAATCCATTTGACCAGTACAGCTTCCAGTGGGACACAGGCATTTCCTTGCCTGGTACTTATTTTCATTGGAAAATACTCTTTCAGAGAATAGTCTTGAGTTGGAAGGGACCCAGAATGATCAAGTCCATCTCTTAAGTGAATGGCCCATATGGGGATGAGCCTCATGACCAGTGTTAGCACCCTGCTCTAATCGGCTGAGCTAATCTCAGGCTCTCACTTGGCCAGCCTTGAATCTGTTGAGGTGTTCAGCCTGGTCTTGTTAGGCAGTTTGAATGCAGACAGCACTCATGCTTTTGTCTTCTGCAAAAGGTCAACTTAAAGCTGCATTAAAATCAGTTGTCCCTTAACCAGCTGGACATGTTTCAGGGGTTCTTATCCTGGGGTTTTTACACTGCAGCCCTGTGCCTCATTCTTCTCCAGTGTGCCTCCATGTCATGGGGAATGTGAGGCTCAGGAACTGGTTTTGTTATGGACTGACTTCCAGGAGTGTTTTCATTTACATTTATCTTGAGTCTCTCACTTAGGAACAAGGGAAAGAGCCTGTCTACCACTACTGGAGTGTGTCCTGGTGCCCTGCTTGGCCTCCTGTCCCCCTGGGATCAGGCTTGTCCCTTCTCCTGCAGCAGTTCTGCCACAGCCCCTGCTGCCATGGAGACTCATCACCAGTGGCCATTGCAGTGGTGCTGAGATGCAGCTCCTGCTGTGCCTGCAGCTCCCATCATCCTGCTTCCATCAGCATTTTTATGGTTTGAATCCTGCTTTGATGAATTCCATCTTCTCCACGCTCACAGCACAGTGCCCTCCCAGACATACATTCTCAGATGTAATGCTTTGTGCCCCAACAAAAGCTGTCTCTCTCTTACTCTGATACCTTTTAATCACTGAAATGGAGCATTTTGAGCTGTTTCTGCCATCTGTTTGTTGCATAAGGCTTCTGGCTTTCACAGGCTGTGTAAGAAGTCAGGAGATCTTCATCTTCCCCAGAGGAGAGGCAGTGCTGTGCCCATGGGATCCAGCTTGGGATACCTGTAATTTCAGTATGATTAGGAACCCAGCGTAATCCCTATGCAGAAAATGGGAAGTTTTCTGCAACAGAAAACTGTGGATTCTGATGTGCTTTCCTTTGTCAGAACTGTAGCAAAGAATACACTAATCAGGCAACACATCAGGATAGAATTTAAAGCTTGTTTACTTACTGGCTGTCAAATTGGAGTGAATTAGTTGTAGTTCAGTTTGGAAATGGTTCAAAACTGGTTCTGAATGATAGCACACAGGTCATGTGTAGCCTCTGGAGGCTCTCGCACTCGCCAGGGCCTTTGGTGGAGGTGTGAATAGTGTCTCCTCCTCTGGTGGGATGCCAGGCACTTGATCAGTATAAGCAGGGCTCATATCAGTTGCAGCTGCTGCAGGGCTGGCCTGTGGTAACTATAAAAAGCTCTCAGGCTGTGGGCAGGGCTCTGGCCTTGCTCTGTGCACTATTTTCTTGGGGTATTTATTTATCATGAAGCTGCTACAGGAGCTGTAGTGCCATAAAACCCTGGGACAGTCACTCTGGCATTCTTCAGAGCATCCAGCAGGAAACTGCCCTGAAGTCCTGGTGACTATATAAAGCACTGATCAGTTTATTGTTTTAATTTTCATTGTGGTTCCTTTCAGCTTCTGGCTCCCTAGCATTCACAATAAAATTCCATCTTTGTTTCGGTGTCACGGTCTAATGTGTGGTGCCTGGTGACAGTGCTACGCACGGAGCTTGTGGAGTCTCTGAATTAGTTTGCTCGCATCTGTGGGAAGAACTGGAGCCAAAAACCTCTCCTTTCAGAGGATTAGAATCACATCATTACTGGAGGGAGTTCAGAGAAGAGTGAAAAAAGTGATTAGGGGCCTGGAGGGACTGATGTATGAGGAGAGATCAAAGGGGCTGAATTTGTATCATTTGGATAACTGACTGAGTGGGGAACATAAAAGTCTGTGATTATGGAATGCGTACAAACTGGGATGTGTCAGGGAGAGATTATTCAATGTGGGATGATGGGGGCAATGGAATTACAGTAGAAAGGGACAAACGGCTGTTAAATAGGAAAATTTCCCAACAATGAGTTCGGGTGTTCAGTTGTCTCTTGCTGTAAATCCAGTGACTTGAGCTATTGCTTTTTAATTTACTGATGAATGCACATAAAATAGAGGTGAGAATGTAAAGGGAAGATTGATACAGCAGTGGCTCTCTGGTTTTATGTCCCTTTGGCCTCTGAGACTGCATCTGTAGGGTCCATCCAGCTTGGGTGAGACTCACTGAACAGAAAGCAATGAATCATCAGAAAAAGGCTTCTCCTGCCTTTTTCATCAGATTAATGTGGTCAGGCTGAGGTCACCTCTCTGTGGCATCTGTCCTGCTGCAGGTACTCAGGATTTCAGAAGATGAATACTCAGAGTCAGTAGCTGTGTTGCTTTGGTTCAGCAGTTTGGACTGTCTAGACTTTAAAGTGGGGTCTAGGGCCTTACTTCCAGAACCAGCAATTGCAGAAATTAGTGTTATTTTAGTTGATATTTCCAGGATGCTGCTTTCATGCCTTCTGCCAAGTGTCTGTGCTCTGCATTTCATGCCCTACATTCCTACCTCTGCCACTGAATTTCATTTTTAACAACCTTTAAATGAGTCTGGGCTGCTGTATGAATTGACTGGTTATCTTCTCTACTGATGTTAATAATGTCTTAATAAATGCAAAACATATTTTGGAAATTCCAGACTTCAGTTGCAGCTGAATTTTTCTTTGCCTTCAAGCTAAAGGTCTGTTTTATCTGAAGTGGTGGCTTGAAAGTTTCTTTTCCCACCTGCTTATAACCAAAGCCTGGGAGGAGGTTGTTGTCATCACTAACCGCGTTTTCTACCTTTCAAATATTTTGCATTATCTTACATATCTTTACCAGTATAAACTGTTGTAGCACTCCAATTTTTCCTGTGTAGCTGGGAATGATAAATAACCTGTTTGAAGCAATGCCCTGTGCTTGTGGGTGAGCTTTGTCCCTGCTCTGGGGGGCTGTGCTCAGCCACATGGGGTCTGGCACGAGCCAGGAGGAGCTGGGGGTTACCTGATGTGAGGAGATGCTTGGCAGGTGAGGTACTGAGTCCTGTGTGTGCAAAAGAGAGGATCAGTGTGTGTGTGTAGGGTAGGGAAGGGTGTCTTTAAAGGCAGGGGGATAATGGATTCTCTTGGTATTGTGTATTTCAGAGCAGGAGCTTATTGACTCAGATACATGCAATAGTGACGCCTCAAAGCGGGATTTCCTTTGGGAGCAGTCACGTGAAAGGGCAAAGGGGAGATGATTGAAATTGAAACCTTCAGACCCTGCTGAATTACTTTTTCATTTTTTTTTTTAAATGGGACTGAATTACTGAAGGAACATTTACTCCTAGCCAGGTCTGTAACTGCTGCATCCCTCTGTAGGATAGATGAGAGATGAGACATGGCAGGGGTAAGGTGCTGCCTGTGGCATGAGAATTACCTGATTGAAACTGCTGTGTGTGCTGGGTATGGAGCAGATGTTCTTGTTGGGGATATGGTGGCTGTTGCCTGCTTTTCCCTGGATTGCTGTACTGAATCTCCCAGTATATGCAATGCACAGTCACAGAATTACATCAGCACCATTGTTCATAAACTGCTTTCCTCAAAGAAAGGATCTGGTGTGAGAAGTGCCTGGTGTCTGAGGTGTTATTTGCAATGTTGGTGTAGGACAGCAGCTGATGGTTGGCTGACAAGCAGGTAGTCTTTATGGGGGGGCAGGTTTTCCCAGACAGGAATTTTTTCATGTTTTCTGGTAAAAGTTTTTGTTTGGTTTTTATTATGGAGAGACTTCTGACACAATGTCAGAACGCAAATACCAAGATGGTCCTCAAAAAGGTTTGTCCTAGGTAGGCTTAAGAAGCTTCAGACTCAAAGTAATTTTCCTGAAGAGACTACTAGAGGATTTCTTGATCTGCTAAAGTATGTTTGACTTATTTTCTGCCTGTAGACTGCCTTGTGCAAGAGCTATCACATGGCCATTTTTCAGAGCCTGGCTGTGTGTTTGCAATTTTGCCACAGTAGCAGAAATCTGTGCAGAAATCTGTGTTCAGTCCCAGTAAGGGATGACCCTAGTACATTCCTTATCAAATGATAAATATCAAAACATCAATTTTTTGTGTTATAGAAAAAATTAAAACATCTGATAGTGAATGCCCTATATTTATAACAATTCTCTATGTTATATTCAGTGCAGGGATCTGTGTTCATTCCTCACAGACCCTCCATTTTTCTTGTATTTTTATGCCCAGACATTGACCAGGAAAAGCTTTCAGAATTGTGATTCTTGAATATGTTGGTTGAGAAGTGCCTTGTGGCAGTGAATTATTGCTAATGGCTGCCAAGCTGCTGCAGACCTCATTGCACAGTGCCATTAGTAGTCAAAGGACTCTGTATCTCTATAACCAAGCAAAGGTTTTACAAGGTGCTGTAGTTTTGATCATTATTACTCCATTAATTGTGTTGCACTTGCTAACAAAGTTTCTGCTTTCCTCTGTGAAGTAAAAGAAATAGTGATGAAGAGTAGGTTGTTACCCTTGCCTGTACTATGAAGGGGAGCACTGAAATATTGATGGCAATGCTGATGTCTGAGCACAGAGGAGTTTACTGCCGTGACCTTCTGCTACCTGGGCTGCAACTCCAGATGGGGATTCAAATTCCATGAGCATGTGGCACATCTCACTTCCAGCAGCACGCAAAGCTCTTCATCTTCTTGACAAGGGAGAGCAGGCTTCAGCTGTTTCTCCTGCACAAGTTGCTGCTGCACTTTAACGTTTTTGCCTGTGCAGAAAGAATAGAAAATTGTTTGCACGCTCTTCCAGCCTATCCAGGTCTTCCTGCAGGTTGGCTCTCTCTTCGCAAGTGTCCACTTCCCACTGACAACATCAGCAGATGTTGTCAGGCTGCACCTCTCCATCACTGTGTTCAGGAATACACGAGCTTTTCCTCTCCTGCAAGCTTTTCCTGATCAGGTCCAGTTGTACAGCAGTGGTATGAGGAGTGAAAAAGTGCATGCTCAGGGGCTGGGCTGAGAGAGACCCACTGGGCTCCCAGATCCATCAGATTCTGCATAGTCTAGATTCCAAACAGACCAAAATGAGGTATCAAAAGATATTATTTTAAGAATCTTGATGCTTAGTTACCCCATCTCTTGGATGTTTAATTAACTCATCCCTCATGTGTTTTCTGAGTGCAGAACAAGAGCCAAACCAGTCCTTTAAATTGTGTCATACAATTGTCTTTTTTGCCCATGAGACTGTTCAAATGGAAGGAGAAGAGCATGGCTGGAATTTATAACCTGTGACTCTCTTCACTAAAAACTGTAATTTTCAAAGCAAATCTCTGCAAGGGGACCCTGTTACTGTGACTTCTCATGCAGTATAAATAATGTTCTTTTCAGTTTACATCAAACAGAGCAGGCCATTGCTTCCTGATCCAGTGGAAGCTCTGGTAATTGCTTCTGTAGGTTCCATTTATAGATCAAACTTCTATGACTAAATTTAATTACTTACAGCTGAATCCAGTGGAAGTAATAAGTTCAAAATAACCTCTGTCATGCTGCCGTGAAAGCAGCATGTTCCCAGGAAAAGGCACTTCCTAATTGTTTCGTTTTTCAGGAGTTTTTAACTTTGACCTATTCATTGTCTGGTGGAGTGAAGGATGGAGCTTTGCAGGACTCTCCCACTCAAAGCCATGTGCTGTGATGAAGCTCCAGTGTCTTGCCATTTCCAGGTTGTACTGAGTCACAAATAGGTGGAGTGTGGAGAAGGGCTTTGAGGATTGCCTGTCTGTCCTGCTCCTCCCAGGGGATCCAGGCTGATTGTGGCCAGAACCAGCTGCAGGAGCTTTTGTCAGACCCAGTGTGGTGGTTGTCATCTTGCACACTGATGTCCTTCTTGAGCTGTAGCACCCTGATTGGAAGTGTATTTGGAGATGTGTGATGAGAAAGAACAGATGCCTTGAAAGATTGTCATATAATGAGAGAAACGCTTGGAATTATTTACTGAAGTGTTAACAAAGACCTAAAGGATGATGTTCTTGTTTTTCACTTAATTAGGCAAGAATTAAATGAAAGACTGCTTAACTGATCTGCAGAAAAATTTGCTGCAGGACAGTGCAGGGACATAGTGACACTCTGGTGCAGTTGTGGCAGCTGTACCTTTCCTTATGCCTCTGTTTCTATCCCACTGGATACACACTGTCTCAGACCTGCATTTTCTGATGTTCATATGGTCTGTTAGCATGATTGATTTGTGGCTGGCTGTCTTTTTTCTGTTGCATATGCATGAGTGCACACACGTGCTCACTTAAGTGAATTTGATTTCTTCATTCCTTGTCTTTTGCCTTTTGTCTGGCACGTTGTCATTTAAATGACCAGTTCTTTCCAGACACTTAAGTGTCACCTTCCATTTCTTTTTGAAACATTTCCCCTGCCTTTTTAGCACTCAGGTGTTTTCTGACTCTTTGTATCCAGTTGCTGACAATCATCAGTGCACAAATCCCATTGTGTCAGTGATGTTATTCAAGAACCGTTGAAAAGTTTGTTGTATCTTAATTAAATAATGAATGGACGTAATTAATCCTAAGGAAATTTATTGCAATTTAATCTAGACCCTTTCATTTAAATGATATTTTTAAGAGAAACAGTAGAAAAAATTTATTATTGTGAAAGCCAAAAAAAATATGCGAGTGGAGTTGTATTGCATTTAATTTTTTCCCCTCAAATGATCTGATACATTACAAAACTCCTGTCAGCATAGGTGGAAAGGGGAATTCCTTGGTGACTACTTGCCTTTTCCTTAGGGAAAACTACAGGCATGCAGCTCTGCTTCTCAGTACTGCTCCTTCTTCCTAGGGAGATGCTCAGGGGAATAGCTCAGCTGGGAAGAATTCCTCTGTCATTTAAAGGATGAACTAGGAGGTAATTACTCATGCTGCCAGGTCACTCAGTATTGATGGGGGCTGTTTCAGGATATTAGTACGTGGGAAAGTCTTTGATGGTTGAGAATTGATTTAAATCCTACAAGCTTTGTTGTTTGTGACCTGCCTGTGTGCTCATATTATCTAAAGCAGATTTCTAGGGAAGCAGATTGCCCGGACAGATTGAGCTGTGCTCTCTGATCCCATCATGGGTGGTTGGGTGTGGCAGTTGTAGAATTCCACTTGGAAATGCAGGGATTTTTACCTGCTGCCATGCAGTTATTGATTAAACAGGCTGGGTATGGATTACTGCACAGATATCTGCCCAGCAGTGAGTGCTAAAAGTGTGAAAAACTTAACCAGTAAAATCTGAGTGCACATAGCTACCTGGCAAGTTCCAAATGATGTCTGGGCAAAGGCTGTGCAGTGTTCATGGTCTGCTCTGTGGTATTTAGTACTAAAGCTGTGGCTGAGGGCTTTGAGATAATTCAGACAGATGAGCCTCTGGATCCAAGCTGGATGTGCCTGAGTCTGGGTGACAGGATGGCAGGTGCCAGCCTGAAGTCAGCACAGGAGATGCTTCAGAGCCTGTGGGACCTCATGCACTGGGCATGACTGAGGGGTTTACACATTTTTACCTGACCTTAGTGTTTGGAAGGGTGAGTGGGTTGAATTTTCATCACCTCTTCCCTCTGGACCCTGTTCTTTAGTCTGTTCAGACCTATTCAAGTGTCCTGAAGCGTGCTGTGAGTGAACAGCTGATGACCCAGTGCTGACACAGAGATAAATTATTCAGTGTGTCTTATTTGAGAATTCAAAGCTTCATGATGAAACCTACAAAACTGTATTATGCTTCTGACATTCTGAGATTTCATCACTATATCTTCAATTATTCACTGAGCCTGCTTGTTCTCCTCCTGGCACTCTGACAGGGCTGCAGGCCAGTGGCAAGCAGCAGGCAGTGCTTTCTTCTCTTTGTTCTCCTGCTTGCTCTTGGTACCTTGTGGGAGAGACTTGCCTGGTGCTTACTCTGTTAAACCTCTCACCCAAAGTTCAAATTTGTACAGTTCACAGACAGGGAAGAGTCTGCAGCCATCCCTATTGCTGGAGGTTTCTCAGTGAACTGTAATTATTGTGAGCTTTCTCCTTCCCTAGAGACACAGCTTTCACTGTGGCTGCAATTACCCTGCACGAATGCTGCAGCTGAACAGCAGCGACCTGGTTGTCAGAGCATCCTCTGGGAAATGCCAAAAGAGAGGCCAGCAGAAGAGGAAGTTGCAGGAAAAGCTTCAGGAGGGGTTTGTCCTCGGGGGCACAGCCAAGGAGTTCTGTGCCAATGGTACCTGCCTGGTGCTCAGGGTTCTGCTGTGCCCAGGGGCTCCTGGCTGGAGTGGAGCTGTTACCTGGGGGGGTTGTGTTGCAGAATGCTGAACAGATCCTCAGCACCATAAGCCTCAAGCTGTTGGTTTTGTAAGGGCAGTTGCTGTGCCTATTAGTCAGGAGAGAATTAACACTGCAGATTCTGCTGCTGAGCAGCTCCAGTGAGCAGGGACTTCCTTGTGCCCTGGCCAAGCTGTGGTCCCAGAGCCGGGCACTGCTTGGTTTTCTCCTCCAGCATTCCTGAACCTCTGAAAGTGCAGGATCTCTCTTGGCTTTGCATGTCCCCTCATATCTGTACTAAGGAAGCTCTTCCATCACCTGGCACCTGCCTACATCAGAGTCCAGATGTAATGAGTTCCCATTAGCTGGAAGGAACTGTGACACATCAAACATTTCTCGTTGGTTTTGGTCTCTCTGTAGCTATGTCTGGATGATTTGCAGTTTCTGTACAGCCCTGATAACTTTCTGGGGAGTCCAGGCTCGAGCTCTGCAGGCAAGCCCTGGCCTTGTGAGAAGCCCTTCTGCATCCTAACAGAGCAATGCTCCAGTACCTGCTGTGTTCCAGTGTGTGGAAATTTTAGTCTGCAGTGGATAATTTTAGAAAAGAGAACTGAAATTAATACTATGAACTCATCGCCTGACGAAGGAGAAATTTTCCTGTGGATGTACAGAAAAATATCTTCATTTCTCCTGGGATTCCTGGGGATGGAAAGTCTGAATCAAGGCTGGAGTCACCATACCAAGGCATGCCAAATACCTCAGACCTTAGAATATTTTCTTCCAAGCCAAGACTTTACACAAGTAATGGAGTTCACAGGGTATGTGAGAAAGACCAGAACTTGTCTACATAGACACAGCTTTTGCTTTCTTTGTCATCACTTGAATAATTTCAGCCAGATGAAGAACGGAGAGAATGTATGAGGAGGGAACAGAGCCTGCCCTTTACTGGCTTGTCCTGGGCACAGAACTTAGGTATGGCTGTCATTAGAAAGCATACAGCCTCTTAAATTCAGGTATGTTATGTAATAAAATGCTCTCTCCTGCCCACTCCAGTTATTGGAATTAAGTACAGTTGTAACTTTAAGGTTACTTAAAGATAACATTAAAGGCAACTTAAAGGTGTTGGAGTAAGGATTTCCAGGTGATGTTGCCTAGGGCAGCTTTCTGTCTGTGGAATAGACACAGAGAGTGCCTCTGCTGCCCATGTCCTCCACAGGGGAAGCCTTCCTCCATGGACACACATTCAATAAATGGCAATAACAAGAAATTTGGCCCTTTTAGGGAACTGACACAAATCCAGTGAGTTCAATAGCAAAGTTGGAAATGAAGCCAGCACTCCTGCTGTTCTCCTGGCCTGTAGGAATAGAAGCTACTAACTAGCATTTCAAATCTCTGGTGCCATTTTCTGTATGATGACTAAAGGAAGGTAGATTACATTGTTTTCTGGTAGTCCAGTACAGGCTATGCAGTGTTTTGTGTTCCTGGAGCACTGACCCTTGCTGGCAAGGGAGACTGTCCTTTCCTGTGGTTGCAAAGCTGGGAAGAGCTGGGTGCTTGCTGAGAAGGACAGGGTGCTCTTGTACTGCTGTTTTGTCCCTTTCAGGCACAAGGGGATCAGCCTGATGGGTTGTTCATCTCCTGGCTGGTGCAAGCAGCCCTGTGAAACCCCAGGGATCATGGTGAAAACCAGCTCTTGGTGATGTCACTGCCTCGAGTTGGTGCTGATGTGTGCTGGAGTTCTGAGTCCACAGTCCTTTGTGTTCTGCCCTCAGTAGGGCTCCTTTGTATGAAGGATTTTACAGTGTATTAGAAAATGAAAATGGCTATTTTTGAGCTTGGCTGTTGCAGCCCCACTGAAGAATGACACCTATTCTGGAGTCCATCCAGATACTGTTCTAACAGCAAAACAGAGAAGTGGTAGGGCAACTAAAATAAAGCAGATGTTTAGCAGGGAAATAATTTACAATTGGCCAGTTTGATGGTACCTCTTGACCCTTTCAGGGCTGTTCAATAAAACCAGCAGTTTCCATAGCAACTACTAAATTACTTGGTGCTTCAGAGATCTGTGATAAAGGAGGCGAATCATTGTAGGGAAACATGGTGTTGATGTTTCTCCCCTTTGCATTACAAGAGTAATGATCTGGCAAAACTTGCTAAATGGGACGCCCCTGCTGAAGAATTTTTCCCACGTTCACTTGGGCCAAAGAGATTTATGTTTAGTACTTTTGCAAATTTGATTTTTCCCCTCTCCCCTGTCATCAGCTTTGTCCTTGGCAGGCGGTGCTGGCAGGGAGACAGTGAGCCAAGAGGCAGGAGCCCGTGAGTGCAGTAGGTGTGTGCTGGGCTTCTTGTCACAGTCCCTGCTGAGCATCAGGTGCTTGTGCAGGGAATATGGAGCAGGTACACTGCAGCCACCCACCTGTGAGCACGTGGCAGTCACTGTTACCCTGTGCTCCAACTGCTCTCTATTCCATCTTACTTTGGTCTTCTGCTTTGCTCTCCTGGAGATTTGTGCTGCTCTGATTTGTTTTCTACTTCACTGGTAAGAAAGGGTGTACCTTAAGATGAGGCAAGTCTTGAGGATAGACCCATGGTGATAAGGATGAGATAAGGTGTGATAAGGAAGTGGCTTTGGGGCTTGTTTTCCACAAAGCTCAGCGTAATCCTGGCAGCTCTCAGGGTGCATTTCACTTCTCTTTGAATGCTTGGTTGTTTGCAGAGCTGTTGCTCTTGTGGAGTCTGTCTGCTGTGTTGGACAAATTGTGTTAAAATGCCAAAATGCTAGTTTAAAATATTGTACTTCACTCATTCTTGTGACATACAAATCACCATTTGTTGATCGAAGTTTATCTGACTTCCAGCAGTTACAAAGGTTTTGAGTGATTTGGGTGAAGTCATGGTAAACCAAAGTTGTTAAAGGGTTGTTAAACGACCTCTGCTGTATCTCAGTGTCTCATTGCAGACAAGAGCATTTCCAAAACAACCCTAAATGCTTTTCAGATTCACAGCAGTCCAACAGCAGTTAAAACCAGAAGGAGGTGGGATAATTGGGAAGTGCAAGACACAGGGATTTTACAGATGAAGTGTGAAGCCAAGAGTGCACGTATTGGGGTCCAGAGGAAGAGTACCTGGACTGGGGAAAAGAATTAAATTTACAATTTATATCAGAGTACAGTGCTAAAAGTAAACTAAACACCAGGTTGATAAAGACAGGAAGATTGTCTGCTGGCACCTGCTGTTAGGGAAGGAGAGATGCCCTCTGAAGAGGGGTTGCAGGTTGCTGTTCCTAGAGTAAGCATGTGAGATAGGAGCTGCAAGGATAAGCTCTGTGAAAAGCTGGGTTGTTTACTTCAACTAAGTAAACAAAGGTTTGACTCTTTATTTACTGATTAAATTCGATTTATTTCAGGTGGGTAAATGAGCTGTGCACAGAATCCCATTAGCAGGTAGTGGAAGCACAATTAATAAGAATGATTAAATGCTCTCTGGATAAAACCAGGCAAGGTATTTTACACACACACACCCATCTTGTTTTTCTCTATAGGCTTAATGGGGCTTGGAGAAAATTTCCATTTCTAAGTAGTGTAGTTCTGTAAAGAGGCACCTTGGAAACAGGTAGAGGATAAAGAAACAAAGCTGCAGAGACAACAAATCTGCTGTGCTGATTCTCCAGGGCAGGCTGACAGCTGTGGTTCAGGTGTCAGCCAGATGTAGGACTGTGAAGGAAAAGTGTTACCTGGGGTGCAGCCTTGATTTTGGGAAAGCAGGAATTCAGCTCGTGTGGTCAGCAGCAGTATTTATGCATGTGCTACATGTGTTCTGAATTAAAGCGCAGTCTTCCCTCTCCTCGCATTCCTGAAATCCCACAGCAGAGATTTGTCCGTATTTTTCTCTAGAATTTGGCTGTAAAACAGTTACAAGGGGAGAGGACAGATTCAACCTGGTGCTTGGCCCTGGGAAGCTGTGGCAGCTGTTCACACATTCCCTCCCTTCTGTTGGTCCCTTGCATTGCTCTGGTCAGCCGTGGGCACAGCTGGCGTGGGCAGCCACGAGGGGCAGTGGGTCTGACTGCACAAGACTGTTCTGCAGACTGAGAACAGGCACTAAATGCATCAGAGATCATTCCTGCTATTTTTGGCATAGTCTGCTGATCTGGCAAACCAAGGGAGCATTATGGAAGAAGCGTTTTCTGTGTGTTTGCCTTTCCTGCCCTGATGGCCGGCTGTCCAGGGTCCCACAGCAGCATGGAGGTGCTTGGAGTTTCCTCCCCTGTGTACAATGACAGCCTTTGTCTAAGACCAAGGTGCTTTTTTCCAAGTTTTCCATGTTTGTCTGACAGGAATTTTCTGCTGCAAGTTCTTCTGATGCTGTTCCAGTTTTGTTTCTCTCTGTTACCCAGTTAATGTTGGCCAGCATTGCACCATGTCCATGAGCCTGTGGTGTGGGGTTTGGTGGTAGAGGGACCAGGTGAGCCCTGGCAGTGGCCTGTGATGGCAGTGGGACCCCTGCAGAAAGGGGGGGTGCAGGGGGAGGCACAGGAGGTCCTGAGCAGGGAGGGGAGATCCCAAATGTACAATCTGTTGCTGCATTCCTTGTGGTTTTATTTAGCAAAATCTTGAGGAACTTAAAGGTCCCATTCATTATTTACATGCTGCGTCTTTGTACTGTATTTTTATCTTCATTGCATATTTTTTATTAATTATAAACCAATTACTGTTGCCTAAACCAATTCTTGCATATTGATATCAAAAGATTTAATAAAAATTTCAGCTCCTCTCTTGGTATTGGCCATTCAGTTATGACATTTGCATTCTAATCCTGTTTCAGATTGCACAGGGAAATCTAGTATTCAGGGTCTAGACAGTTACCTAGATGGGATCTCAAATGATGAGGATCAAAAGAGCTAATAAGCATGTTTATTTGTGTTGCCTGGACACTGCAGCCATCAGTCCAGTAGCAGCTCCTAATTGGACAGACAGAAATTCTCCTTTTCCATTAAATGGTCTATAATAAACACAGGTGGAAAATACTGGTGTGTACAGAAACTACATGGGTCAATAAATCGAGCAGAAAACATAGGACTTGGGCTTAGAATTGCAGATGGGGCTGTGCCTGCCTAGGCAGATTCTGGCTGTGCTGTGGCCTGGCCACCAGCTGGCCCCACAGAACTGCCCTGGCCCTTGTCTCTGTGCTCTTCTGGTGCTCATACAAGTTTTGTAAAATTAAGTTGAGGGTAGGGAAAAGCAGTAAAAAAATTTTATTCCAGCCGTGAAAGCATGGAATGTTCTGAAAAGCATAGGGCAAAGAGGCAAGGCTGCAAAAATGGGTGACAAAACCTGAATGAGGTGGAAAGACTTATTCCCCTTTGGGTCCTGTGGGAGTGACACCACTTCACCTCACTGTTCTGTCCTGAGGCCAGCAGTGTGAGCAGCCTCTGTTACAGCAACAGTGTTTTCCATTAATCAAGTGCTAAATATATTTTTGCCAGTTAATTAATTACAGTAACTTATTTTTGCTTCTGGAATATCAACAGTGCTTTCAAAGGTATTCTGGATGAAAAGTGCTGTCTATTCCTTGTCCTCCCTCCTTCCTTTGGCTGCATGAAGTTGGGTAACTGGGCAGCTTGTTGTGCAGAAGGCTGAGCCCACCTGGCTGTGTGAGCCCTCTGATTCTCAGAGATGTGTGGGAATGATCACTTAACAGCCTCTCCAACAGAGTGTCAGAGACTTGATGAGATTGGCTGCTTCCTAGAGCTGCTTTGGACTCTTTAATCCTCTTCCCTTCCCTAAAGGCTCCTGCTGGCAAGAGCTGCATCCCTGCTCTCCCTGTCCTTCTGTGGGCAGTGGGTGTGCTGGGCAGGGCTCAGGCTGGAGGGTGGGTGCAGGTGCTGGGAACCCCAGACCTGCTGTGGCTCTGGAGGAGGGAGCAGCACAGCTGTGTCCATCCTGCTAACACAAGGACAGGGGAAAAGAGTTCCCATTGAGGGAGATGCATCTGGTGCCAAATCCCAGCTGAGAGTGAGGCTTTCTTCTTGCATAGTGCCTTGTTCCTGGAAAGTGTGGTGCAGAGTCTGCAGAATGAAAGAGATGGTTCCAGCTGTCTGTATTACACTGAGGATGCAGAGAGTCAGGTTAGAAAACACCTGCTGTTTCTGTCTTGTCTTTAGTGAAACACTGTCTCACTCCTTGCTTTAATCTTCTTAAAAGGAATTGATTTTTTCTTATTTGGGATCACTGGAAAATTAATGTCACTGTTACTGTAGAGTGAGCGCTGTAGTATCTTCACATAATGTGATTTAAAATTTAAAGCTTTCTCAGCAGGGGAAGGCTCTGTCTGTGTTGGGACCAGGAGCTGCTCCTTGGCTCATTCCTTCAGCTGCAGCTGCTGGCTCCCTGCCTTCCCTTTTCCTCTCCCCTTCCAAAGGGTGATTCTCACCGTTTCCTCTTTGCAGACTTTTCCCCTTGATACAGTGTCTTCATTCCAATGCTAAACTAACTTGTGAGTACCTCTTGGGGAGGAAATAGGTGATGTGAATGCTTTTTATTTAGGTAGTTAAAGGTCTGTGGGGAACACAATGTGCAGAGAGCATTCTTGTATATGCTGGAAACTGGAAGAGGAAGGAAGGAAGGGTTTTTTGCAGGAGAAAAATAGGCCCAAGTCGTACTTTCTGCTATGATTAATAGGTTTCTCTTTTGGGCTTTGAATGTTGTGTTTGTATTCAAATGAAGTGGTTTCCAGGGGCACTTCCAGGAATAGATGTGGGGAGCGGATAAAAGCCCTTTCCAGAAAGGATGTTCAGAATGTGCGGAACTGAGCTGTGTGTTCGTGGGTCTTGCTCCATCTTGTCATCTGGAGCCTGTGTGTCTCCTCATCTGTGGGGTTCAGAGGATGGGGATTCTCCTTTCTTAGCATTCAGGATGTGCCAGTGAAGCACAAGAAGATGCCCACACACCACACAGAGCTCGGTGCTGGCGGCTGCGTGTCCGCGCCCTCCTTCTGGAGAGCTGAATCAGGACACAGCTGTCCTGGACCAGGCAGCCTTGTGGGCTGGAAAGGTCCCAGTCACAGTCGTGCTGTGTCCAACTCCCTCTGTCATCAGGCAGTAAAGAAAGTAATTAGATGGTAATTCTGTAAAAACAAGGCTTAATAGTGTACAGCATGATTTAGGTGACACTTCGCTCTCTGCTGGGAGGACTTGTGCTTGGTGGCTGCTGCATGTTGTTAGTTCTTTGTATTTTCTTTGATTTAAAGCTTCATGCTTGTAATCTAGTTAACTCTGAATTGGGTTTCCAGTACAGTGGCTTGTTTGGTTCAATAAGAACACATTTATACTGAAGGTTAATGAAAAGCATTTCACTTTCATTGAATTCATTAAAAGGGGTTCTACAATCAAGACTTCCTAATGGAAAAGAGATTAAATATTCATGTCTCTAAATTTCTCACATCATTTCTGATTTTCCTTAATCTCTGCCTTCCTGGATTGGAGTCCAAAAGTGCCTGAATGCTCTAATGAATTCAAAAATTAATTAAAGATTTCTCCTGTTTAAGTAAAAGGACTTCCCAGATGTATAGCTAATGTATCTTGAGTGCAGGTCTCTGTGCTGTTTATGGACAAAGAGGGAGTGATGAGATCCTAGACAAGAGAGCTGATCTCAAGGAGTGGTGTTGGTTCTTAAAGTACCTTTAAAGAATACAAATCATGCTTTATCCTCTTTATTTGTGCTATCAAAATATGTTTGAATGAACTCAAAGTGCAGCAAAATTTGCATTAGAAAGGTGTTAGCTGGGCATGATGATAAAACCTGAATAACATGCATCAAAGGTGCTTAAAGAGTCAAGACCTTTTATAACAGATGTGTGTGCTACAAACACCTGAGTACTTTGTAAATACTGGATTATATTTTCTGTGTTTTTTTCCCCAGTATCTCCCAGGCAGCTCTGGATACCCTTAGGGCCAGGGCTTTGCCTGTGAGCAGAATGTGTGTCTGAAGTACCTGCTTTGTTTGTAGGTTCCTGGTATGTGTGGAGATGTGGGAGCTCTGTTTGGGAATGCTTTGCAGCTGCATATTGATATTGCTGATGGAGAAATGGAGATAAATGGTGATAGGAGATAAAAGTTACTTTGAAGGTATTGCAGGTTCCCATAAATGGTCTTCTGGAAAATAAAAAAATGAAGAAAAATGATCTTGTAAACAGTTTCAGAATTATGAGTGTCTTGCTTTAATCTAAGAAGCTTGCATAGATCAATGTATACATGTGTATGTGTGTGTGTTGTGTATACAGTGCACTTAGCAAGTGGGGCAGTGCTGGACAGTGTCTGCCTCAGTGGATGTGAGTGGAGGAAGAAGGCTCAGCTCCTGGCTGCATCTTTGTGTTGTGTTTCATTGCAGCTTGAGCTTTCAGTACATTTTGGGCCCTGCTGGTGCTGAGTGTTGATATTGAGAGAGGAAGTGGGTTGCTTCTGTACTGTGTGAGCCCAGACTGGAGAGGAGGGTCTCGAGAAAAAGCATCTGGTTATAAATAGTTAAAAAGCAGTATTTGGCCATGTCCAAGAGGAAAGCTTTGCCTTACTAGTCATGACCAACCCCAATGTCCAAAGCATTTGGGGCCTTGCTGAAGCTCAAAAGGTGATCCCAGTGAGGGTGTGCACACTGGTGGGGCTCACAGACTGAACTGCAGTGTTGGTGGCATCGATTGCAGCCAGTGTGACCAGAGGAGGTGGAGTGCGATGGTGACCACCAGCAGGAGGTGATGCCAGCTGTGTTATGGGTGTCTGTTTGAGATGGCTCAGTGACAGGCATTGCTGTCCCTCTGTCCCTGCAGGCATACTTCCGTCAGGGCGTGGCCCTGCAGTACCTGGGACGCCATGCGGATGCGCTGGCCGCGTTTGCCTCGGGGCTGGCGCAGGATCCCAAGAGCCTTCAGCTTCTGGTCGGCATGGTCGAGGCCGCCATGAAGTCTCCCATGCGAGGTAAGCACAAGGGGGTTCTCAGGGTATCAACTGCTGCTGAGGTAGCCAGAGGTGGGAGCTTCAGTCCCAGCATCTGAGGAGAGGAGAACCTGAAGGGAAGGATTTCCAGGTTTGGCTTCTCTGCTGAGTCAGGAGGATGCCAAGAATGAAGCCTGAAGTGACAGGAGGAATGAAAACTGTCCTTCTGCTTGAGTGGGACAGTCAGATTGAGGGGCACTGGAGATGAATCAGAGTGGGTTTGTACAGCAGTTCCCATGGAGTCCTTGCCTTTTTTCCTTTCTCCAGTTTTAGTGCAGGCAGAGGTGTGTGCTGCTGTGGCCCTGGCTGTGTGGTTACTGGAACAACTTCCCACAATGTTTTGGTTGGGAGCAGCACATCTGAAATGCCCCAGGCCAGTGTTTGCCCAGAGGAGCACACCATCAGCTTTTCTGTGGCACTACTGTCTCTCAAAGTACAGCATTCCAGAAGGCAAAAAGGCTGCTCTACTAATTCACTTCTGTTGAAGCAGTGTTTGAAATCACAGAGACCTTGAAGCCATATGAGCTGTGCAGTGTTTGCCTCTCTTTCATCATGTCCCCGTTTCCAAGATTTTTTTCTCTAGAGGAAGGGGCTTGTCTCCTCCTAGCTCTGTTTCTCTTGCAGGATTTGTGCTGCAATGCCCTAATGCTGTTAGTCAGCAGGGAACATGGCAGTTGTCATCCTCAGCAGATGGTGCTGGGGGCCACAGGGCTTAGGAGCCAAGGAGCACTGAAATGAAAAAATATCCTGTTGGTGTTTCCTTTTTTACGATGTTTTTCTTCATCCTTCAAAATGATTTCATCTGGAAGTTTCTGTCCTATGCAGCAGTTACCTGGTGAATGCAATTTGATTTGCTACCCAAAGGTACTAAGGCTGCTACTTAGAATGCAGGTTATATGATATTCTGTGGGAGCATCCCCAAATTTGGCAGGATGATCTCTGGCCGACTGCCCTGCAGCTGTGTATCGACTGTGCTCCCTGCTGCAGTCAGACAAATTGAAGCAGTTGGGCAGGTCCAGTGCTGCCATGCCACAGGAGCACTGTCTCCTGAAGAAAGAGCAGCTTCTTTCTTCAGTTTTGGTCACCACTCTTTGCACACTTCATGTGCTTGGGTATCTGGAGAGGCACAGACTTTGCAGACGTTCATCTGAAGGTTTGTGCTGAAAGAGCAAAAACTGCAATGCTCTCAGACACTGCAGATGGCCCGTTTCCAGTTTCCTACAGAATTCCACAGATATCTGCTGTATTCCTTCTGCCATTAGGCCAGACTTCAGAGCTCAGTATGAGAGTGCTCTATGCTGAGACTGCTCTAAGCTCTAGTCTTATGCTGCCTTCCTGAAGTGCTTTCTGCAAGGCAAACAACAGCTTGCCAGGTGATCTGTCTTGATATGCCAGATCTTAGATGGTACCTTTGAACCCCAAGCTCCCTTAATAAATCTTCATTGGATTTGAGCTGTCTGGCTCTTAAGTCGTGTGTCATTTGTTTACAAAAAAATCAAGATGAGCTGTGAAGGTGATTCCTGATGCAAATAACTTGGTTTGCTGAGTACCTCTGTCTTCGGTTTTGCGCTTCAGAGTCCCTGGAGCCCACCTACCAACAACTGCAGAAGATGAAGCTGGACAAGAGCCCCTTTGTTGTGGTGTCTGTGATTGGCCAGGAGCTCCTGACTGCAGGTCACCACGGGGCCTCTGTGGTGGTGCTGGAGGCTGCCCTGAAGATTGGCACTTGCAGCCTGAAGCTGCGGGGATCGGTGTTCTCTGCGCTGAGCAGTGCGTACTGGTCCCTGGGGAACACAGAGAAAAGCACTGGATACATGCAGCAGGACTTGGACGTAGCCAAGAGTTTAGGTAAGAATCCTCCTTTCACTCCTGGAGGGCTGGGTTGGGACTGGTGAAATCAGGAGCTAGGGTAGTGATCGGATGCTCAGGTTTCTGTGGGTTTTCACAAGCTGCTAAATCCAATCTGGAGCTTGTGAAATGTGCAGGCTGCAGGTTTGTGCATCCCTGTTTGCCTGCCTGTGGGAAGGGGCAGATGATCAATGGATGTGCTGAGGTTTTACAGGGTCTTCTAATTACCTGATGTCATGTATGTGGGAACTGCTCTTATTCCCTGTGTAGACTCAGGCTCAAAACCTTACATGAGTTTTGAGTGAAGCTTTTCCGAGTATTTGATGGACAGAAGTACTCACTCTCAGATTCTGGGGCAGTAGCCAGGGAAGGAACAAATCTGTAGTGATGCAATGATGAACAAGGAATGTTTAAAAATAAATTCAAAAATCTCTCTTGAGTACAGGACATTCTGCCCAACAGTGAGAGCATTCAGTTTTGTGGGGTGCTGTAGGAGAGCAGACAGGTGTGAGACAAAGCCTTGACTGTGCAGAGGTGGAGAGACAATGCCCAGAAGCTCTCCACTGAGAGCATAGGGACTGCTCTTGAATATGGTTGTAGGTGTACTTTGTACATCTGAGCAGAGCTGTGCTGCAGAATTGCTTTGTGGAGAAAACTATAGCATGCTTTGTGCTTGTTCTAGGCCTTGTCCATTGACTGACCTTCACAATGCAAGGTGTAAACAGGGAGGAATGGAAAATTGCCAGGTATTAGGCCACAGAAAAAAGTAAAACAATTCTAAAAATAAGATTGATGGCTGTCACAGAAGTTTCTGAAGGCCAGCAAAGAGGGAAGTTTGGCTGTGTATTAAAGATGAATTTGTTCTAATGCTGGTTCTCACACTTGTACCTCACGTATGTCTTCCCACTGGATGCTTCCAGCAGTGCCTGTATTAGCTAATCTTTGTTTTGTTTGCATGTGACACAGGTGACCAGACAGGAGAATGCCGAGCTCATGGAAATCTGGGCTCTGCATTCTTCTCCAAAGGAAATTACCGGGAAGCCCTTACTAACCACAGACATCAGCTGGTGCTTGCCATGAAGCTCAAGGACAGAGAGGTAGGAAGCCTGTTAAAGTCAAAGCTGATTGTCTGCACTGCGTGGTTTTCAGACAGATCTGAACATGTCAAAAAACCTTGTCTGTCTGCCCTGTTTTGCCCCAAGAATTTGGAAACTGTGACTTCTCCTCCTGGGTGTCCACTTGCCTTTTGTTAAGGAAAGTCTTTGTACCAGTGGATACAATATGTGAGTGCAATGGGCAGGATGCTTGGGTTGTCCATTTGCCTCCCCCATCTCTAGTCTCTGGGCTCTGAGCAGGTCCTTTTGCCTTGCTGTCCCTTACCATCCCTGTTCCTGCAGCACAGAGGCTCTGGGCTCCAGGATAGGAGCTGCTGCTGGGTCAGTGTCAGTACCACATTGCTGCAGCTGAGCCCTCGCTGCCCTCAGCACATTTCCAGTGTTACAGGTGCTGCTGACCTAGACTCTGCCAAGCTGCATCCTAAGTTGTGCTTTTTCCAGATAAGAAATGGGCAAGATCCCTGTCCCCAGTGTTTGTATAAAATACACTTAGTCTAAACACCAGTAAAAACAAAAAGAACCCATGCAAACCTGAAAACAAATTGTGCAGGATCTGCTTTGTCTTGATCATTCAATTCCTGACCATTCAATTATGCTGGGCTCCCTGCCAGTCAGGGAAGTGGGCTGCATAGACTGAGGCTGTCCCAAGGGATTTCTACTGAAAGTTCACTGTAAGGACAGAATCATATTTTAGTGCATAGGTACAAAACCTATCCCCTGCTCCAGGGATTCCCCTCTACTGTGAGTGGTAAAATGGAGACTGGTGGTTACAGGGCAGCAGGACAGGTGAGAATTCATGTAAGCACAAGTAGTTCTGGGGGAGATGTAAAAACTGAGAAAGATCAGTTTCCCACTGGTAAGTTGTGGAAAAGATCTGCTAGAATTTGCTGAATGCTTTACTGCTTTACTAACTTGGCAAATTAAATACCAAGTAAGCCTTGGAAAAATGCATCTTTCAGTAGGTTGTGGAAGGACTGTGGCTGGGGGAGGGACTTCCTAGACATTCTCTTGATTATTTTACCAGCTGGAAAACCTCCTGAATCACTCCAGATTTCCTTGTTTCTGTTCATGAAGAGCAGAAAAGCTGTTGCTTGTCATTGTTTGTGCAGTTCTCTTGATCAGAGTCCCTGTTGCTGTTAACAGGGTAACCTGTGTGGCTGCTGCTCTTCTGGGGGCTTCTTGTCCAGCACATTGTGGGGCCTGGAGGCAGCAGCAGGGGAGCTGATGTGCTGAGCACAGGATCCCCAGAACCCCAGGCTGGCCTGGGATATGGGGCTGGAGCATTTTGCCTGGTCTCCAGCCCACTGATTTAAACAGCTCTCACTGGGGGGGAGTCCAGGGAATGAGGGCTAATCGTAATAGCCCTTAGTTCATGACACATCTGGGCACATAATTAACAGTTATTGACAACAAATGACTACTTGGTTTAGCAAGAAAGCTGAGCTTCTTGGATTTCCTGTAGGATGTAACCACAGGAAATTAATTTGGCGCTTTCTGATGACATCATCTTGACCACAGAGCTTCCTCTGAACAAAAAGCTGTTTTTCTTGGCCTCCTTTGCAGACATTTTTATAATGCAAATGTTATAAAGTTGCAGTAGGGCTGATGTGAATTCCAGCAGAAGGGAATTTGGTGTGCAACTGTAATGAGGTAATTGTTTTACCCCTGACTTTAGAGAGAATTGGCAGAAAAGGTAAAAAGTGCTCCTTTGTATGGGATACTGCTGTCTTTGGAGGGGCTGTCGGGTCCTGAGGCTGCTGGAGCAAATGTTTGCTGGGTAGTGCTGCCCATAAAGGGAGGAGGAGGTTGCAGAGGGTCTGTCTGGAGCATTCAGGTCTGTCCTCCCCCGTGCAGGCCTGGAGAAGGGGAGCTGTCAGCTGAGCAGGGAAACGTCTCAGCTGCACACAGGACTCAGGATTTTACACGTTTTTCTTCCTTGGCACAGGGAGTCTGTGCAGCTCCTGTTACAAACACAGGCTATGTGTCCAGGCAGGCCATTTGCTCTTTCAGTCAGTGTGGGGAGAAGTCTGAGCTGTTTTGTTGTGCTTGTGTGCAGAGAGAGCATAGGGCAGGTGACCCTGGGATTTGGCATACCCGTGGTATCTCCAAGAGGGGATTTGGGGGGTTGAACACACGTGTGGGTTTCATCTGTGCTAGTGAGGGAGAAGTCTGCTTCTTAGTGAGATGCTGTGAAGGGCACCATGAAACAGCTGTCTCAGGTAAGGAATGGGTTGGATTTTTTGATCAGCTGCAGTGGCTGGTCAAGATATTCAAGTGGCTAGTTCTGTGGATATACCTGTCCCTGCTTCAGCCATGTCACTGGTGGCAGGGTGGGCATCACTGCTTATGTAGCCCCATGGCAGCAATACAAAGTGTAACCATCCCATCCTAAGTGAGGAGGGTGCTGCACAGCTCATCTGAACTCAGAGAGAACTCATGGGCAGGGAGCTGCAGGACCCTGGCTCAGCACATGTGCACCTCAGGAGCTGATCTTTGGGCATCTCTCTTGGCACTAGCTCCAACTAAGGCCCACACAGTTTGTGCAGAGGTGGAAAATAAAACTTTCCTGGGGTAGTGAGGCCTGTAGGTAGAGGCTTGTGTTTTCCTTACTCATTCAGAGCCAGCTGCAGGAACTGCTGCCTGTGAACAGGAATGAGGGTCAACTCTGAGCAGACCTGACTGCAGTGGAGTGAAATGTAGTCTTTACTTCCTTGCTGATGGATAAAGAGTCGCAGCCCTGTCCAAAAGCAGCAGCAACCTCATGTTGTTGTGACGTGTTCCATGCTCTCTGTGATTGAAATGTCAGCACATACTGTCCAGCAATTCATGTGCTGAGGAAATCCCATTCTGGTAGCTTGGGCTGCTGCTCTTTTTTCCAGTCTCTGCTTAGTGCTCTTGAAAGTGCTGGGAGTTGTACAAAGAGAAGTTCCCTGAAGCAGCAGCCAAGGTACTGGAATGTGCCAGAGGAGGAGTGGCAGATGATGTTAGCAGGGAAGACCACATCCCATTATTTTAGCTTGTTGTCTTGTCACAGAAGCTGGCTCTGGTGAGCAGCAGAAGCTTGCAGCCTGTTTCTCTTCAGAGTGGTCTAAGGGCTGCAGTTACACCAGCCCATAGTGGAGGTGCTGAATGTTATGTCTGTACTCTATTTCTGAATTAATTGCTTTGGTTTTAACACCAGGTAGCCTAATCTTCTGGAAACCATCAGGTAACTCATGTAGGTGGGGTGTGTTGATGCCACATCACAGGCTGTGATTTAGACAAAGATTATGCAGCTGATGAACTATTCCAGGATCAGAGGAAAGAATGAAATCAAAATGTAAATGTGAAAGCTTTTGATACCTTAACACTAGTCCCCTGCCTCCCTTTTCATTGCTGCTCCTCAGGTGTCCAGAACTGTGTTGTATTAGGAATTCTGTAAGGCCAGAGTGCCAGTGTAGAGCCTGGGATGTGTGATTTCTTGGGATGGGTTGGGGTGGCCCTTTTTGATGACCATTTTGAAGGCTCTGTGTCCCTTCCTTCCAGAGCATTTCATTTAGAGAAGTAATACTTGAGTCATGGAGCTGTGAGTGGCTGACAAGCAGAAATGGACAGGAAAGGGAAAGCTGGGACCCTTTCTTGGGTCCAGTGTCCAAACCCTCACAAAGGCTGTGTTTGAATCCTGGTGTGCAGAGGCCATGGACACCACAGGAACTCTGCAGTGTAATAGCTCCCTTCTCTCCTGGGCCCTCAGACGCCTTCGATTACAGCCCCGCTGTTCAGAAATAGCAGGGCAGGATGGCAGGATCATAGACTAACCATCATGAAATGAGTGCTTGTGCTGCCAGCATGGAGCTCTTGGGAAGGATGCTGCTGCCAGAAAGCCACTGGGTGCTGGCAGCCCCTCTCTGCTGGCTGGCAGGCACGCTTTGAGCTGAGCTCTGCCTTTCCCTAGGATGCAGCGTCTCTCTTCACCATGCAGGGGTGAGCAGAAGGTGTTGGGTGAGAAAGAGGATTGTCTGCACCCCTGACTTCTCCCTAGGGCTGGGGTGAAGGTGCAGCCAAGCACTTCCTGGTGCCCTTTTTCTCAGGAGTGTGGCTGAGGAAGGGCAGAGCTGAGGACAGACTGACAGACTGTGTCAGTACTGTCTTGCCCCTGCGTTGAGTCATAATAACCAACAGCTTGCAGCAATCATTCCTGGCCTGGGTTTGAAGGGATTTCCCCCACCTCCCTCTGGAAGCAGCTATTTATGGAAGGAAAAGGTGCAGAACTGCTGAGACTCAGTGTCCCCTTGTTGCTGACCCTTTGTATCAGCCTCTGGCTGCTGCCCTGGACATCTCCATAAGCACCTGTGGTTCTGGGAATTCTCTGCAGCAGGTGGGTGTGCTCAGTAACTGATGAGCCAGGTTTTGCTGTCTCAAGATGCTTTTTAAAACAACTGCAAATGTAAGGCAGAGTTCATGTTTGCAGCTTCAGCACATTTTGTTCAGAAAGGCTGACTATTTGCAGGAAATGGAGATGATGAAGATGATAATTAGAACTGGGTAGTTAAGTAGCACAGAAGAAAGATGTTTATTAAGCAGGCTTAGGTGGATTTTCTGTGTCACCTTGCTCTGCATATCTGTGAGGGTTCTTGTGTGGCAGGGGAAATACCAGAATGCAGAAATTCCCACTGGGAAGAGAAACCATGGGCTACTCTGCTTTTTGCTACAGAGGGCATTGCCATGGAGCTGGCTGCACCTGGAGCCATGGCTGGCAGGGGTCACCAACCACTGTGCATCCCTGGAGGAGGAGAATTAGGGAGAATGTTACTGGGACAGACAATCCTTGGTTGGATTCTCTTGGAAATTTGAAGATTCTGCAACTGTCTGAACATGCTTTGTGAGCAGCTCAGCCACTGGTAGTTATTTGGGTTTGCAGTTTTGGTAGCTTTTCCCAGTGCCCTTCAAAGCAATGAAAGTCAGTATAAAGCTCCCACATTTGGTAAAGTGCAGCTCCTTGCTGTCAGGCTGTGCAAATCAAAGATCAAATTTCACCTTCTTGTTTCCAGAAGGAGATGCAGAAGGAAAGATAGATCATTCCTTTCTAATGAAATCTGTAAATTCTGTAAAGCCAAGGTTTTCTGCCCTTTCCTGAGGGGAAGGGGAAATGCATTCCAGGTGTCCCTCCAGCCCTGCTTTGTCTGTAAAGCCCCATCTTCAGTCACTAGCAGGGCTGTATGGATTCAGCCTTTTCCCTGAACTTGTATGAATTCTGGGGCAGCAGAATGGGGATTTTTTCTGTTCTTCTGAGTTAGAAGATGTGCTCCTTATCTGCAGTTTTGGGTGCAGTGTGGAGAATCCCATCCATTCATGAACTGCAGTTCAAGGGAGCCCGTGGCAGTGTCCCTGCCTGTGGGATGTGTGTGGCACTCAGCCATGCAAAGAGGTGGTCTGACCCTGGGGCTGTCACATTTTTCAGAAAGGAAGAATCTGAAAATCTTGTGACCACAGTTGTTTTGTTATGTTTGCAAACAATCTGGAAAATGAGGACAGGATATAAATACCTCACAAATGAGAACTGGAAAGAGTCTTCAGGCTAAAGCAGTTTGTCATGCCTGGAAACATAGACTAAGATGTCAGAGACAGGCTGTGATGAGGAAATTATTCCAGCAGTCTTGCTTTATTAGGGATCCAGGGCAGACTGCCTTGTACCCTGGAGGAAGGCTGAGTGCCAGCTGCTGGGAGAACACTTACCAGAGGAGTTTACTTGGGAATTGTGGGTCCACTAATGCTGCATTACAGCTTGGACTGAATCACCTATGTGGTTGAAAGGACGAGTTCAGAGATGTGAATCAGCCTTAGTGCCTGACCTTCAGCATTTGGATTTGTATCTGAGAGTATAAATTCTTTGCCTTTCTCTTTCTGTCTTTAGCAGGTTTTTTTCGAGGCAGCTTGACAGGATTCATACAGGTTCGTCTGGTTCAAAAGTGATAGGATTAAGCAGAACAAAGAGAAATCTGACTGGTGCAGGAAATTTGGGAATGCACTAAAAGGCCATATGCTTTGTTTTGTTTGGACTTGTGACTCAAGAGGGAAATGTAATACTTCCTGAGGATCTCCTTTAAATGTCCCCATTTGACCTCCACAGCACATGGATTTTAGCTGAAAGAAATTCAGTCTTCTGGTTTTACTTTCACAGTGTCTGCAAAGCTCAGCACACTGCTGAGGCCTGGACCTGCCTGCAGTAAAAGAAATGAAGCAGAAAACTCATGCAAGAGCTGCAGCTGTGCCACTCTTTGGGTTTTCAGGACACCCACCTCAACCAGGGCTTTTCTTCTCTGCATTGAGTTTGCAGTGAGGGGATGTCCAGCTTATAAACAAAAGCAGCAAGGGTTGGCACAGGGCAGCACACTGCTGCAGGAGTTGATGTTTTCTTTGCCTGCTCTGAACTTGTTAGATCCAAGTTTGTGACTTGCTGGCTTATTCTTCCTGACTGACTTTGACCAGGGTATGAGTCACTCCTCAGGTTCGCCACCATGGAGAAGCTTGTGGTTTTAAATGAGGAATACTTACATCACCACTAAAAATGTCAAGTCAGCCATTCTCCCTAAAGTGATTGCACACAGGAGCCTTTCAGCCTGTGTCCAGAAAGCAACCAAATTTGGGCTATTTGGGGTAAAGAAAGATCTACCCCAGATGATGTATAGGCTCAAGGATGAGATTTCCTTAATAGTGTTCTTGTGTTGGTGTACTTTGTGTGATTTCTTTGTGGAATGAGTGGAGCTTTGCAGAACCCACCCAGAATGGCAGCCCACTCCCCCAGTCCCCAGCACCATGGTGAGTGAGGGGTGTTGCACCAGTTCCTACACTGAACATGAACAGCCTGGTTAGTATGGGTGTCAGGCAGATTTACTCCTAAAAGATGGAGTGGAATAACTGTTGCTTCAGCTTTCCAGCAAAACCCTGCTAATTTGGTCAAAACTATTTGCAAAACTGTTCTGTTAAGGGTTTACTTTTACAAGTGCTCTAGGCAGAACTAGACACCTTGCTCCTAAATGATAATGGAGGATATGGAGTCAGTGGATTTTCCACTGCAATGGAGCAGCATTATTTTGATGTCCAAATGAGCAGCTGAAAGTCAGCATTCCCCTTGGAATGTCTGGCAGTCAATCCCTCAGTACTGCTCAGGTTTGCTGGGATTCATGTACTTTGTGTGATACTTTTGCTATGGAACAGGGAGAATGAGAAGTCCTCTGAAATATTAACAATTTCCTGAGCAAGTAAGGACAGACAGGGCTGGGAGCAGATCATCAGCACAGTCCATGGCAAGCTCTGTCAGGAGCAGCAGCTCTGTGACACTTGCAGAGCTGTGGATTTTACCCATTAATCAAATGAGGGTCAAGACCATCTTTTTATGCTGTGTATTTTGAGTCTTTCTATTGTGTCATTAATTCCTGGTTGTTCTCTTTCAGTTAGTAGTTACAAAGCTCCTTTCAGGCTTTCAGATACTAATGTTTCTGTTCCATGGCTTTGGCTTTTTTGGAGTTTGCTCTTTGGTAGCTTCTTTGTAAAAGACAGACCTTCTACAAATAAATAGTGATATTGATTGGCAAGGATATTGATTTCAGTGTATTTTTCCCCTAGGAAATAATTGCCTAAAAGCAAATCCATTCCTTCTTTCTGCATACTGATCATGTATAAGAGGGGAGGATATTGCTTGCTGCTTCCTTTCCAGTTTTCAAAAGCATGGCACACAAAGGAAGAAGTTAGATGTAGTACTGGTACATCAGCCTCACCTTTAAGGGAGGAGAGAAGGACAAATTTTAATTTTTGCTGGGACACCTGCTCTGTTTGGATGTGAGACTTGTCTTAGTGAATAAATCAGGCATTGTCCCAGCCAGGCTGAGGCATACCTGTGGATTCTGAGGAAATGGCTTAATAGGGCTTAAAGAAGTGGAAATAAAGGGTAATTTATAGCAAATGATCATTTTAGCAAGTCCTGGAGCTATGCCCATCACAGTGCTGTCCCACTTGTGTGCACAGCAGTTACTTGGTCCTTACCTGTAAAACAAACAGCTCCTTTGGAGAAGGGCTGGGATGTGTCCCTGATGTCAGCCTGTGCCTTTCCTACCTGGAACAGTCACAGAGCAACTGTAGGGCACAGTGAGATTTTACTGTGTGTGGTGACACCCACACACTCAGCCTGTGCTTCCAGAGCTCTGCCTGTGTGTCTGTTCTGGAACAGTCTGCTCCCCTCAGTACCCTCAGGGGGCTCTCAATGAGCCAGCACACCTTTGCTTGCATTCAAGAGCAAGGGCATGCAGGTGAGGGGTGATGGGGTGTGGATGAGGATGAAGAGGTACACTGGCTTTCAGAAGTGCTGCTGTCTGCCCCCAGTGCAGCTGAGATGAATATGCATGGTAGCATGGTAATCTGCTGGATACAGTTCCACTACATCTGTAGGATCAAGCTGCTGTTACTCTGTGCCCAGAGGGAGAAGGGGAGTTGAAAGGAGCAGCATGCAGTGGGGCATGCTCCATCTCTGATCAGTCTTAATTAGTGTCTGTGCTCAGGGATTAAGGGTACATTGTAGTGATATACCAGGCAGAGCATTTTCACCTCACCCATTTTAGGATGATTATAGTGCTCTTATTTAAGCAGGCTGTGCAGTCAAGTGAAGACTTGTTTAAGTGTAACATGATTGGGAAATGACCATTCTCCGACAAGGGTGAAATACCTAAGGAATGCATCTCTCCAAATTGTCAGGTGCCATCCTGTGATGCACATCTGCTTAACATCAGACTCTGTCTTACTCAGCTGAAAAACCTGAGCTGGCTGTTGCTTCTGAGAGAAAGAGAGCACTTAAGAAGCTTTTTCAGAACTCCCTTCTGTGCCTCAGCTCAATGGCAGAAGAATCTGCTTTCTATTAAAGTGATAAATTGCTTAATTGGAGGTGTAAGCAATCCCCACTGTAAAATTTGTCTTTGTCAGATACATAAAACATTGATTTTCTTTGTTTGCTGTTGCAAACCCCATGTGGTATGGAGCTGTAGTCTCACATCACCCTGCTACCAGGCAGAGGTGTGTGCTAGCAGAGGTGGGGTCTGTTTGCCATGTGTCAGCTGTGTGCTGTCCCTGCCACAACAGGGCTCTTCTGCCAGTGACATGGGAACACCCCATCCCTCTTGGCCCAGTGGATGAGCCACTTGGGGTTCCCTGTAATGGGGAGGATTTTATTAAACACACAATCATGAATTTCTCTTCTGGAATCTTACTCCTAATCCCCTGAAGTGAGTTATTGGAGTCACCCAGCAGATGTTATCACCAAATTATTCCTAAACACTGCTGTAAGGGCTAGCTCCCCTTACTGCCCCTAGAGCAAAGAGAGCCCTGATGGGTCTCTTGCTGGAGGATTGCTGCTGCACCAATCAGCCCCAGCCTGGGGAAGCCAGAAGTGCCACAGGCTGTCCTCATGCAGATTCCCAGAGGATTGAGAAGTGCTGTTCTCCTCAGATCAGTAACTGGAAGCTACTGCAGAATAAAATGTGAGGACCATTGGAATGAAGGACACATCAGAGGGTAAAGGTGGCCTTCCTGCCACAGCCCAGCCTCTAAAATCAGCCCCAGCTTTCTAATCAAATCATGCTATTTCTCATAAGCTCTTCACCCTTTATTTTCTATTTCTCTTTTCGTCTCCTTCAACTTATTTTTCTGCTTCGCTAGTCCTCCTGCCACATCCTGGTTTAGATAATCCAGCCGTGGGCACTCAGGCATGTCAGCCAAGTGTTTTTGCATGCTCTGAGAATGGTTGCCAAGCTTGTACCCTTCATTCTAGGTCTTTAATGAGAGCCTGGGCATGCTCTTGGGCAAAGGGATTAGGAGCCCTAAGAATAAACATTTCCAGCCTCACAAATTTCAATTCCTATCATCTGCTTCCCATTCTAGGAGACATCCTAAAGATTTCTTCTCATGTGCGGGATACGCGGTCCCTGCTTCTGTCAAGTTTTTCTTGTGCACACAGCATCTGAGATGTGCTGCTTTCCATTTATGCCTCTTTTCCCCAGCCATAGCCCATTAACATCATCTGAGTCTCTGCCTGATGGCTCTTGGCCAGAGCTCATCTCTTCAGCAATCTGCACGCATGGATGTCCACTTTTTTTTATTTTAGCAGCCCCAGGAGACACCAGATTTCACTGACTCCTTGTTTTCCAGAAAGGCGTTTCTGTTCTCTTCCCAGCAATAACAGAAGTTCTGTTTCTGGGGGTGGCCAGTCTTCCAGGATTTCTGAACTTCCAGGCTGGATCAGTTCTCATAGCATTGAACTGGGCTTGACTTGGCCCAGAGGGTGCTGCTGCCTTGTTCCACAGCAAAGGGCATGTTGCTTCCTATCAGGATGAAGGGAGCTCTGATGCACATTGAGGCCTGTAATGGGCCCCACTCAGTATTTCAAATGGCTACATATATCTGTTTTTTTCCCCTTTTCTTCCCTACTTAGGTTGCAAGTGACTTAATACTCTGTATATATTAAGCTTCATGAAGACTTGTGTAAAAATGGATTCAAATTCCTAGCAACAGTTTTTGTGCTGGTTTTGTAGCAGCCTCCAAACAGGCTCCCTCAAACCTTCTAAGAGCTCTCCCTCATGGTATCAGCCAAGAATTTATATCACTGTGCTGCTGAAGAGCCTGTCCAGGGCCAGACCACCCCAATTCTGCGGCCAGTCTGGCCAGCATGGAGCAGGACCCGGTCCCAGCTCTGCCTGTGGCCACACCAGTAGCAGCTGTTCTGGCCTGCACTGAGGAGAGACTGGGGCCATTGCCAGGACTGCCCAGGAGCTTTGAGTGGCAGCCCTTGGCCAGCTGCTGCCCTCACCATGACAGCTCCTTTTGGGAGGTTTGGAATTGGGTCACAGCAGCAGCTGGGGAGCAAAGGAAATGCACATGTAGGAGCTGCAGAGGAGTTGGGGTCAGCACGCTGGAAGGAACAGCCTTGCTGAGGCAGCAGGTGTGTGAGGAACACATCCCTGCCCTTGGCTCCTTGCCCTGCTGACTGGTTGGGAGCTCTGGCTCTGCCAGGTGGAAGGCAGGTTTGCATCCTGGGAGATGCAGGGGGCAAAAGAATCTGATTCTCAGATCATTTCTCTTATTAAATACAGCTGTTTCTTGGTAGTAGGAACTCAGGTTTTCACAGAGCTATATTTAGGTAAGGTGTGCCTAAGGGACAGAGGCTCCAGCTGCTGAAATGCTGTTGTCTTTGCTCCATTCCCAGGGTTGTGTGGGGCTCAGGACCCTGATGCTGCACAATAAGAGCTGTGCTCTTTGGAGCACGGTGTGCTTGGTGAAACCAAGGTATGGAAGGATGTTGGTAACTGGAGCAATCATTCTCTGTCTCCTCAATAGTCTCTGCATCTTTGCAGTGCTGTCTTTCCCCTCTACCAGGCACAAACATACTCTGCACACATCAGAGAAACTAACCCATGTCCTCCTGAGTCAACCCCATCCATTCCTGCTGCCCTGAACTGTTTAGAACCGCAGAGAGCAGGTTTCCTAATTGGCAGTCACATTCCTTCACCAGGATGGCCTCTTATGGTTTTGATTTCTAGGACTGGAGCCATCTGACTGGTTGCCATGAATGCTTGTACTTACATTGTCTCTCTTGCCCCTGCAGGCAGCATCCTCAGCACTGAGCAGCCTGGGCCACGTGTACACGGCCATCGGGGACTACCCAAACGCGCTGGCCAGCCACAAGCAGTGTGTCCTGCTCGCCAAGCAGTCCAAGGACGAGCTCTCCGAGGCACGGGAGCTGGGCAACATGGGGGCAGTGTACATTGCAATGGGGGATTTTGAAAATGCAGTGCAGTGCCACGAACAGCATCTGAAGATCGCCAAGGAGCTGGGGAACAAGCGGGAGGAAGCTCGAGCCTACAGCAACCTGGGCAGTGCTTACCACTACCGCAGGAACTTCGACAAGGCCATGTCCTACCACAACTATGTGTTGGAGCTGGCCCAGGAGCTGGCTGAGAAGGCCATTGAGATGCGAGCTTACGCTGGCCTGGGCCATGCAGCTAGATGTATGCAAGACCTGGAGAGGGCTAAGCAGTACCACGAAGAGCAGTTGCACATAGCTGAGAGCCTGCAGGACCGAGCTGCTGAAGGCAGAGCCTCCTCCAATCTAGGTAAGGTCCTGACACGGAGCAGAATTTGTGATGGAATGTTGAGACTATCAGAGCTGCTGCCAGGATGCCCAAGATCTGCTGTGTGCTGTCTTCTTAGTCAACCCAGTTTCACCAGACTGCCTTAATAAATTAAACAGGCCCTTGGCAGATTTTGTGCTGCTGAGCTGTATTCCGTGTTCAATTATTAAATTCCTTAGAAAAACACTAGAAAGCACAAACTCGTAGCAAAAGGGAAATGAAAAGATAAAATGCATTCAAGGAGCTCTTCAGGAGTTAGGAATAAATGTAATTCTTGTACTAATGCAAGGAGCAATGTGGTTTGTTACCTGGCCATTTCTCTGGGAGCTTGTCAGCAGGATATGTCGATAGATCGCTGCCTTGACAGTTGAAAGACACGTGGGTCAATTCCAAGCTAAGTTTGTTTTCCATATATACTCTTTGAAATAGAGTGTAGGAGTTTTGTATTCTCCTAAGGAGCAGCATTGGCATGCTGCTGGCAGGCTGGGAGAGACTGAGTTACATTCGAGTGAAGCCTATTTCTCCTGCTGCCTCACAGCACCAGATGTGGGAGCAACCAAGGATGCATTTCCATCTCTGCCATGGCTGTGGCAGTTGTGCTGCCAATGTTCCAGCTGTCGTTCGAATGTGTTCTCAGTTGGCTGGGAACAGCAGAGCAGAGCTGGTGCTGGGATATCAAAATAAGTGTTTGTTGGCAGCCCCTGAATCCCAGCTCTTGCAGGCTGCCCCACGCTGTAAATCAGCTCCTGTTTCTGCTTGGCAGTTGGCACTTGGTTCATTTGTAGATGCTAATTGTACTCTGATGTTATCAACAGCAGGTAATTGAAAAGAGCTTGATGAATTACTTAATTTCTCTTAGTAGCTGAGTCTTCAGGAGCTGAATGAAGAAGATAAGGGAAACTGCAGAAAACAAAACAGTCACATTTTTTAATTAGTCTTGCAAATCTCCTCCTTTACACAAATTGAGGCAGATCCGTGGAGCAAAATAGGTGTGTGATGCAAAAATGCTTGTGGGCAGTTTAGTGTAAGAACAATGAACATGAACAAGGTTTCTGTTAATGTGACAGCACCCAGCAGGCAGGAGGGCTGGGACAGGAGGCCTTGCATGAGCAGCAAAGCACAAACTACATTCCCCATCTCTTCTCCAGTGTGGGACCTTGTCTGGGGGAGTCTGTGGCTCCAGTTCTGGGGAGACTCAGAGACGTGAGAGATGGCGTGGTGCAGCAGAGAATGTTTTCCAGTGTTGGATTTTAGCCTAAATATAACTTTGAGTTGGTATGCTGACTCAGCCACTCCACACTTTGTGTTAGAATAGTTCTCCTAGCGTCTGAGCGCGGGGTCTCACGTTTCAGCTGTTATTTGGCTTTATTTTTGTCTTCTCTGTCAGAGTTAAGTTATACTGGAGAAAGGGAACATGCAGTTCTTGTTGAGACAATCTATTATTGTTGTTTAAAATGCATCCAGTACCAATCAAAAAGTCAAGTTTTAATTGTCTCTTTCATCTAATCCACATGCAAAACAAAACCTCATCAAAATAACCATGCTGACAGGCAAAAAAATGTATCTAAATGTGTGTTTCCAGGCCAGAATGTTAGAGTTGGCCTCTCTGCTGAAGCAACAGACATTTTCTGTTGCATTTCCCTGATGCAGATGGAAAGCCCCCTTAAGTGTGTGATCCAGTGTTAAGCAGAGCAGACATAGGTTGTAACAGAGTCCAGCTGCTGCAGTGTTGTACAGGGAGATTCTCTGTGCCCTGGGACGAGGTGAGCAGGAGGTGATGGACTGAGGGTAAAGCACAAGCTATCAGCCTTTCACAAGATGTGGAGTTTAACCAGAAGTCTTGGGTTTGAAAAGCATCTGGTATTTCCAAACACTCAGGCTCCATGTGGAGACCAGGCTTTCCAGCCTTTGCAGCTTTTAAGGGTTCCCACTATGATGGAGAGAAGACATTTCACATTATTAATAGAACACAATTTAAAGTCTCTTGGTGCTGCCTCTTTGCAGCTCCAAGAGAACTTCTGTACCTCTTTTCATGTGCTCATCATGTCGCCCAAAGATGCCAGATATTTTCTCTTGAAGCTTTTGCAATTAATGTCAGAAAATATTTGTAGGGCCTCCTTCAGTGGCTCCCAAACCTCCAGGCTTGTTCACAGGTGTTTGCAAAGTAGCTGTAGGCATTATTAGCACAGAGTTTAACTGAAGTGTGGGTGGTATCATCAGCAGAATCAGAGCTCCTGTTCCCATGTCTCATAACAAATGCAAGGTGATTCTATTGAAATGGAAAAGCATCTACAAGTGCTGTCTCACTCAATGTGTTGAGTCTGAGCTCTGGAGCTACCAGATATCACTTCTGGAAATATCACTGGAAATAAACAGCAATTTTATCACTGGTATGACTGGAAATAAACAGCAATTTTATAAGGCCAGACTGTGTCGGGTTGTTGTGGTGAATGGGTGCTTTTGTAGAACATAAAAGCTAAGCCTTCCCTGGGCTTTCCCTGTTAGAAGCAAGGAGCGAGTTTGTTCAGAAGGGCTGTCTCAGGGAAGGGTCTGGGCTGCAGGCAGTCCTGGTGTGCAGGGTGCTGCAGAGCCTTAGTACAGAGCACTGTTTGTTGAGCTGGTTTGTGTTGTTTTTCAGGAATCATTCACCAGATGAAGGGTGACTATGACACGGCGCTGCGGCTGCACAAGACACACCTGTCCATAGCGCAGGAGCTGAGCGATTACGCGGCCCAGGGCCGAGCCTACGGCAACATGGGCAACGCTTACAATGCCCTGGGCATGTACGACCAGGCTGTCAAGTACCACCGGCAGGAGCTGCAGATTTCCATGGAAGTCAACGACCGTGCCTCCCAGGCATCCACACACGGCAACTTGGCAGTTGCCTATCAGGCTCTGGGTGCCCATGACCGTGCTCTGCAGCATTACCAAAACCATCTGAACATTGCCCGGGAGCTGCGGGACATCCAGAGTGAAGCACGAGCCCTCAGCAACTTGGGCAACTTCCACTGCACGCGAGGAGAGTTCGTGCAGGCGGCGCCGTACTATGAGCAGTACCTGCGCTTGTCCCCAGAGCTGCAGGACATGGAAGGCGAGGGGAAGGTCTGCCACAACCTTGGCTATGCCCATTATTGCCTCGGGAACTATGAGGAAGCTGTTAAGTACTACGAGCAGGATCTTGCCTTAGCAAAGGATCTTCATGACAAGCTGAGCCAAGCCAAAGCCTACTGCAACCTGGGCCTGGCCTTCAAAGCATTGATGGACTTCAACAAAGCAGAGGAGTGTCAAAAGTACCTGTTGTCCCTGGCACAGTCTCTGAACAATTCCCAGGCCAAATTCCGAGCTCTGGGGAACTTGGGGGATATTTTTGTCTGTAAAAAAGATGTACATGGTGCAATAAAATTTTATGAGCAGCAGTTGAGCTTAGCCCATCACGTTAAAGACAGGAGACTGGAAGCCAATGCCTATGCAGCCCTGGGCTCTGCATACAGGATGGTACAGAAGTGTGACAAGGCTTTAGGTTACCACACACAAGAGCTGGAGGTGTACCAGGAGCTGGGGGATATGTCGGGTGAATGCAGAGCACATGGTCACCTCGCTGCAGTGTACATGTCACTTGGGAAGTACACCATGGCTTTCAAGTGCTATGAAGAGCAGCTGGAGCTGGGGCAGAAGTTGAAGGACCCCAGCATCGAAGCCCAGGTCTACGGTAACATGGGCATTACCAAGATGAACATGAATGTCATGGAGGAAGCCATTGGCTACTTTGAGCAGCAGCTGGCCATGCTGCAGCAGCTCAGTGGGAATGAATCCGTATTAGATCGGGGCCGAGCGTATGGGAACCTGGGAGATTGTTATGAGGCTCTGGGAGATTTTGAGGAAGCTATAAAGTATTATGAACAGTACCTGTCTGTGGCTCAAAGCTTGAACCGTATGCAAGATCAGGCAAAGGCCTACCGAGGCTTGGGCAGTGGGCACAGGTAAGGAGCTGCATGTGTGTTCTCATGTTGGTGAAGTACGAGTACAGTTGATTCAGGGTGGTACTGATGGGGTGTGTTTGAGGGCCTGCACAAACACACAGTGATGTGACACCGGAGTGAGTTAGTCCTGTGGGTGCTGACAGCTCAAATTATGAATCTGATGTCACTGCCCAGAGAGGAGGAGGTAATTCAAAAGTCCTGGGGATGTCTCCTGGGGGGAAGCCTCTGACTGGAAGGTTTGAGCCAACCTGTGGGGGAAATGGCAAAACACCTTCTCTCAAGGAAATACCGGCAAAATAAACACTGCTGTTTTCTTCCCTTGTAGGGCGATGGGAAGTTTACAGCAGGCTCTGGTGTGCTTTGAGAAGAGGCTCGTAGTGGCACACGAGCTGGGGGAAGCATTTAACAAAGCCCAGGCTTACGGGGAGCTGGGCAGCCTGCACAGCCAGCTGGGCAACTACGAGCAGGCCATCTCGTGCCTGGAGCGGCAGCTGAACATCGCGCGGGAGATGAAGGACAGAGCCCTGGAGAGCGACGCTGCCTGCGGCCTGGGCGGCGTCTACCAGCAGATGGGCGAGTACGAGACTGCCCTGCAGTACCACCAGCTGGACCTGCAGATCGCCGAGGAGACCAACAACCCTGCGGGCCAGGGCCGGGCCTACGGCAACCTGGGCCTCACCTACGAGTCCCTGGGCACCTACGAGAGGGCGGTGGTGTATCAGGAGCAGCACCTCAGCATTGCGGCGCAAATGAACGACCTCGTAGCCAAAACTGTGTCTTACAGCAGCCTGGGGAGGACTCATCATGCTTTACAGAACTACTCTCAGGCTGTGATGTACCTGCAGGAAGGTAAGGGGCTGAGTTACGCTGCAGAGCATGCAGTGGTAGGGTCAGAAGGGTGGAAGGGAGACTGGAAGGCATGGAGAGGTGAGGTACTGTAAACATGGCTCGAACAGAGCCTTTGATGCAGAAGCTCTTGCAGACATCCCCAGCTACTGCTGAGCATCTGTGTGAGCAGCTGTCTGTGGAGCTGTTATGGCCAGTCTGCCATCTCAGTTGGAGCCTTCTTGGTGTCCTCTAGACAAAGCATGATCTGTGCCTTCCTGGGGGCATCTTAGCTGCCTCAGAGCATGAATCTAGACTGTACCTAGCAGCATCTCTTTGTAAAGCTCATTTGTGCCTGAAGGTGTAAACCTTCTCTGTAAATGGCATTGCTTACCAGGATCTGGCTCTGGGAAAACCACAGAGGATTATGATGGATGTCTCTGATCCTGAGAGTTCTGTTAGGAGAGATTTATACCTTGCTGGTAGCCACCTGGCTCTTCCAATGTGTTCACCTAGGAGTGAGACAAAGTGAGTGAGTTTAAAGTCTGAGTGAAAACAAGGACTATTTGATAGAGAGATGAGGGAAGTTCAGCCTTAGGTGTCCTGGAGCCGTCTGCCACTCTTGAGTGCTCGGTCAGTGCTGGCCTGGAGCTGTGCTGCTGCAAGGGCTTGCAGCATGCAGGCAGCAGCTGATCAAACTGTGGGCTCTGATGCAGCAGATGAGCAATGAAGCTGGAGGCTGAAGGATGTATTACATCAGTTAGTTTGGTTTTCATGAAACTGACCTTGGCAGGGTTCCAGTGTGCTGTTGGAAGGGGAGAAATGAAACACAGCTCCTTCTCCTGGTGTGCTGCAGAATTCCTGCATAGCCTGGGAATGTTAGCTGCTGCTGAGCTGTGTGGTGACAGCCAGGGCCCTGCTCCCCAGGCTGGGGAAGCCTGAGGTGCCTCAGAGGAAGTGTCCCTGTTGTCAACAGGGGCCACCAAGGTGAGAGGTTTGGAGTGTGTGGAAGAGGGACAGCACAGAGTGTGCTGCTGGAAGTGAAATGAGCTCCAGGTTGTTCAGGCCAGGCCCCTGCCCTCTGCTCTGGCTCAGCACTTAAACCATGCAGAGCCTGCCAGAGGGCTGGGGAGAGCTGATGGGAAACAGGCCAGGAATGTGGCAAGAGGTGTCTTTTCTGGCAGTATTTGACAGCAGATTGTAATTGTGTTTGTCCATGTGGGTCTTAGGGTTTAAAAGTTGAACTTTCTGATAGGGGCTTACTGCATGTGTCTCAGGGGATGGTGCCTTAACCTCAGGGAGGGCTCAGTCCCTGGAAGTGTCTGAGCCCTCTCATACTGTCACCTCCCATGCTGGTGCTGATGTGAGGGCTGGCAGCAGCTGTCCAGCACTGGTACTGCCCCACTGGTCATCCTGGTGCTGTCCCTGCCCTGCTCACCATCCCACCACTGCTGCTGCCCCACTTTTTATCCCAGTGCCAGCAGATCACAGCTGTCTCTGCCTGCACAGGAGCCCCATGGGACTGAGGCCACAGCCCCTTCTCCCCTCTGGCACTCTCTCACTCTGACTCCCTTTCAGGACTGAGGCTGGCAGAGCAGCTGGGACGCAGAGAAGATGAAGCAAAAATCCGTCATGGCCTTGGCCTCTCCCTCTGGGCCAGTGGGAACCTGGAGGAGTCCCAGCACCAGGTAAGCCATGGTCTGCCCTGTGCTGGGGGGCTCGTGGCCTCCAAGCCCTCTGGGTGCTTCCAGTTCTCAGGGAAGAAAATGCCTGGTGTGTCCCAGGGAGGGTGTGAGCCAGAGTTCACACCTGAGGGGGTGCTGGCCCTGGATCCTCCTGCTTTCCCAGGCAGTGCTTTGGGCAGTGTCCATAAGGAAGTCACTGTGGCTGTTTTCCCTCGCAGCTGTACCGAGCCTCTGCGCTGTTTGAGACCATCCGCCACGAGGTGCAGCTGAGCACAGATTACAAGCTGTCACTCTTCGACCTGCAGACATCCTCCTACCAGGCCCTGCAGCGAGTTCTTGTCAGTCTGGGTAAGAGATGCCTTCAGATGCTGAGGCTGAACTCCAGGCTCATGCCAGGAATTGAGCTGGAATTGTGGGGTTGCTGTTCCTGATGTGTCCTTTGCACCACAGCTGTCCAACACAGCACACCATTTCTGTTCCAGGACAGCAATATGAGTGTCTGTCTTTGGATTTGGGGCACCTTTGGTTCTTCTTCTGTGCTTGCTCCATTGATTTGCCTTTCTGTGGCTCATTGTGTTATTGCCTGCAACAAATATGTTCTGTGGGACTGTGTTCCAGTGCAGAGACTGCTCTTTTGGTGACACTGCTTCCCCAGGTTTCTGTTGGGATTGGGATAGCAACTGTCCCTGTTCTGTGAACATGGCACTGCACCACACTTGTGTCAGGTCTGAGAGATGGCTTTGTCTTTCCAGGTCACCATGATGAGGCACTGGCAGTAGCAGAGAGAGGACGAACGAGGGCTTTTGCTGACCTGCTCGTGGAACGTCAGACTGGGCAGCAGGACTCAGATCCCTATTCTCCTGTGACCCTTGACCAAGTCCTGGAGACTGTGAATGGCCAGAGGGGACTTGTTCTCTACTACTCACTGGCTGCAGGTTATCTGTACAGCTGGCTGCTGGCTCCTGGGGCAGGTGAGCTCCTTTTTGGATACAAAAGCCTGGGAACAGGCCTTACAAAGGGAGGAGAGGAATGAATTTGTGACCAGAATGAATGTAGGAGGGAATCATTTCCATCTAGTACCTTAAATCTGAATAAGTCTAAAAGCTACTGCATAGCCACAGCAGTAATGACTCAGAAGTGCTTATTCAGGACTTTGATGTTCATCTGGAGATGGAAATGTTTCACATGTTTAATATTTTCATTTTTCAACCTCCACTCTGTATATATTTCCCACGGGGCAGAACAGAAAAGTAATGAAATTCCAAGTATGTTGGCTCTATGAGGGTCTTCTGTGCATAAGAGTCCCTACTTTAATTATAGTTCTGTGCTTTATTCTTCCAAAAGCTTTTGACGTTTATTCACTGAAGTGGATTGCAGAAAACAGAAGGGCATCCCCACTTCCTGATATGCCATTGAACTGCCTGAGCCTCACATGAATGTGGGAATACTTATCACAGAGGAGCAAGGAGGATTAATTTGAAGAGGATTGCTTTTTGCAGACAGCTGTTATTCATTATCTAATAAAGTGATGACTATAAATTTTAACAAGTTCTTTCTGGATATAATTTAATAATTGCAGCCCTTCATCATGACAAAGCTCAAGAGATAAAAAGCACTATTTAGATTGCATGAAAAATGCTTCAGAAAGGGAAAGAAGCATTCACACATGCCTGGCTTAGATGGAAGACAGTGGGTGGAAGAGACACTTTTTGGGAGCATTTTGCAATGTTGCGTGTCTGAGTGTAAGATGGGATTGTCCTGCTGTGCATCCAGTCACTAATTGGCTCTTCAGGCCTGTAGTTTACACAATAAAATGCCAGAAATTCTATAGTATCACTATCAGACTGAGCTTATTAAAATTATATGGATCAAGTGTAGGATTTGCCACTGGGCTTCATGATCAGTCTCCTTCTTGCCCAAAGTGGATCTTGGAGCAAAGCAGTTGCAATATTTGAGTGTGAGTTGCAGACTGTGGTGCTTCAGGGGTTTTGCTCAGGGGAGCCCTTCAGTAGCTCTTGAGTAGGTCCAGCCATGGTGACCTGTTCTTGTTCACTGACAGAAGGAGCAGCTTCAGTGGCAGCCCAGGGTGCTCATTGTCCCACTGATGTTGGAGCCCTGAGAATCTCTTAGCTGTTGCTGTGTTTGCTGCTGTTGCTGCTGAAGGAGTTGCTTTATTCTTTGTTCCTTGGCTCTTGTCTAACTGGTGTAATAATTGATGCTGCTAAGGCATCCAGAGCAGCCTTTTACTGTTGATGACAGGCTGCAGAATTAATTATGTCAGGAAGAATAGTCCAGTCTGAAAGCAGGAAGGTTTTATCTGCAGTAGCAGTGGAATTCTCAGCAAAACAGGAAGTGGCCTTTATCTGGTTTACCCATTGTGAAATGCTATCTTTTAATAATTCACTGTGCTTTAATCCATCTTCTTTCCTTTTATAGACTGAAATCACTGTGTGTGATGTGAGGAGGTTCTGCTGTAGTAACAACACTCTTGTTCAGCCTTGTGTGTTCAGTTAATTTGCTCAGAGGCTATTAATAGGTATTTTTCACGTGCATCAATTGAAATGTGAATTACTGTAGTAGGGGGTTTTATGGAAAGTCTGGTTTATAATTTATGAGTGCTGCAATAGCAAAGGCATTCTGAGCAGCTTGTTAAAGCTCTCCTCTGCCTTTGTGCCTTTGAGCCATTATCTGCAAAGTACAAACCTAGATTTTAAAAACAAAGCTGAAAATGCTGGAGAAGTTCAGTGGAGACCTGGCACAGAACACTTTGCCCCAGTTATGCTGGAAATGCCAAATGCTTGGGGCCGTGCCATCTTCTTAGACAGCTGCTGGCAGCTGTTCTAGCCCTGCACAAATAACCTCCTGATTCTGGTGCCTTGCAGGAATTCTGAAATTCCATGAGTATTATCTGGGTGACAGCCTGACAGAAAATGCTGGGGACTTCCATGAAGCCAACAGTGTGGCCCTGCAGACACTGACAAACTCAGCGCTGGAGCAGCACATCTCCAGCGTGCGGGAGGCTCTGGGAGTGGATTCCTACTACACAAGGTCAGTTGGGATCACTAAAAGGGAGCTGTGATCACCTGAACTTACAACATTTTGGGATGAGTGAGAACTGAGAGTCAGAGAAGGGGCAAATTTTCAGAGCAGCAACAAAAAAAATGGCTTTGTTTTTGTAACCATGATTATTTTCCTGCTAAACAGCTCCGTGCACATGCAAATAAGACCCAAACCCACAGGCTGTGTGGTGAATCTGTAGGCTGGATGAGGAGGCAGGTGCCACATCTGACTGCATATGGACAGATTTCGTCCTACTTACAGTTTTCAGTGTAATTAATTCTCTTTCAACAGTTTGCTTTGAAAAACTGCAAATACCATAGGAATTCTAACCACCCCCAATGTGGCTTGTGGCTATAGCTGAATAAATAATTTAGAACCCACATGTTGATTGTTGAGTCCTACCCTGCAGACATGCAGATACACAAGATCCATAAGTGAAATCTGCAGTTGGACCTCATGCAGCAGTTTTGCAGATACAGTTTTAGCTTCATTAGCTGTTTGTCGCCACAGATTCTCCTCCTGGCAAAGGCAGTCCTTCAGTCTTCAGGTTCTGGGATGAGTTTTTAATTTGTTAGGATGTCAGCTTCTTCCTTACTTTGTGGTGATGGTAGGGGTATGTTTTTGGTTAAGGATTCTGGGTTTCATGCTTGTCACCAGGATCCTTGACCAGCATGGTACGATCATAGGCAGATGTTCTTTCCCCATGTCAGAATCATGTGCAGGGAATAAAGCAAACAAATCTTGGCTGTTCTGTGTGGGTGGACATCACTTTCTGCTCTGAAACCCCTTCCCTGTGTGGTTTGAGTGTTTCCCCTCTGCTCTGCTGATTCCACTGCTCTCCAGGGCCCCAGCAGAAGCTGCCAGCCTCACTCCCAGCCCTAGAGCTCTGCCCAGCACTGGTGAGCAGCAGGGTGTGAATATGCACAGCACATGTGAGGGAACTTGAGTGCTCAGTCCCTGACTTGCTGGAGTGCTCTGGGGTTCAGGTTGAACAGTTGGTGCTGTCCACACTGCTGTGAGCAGGGTCAGAGCATGCTGAGCCTCCAGAGCATGTCTTCACACTTCCTGGAGGGGAAGGGATACACAGCATGTTCAGTTCCACACTGCAGCCTTCAGGTTCTGCTAGAAAGGATTCTTTTCAGCTGGTCTAATTAATCCTCAAAGTAAAGCATTCTTGCAAAAAAAAAAAAAAAAAAACCAAAAAAACAAGTATAAGGGATTTTAAAGTCTACTTGAACTTGTGTCAGAACAGATTCCACTCTCTTTAGGGAGAGCATGTGACCTGCTCTCTTGGGTTCATGAACTCAGGATTTTTGCCTCTTTAAGGAGCTGTGTGTGTTACTTCAAACTTTGCCAGGACTCAGAGCTGAGCATGCCTCAGCTGGAGGAAAAATGTGCAGAGAGAAGCTGTTGACAACCTTTTCTTCTCCCCTTTTTCCCTTATGTTGTTTTTTTTATCCCCTGTCTGTGGTTCAGCTGTCCCCATTTCAATGTTCATGAAGTGATTGGCTTTTGTCAGGACTTACCAGGTTATAAATCATATTGGCCAGGAAATTCACTCACAGGAGATCCATGATCCATACAGCTCCAGTTGCCTGCACAAGTATGGGTTATGTGTTCATTTAATTCCTGTGTTCTTTATTGGGAAACATGCCCTTGAGGAGTCAAGCTGTCAGGAACCCAGAAAGAAGAGAAATGAGATGCAAGGAGGCTTTATCAGGTAGCATCATAGGTTTATCTTAAGTGTACAGATTCCAAGGTTTGTGATGTGCTATTGTTGTGGTTTAGGAATTGTACTCCCCAGTTTAGTTCCACCACTGAGAGTCTCCAAACCCCAATATGGCTTGCTTGCTCCCTCCCCTTCTCTCCCTGCTTCTGGTGGCTGGAAAAGAGAATTGGAGGCACAAAAGGTGAAGATCACAGGTTGAGATAAGAACAAATTACTGGAAACAGTAATGAGACAAGGAAACAAACAGTAACAGCAGCAACATTAACAACAAAAGTGTACAAAATGAAGAGAATGATTCACATGCAAAATGCTCACTGAGCCCAATCCAGCCCACCATGAGCAGCCCGACTGCACAGAGAAAAATTAGGTATTAATGTCAGGAGAGTGGCAATTTAGAATTGTTGGGCTGTTTCTCTGTATTGCTGCTTAGAGTAAATCGTTCTGTGCTTTCCCTCTTTGTGTAACAGGAGTGGCAGCACAGTTCCTTCTGTTGTCATTCTGCCAGTGAAGGAAGTATGTGGAGATCTGAAAAGGATGTGCTCACACGTGTTCTTAGGCAGATAAGGGTAGAGTTTTTTCCTGCAGAGTCAGCGTTTCAGTGTTGTGCTGCAGCTTTAGAAGTCTCTGCCTGCAGTGAACAGAAAGGGCCCTGCACCCCCACCTGTGTGTGCCACTCACTAAACCTTGAGGAATCCCAGAAGATGAGGAAATGGGGTGGTATTGTCTTTTATGCTTGACTAAAGGCAAGCTGGGGAGGATTTTGCATTAGCATTTGGTTGAGCTTCTGTTTGAAAAACATTTTTGCTCAAACTGGCTGAGCATTTGTCATCAAGCTGTTGCTGCTTCTCGCATCAGTGATCCCTTCATCTCTCTGATTCCCCCCTCCCAGAGCCTGTGCTAGCAGTGAGACAGAGAGTGAAGCTGGGGACATCATGGACCAGCAGTTTGAGGAGATGAATAACAAGCTGAATTCAATGACTGATCCAACTGGCTTCCTGAGGATGGTCAGCAGGAACAACCTATTGAACAGGTGGGAATGCAGCACTGCTGTGGGGATCAGCAGCAGGAGATGTGTTGGTGGTGGGCTTCTCTCTAAATTGCAAGTTCAGGTGCAGCCAGCTCAAGGGGAGAGCCAGCAAGGACTGGTCCCAGTTGTAACTGATGACTGTCCAGAGGAGCAGCTGTTCTGAATTTTCTCTTCTCCTGGCCAAATGCTGATTTTGAGACTCCAAGCAATTGCAGGGGAACGCTGTTTGTCCCGGCTGTGTGTGAGGTGTGGAACTTGGAGCTCTCTCCTGCACACTTGTTACAGAAATACCTGTTTCTGTTGATCACAAGTGTTATACAATTAGGTGGGAATCTGCTGCATTTCCAGGGTTACAGGACTGTACTAGCTGCAAGTCTCCACTAATTTTCTGCCTCTTACAACTTGTTCTCAGCCTTTCACATGACTGTGCTGATTAGGGCTTAGGGCAACCATTTGGAAATAAAATTGAAGACAGAATTTTTCCAGTGTGGCTGCGTGATGCAACCCAAGGTTTCTGACTGGATCTGTGCTCGATTGTGGTTTTTGAGCACAGGATACCCTAGGCCTTTCTCAGCTGGAAAAGCAAATGTGATCAGCCTGGAGTGTTGTGAGCCACCACTGGAGCTTGTGAACTGTTACAGCATCCCCACGGAACTGGGAGCTGCCTGCTGGCACCAGCAACTGGCCTGGTTTTCTTCTCAGAATCCACAAGCATATCTGTTCAAGCTGCTGTACTGATGAAGGACTATGAGTGCTTGCTAGTTTTGGATCACACAGGCAGATCCCCAGAACTGCTGAAATGTTTTGGTAGTTTATCAGGCTTAGAAAGAGAGGAGATTGTCCCTCTGATTACAGGGTAAAGTGGGATGTGATTCTGTTCCAGGGAATTCTAATCTTCAGGAATACTGCAGTGGCCAACCATGCCTCATCTCAGGAGCCACATACATTGCTTTGAATCCAAACCTGGGAGCTTAACTCAGGTGTCTTGCCAAGTAAGTGGTTTGCAGCTCTTAGGAGCAGCCCAGGGATGGGGCATCTTGTGCATTTAACTAAAAACATCCTCAGAAGAAAAACAGGGGAAACATTAGAAGCAGCAGTGTCTGTGATGTTCTTGCAATGATCACTGAGGTGACAATATAAAGAGACAGTGCTGGATGCCCTCCCTGCCTGCCCCTCTCCTTTTGCCTGTGGAGGGGGACCTAGGAATCTGCCACATCTGTTTGCAGCTGACTTGCTGGGCCCTGAATTCAGGGTAGGTGCTTTTAAGAGAGTAGGAGAATAGTAGGATTCTTTGTCAGTTTTGCTTAGAAAAGCAAACTTGGGAGGATGGCAGTTCACTTAGGGAGCTTCTGAGAAGAAATGGACTTTGGAGGAGAAGGAAGCACTAAGGGAGGAAGCACTGTGGAGATCTCAGGACTGGGCAATGGGTCTTTGAGCTGAGGATGCCACTGGTACAGCCACCAAGATAGCCACAGTGGCTCGAGTCTTCTTGCAGCTTCTCTTTTCTCTGCTCCTTAGGTAGGGCAAGCTGTTCAGGATCATTGGAGCCTGTTACTGCCCTCAGGGCCTGACAACTTGCCCTGGGGACCCATACAGCTGACCCTCTGCAGAGCAGAGGGGTAGGGGCAGCCCTAGGGGGCTGGCCAGCCCAGGTAGATGGGACAGCAGTGGCTGGTGAGTCCCTTCTGGGGTGGTTCTCTGCCATCCAGGATGCAATGCTGCAGCTGCTGACATGCAGACCACCCTGCCAGGGAGTGCTGGGTGGGCTGTGGGTTTTTTGCAGTCAGTAGTGGGCTCTGGAGATACTTGTGAATCCTTGAAAGGATCCACAGGGAGCTCAGATCTGGCTGTTTTCTGGAGATTTCTGCAGCTTTGCACAGTGTGTGTGTCAAGGCCCTGAATGTGGATTTAGGGCTGCATCTTTAGGAAGAGTCTCTTTGAGGAAGGCTTTATGGGTATCCAGCTTCCTGAGGCTGTCAGACCCCTGCAGCACCAGGCCTGACTTCCAGCCCTCCCAGTGGCTGTGCTTGGCCATGGGGTGTATTTGACTTGTCCAAAATCCTGGTTCTGAGATTAACCCCTCCTTCCTGGCCAGGCCCAGCCACTCATCCTCAGCAGGCAGAGCCAGCACCTGTGAGGCTGGTGGTCAGCCAGGTCAGTCTGACCCTGCTCTCTGAGGCTTTGCTTTGTTCCTGCATCTCCAAGACAAAGGGAGGGAGCAGAGCTAAGCCCTGGCTGTTTGTGCTGTTTCTCTGCTTGCTGCAGGCCAGGCTGCCTGTACAAAGGGTTATAAATCAGCAGTGCTGCAGAGTCTGAGCAGAGGCTTCCAAATGAGAGATTTCACTGTTCAGACATCAGGGAATCCTTTGCATTGCAAGAGCAAGGTGGAAATCATCAGTGCACCTGGAGCCTTTTGTTGGCTTCTTTGGGAGGAAAGGATGGGCTGGCCAGGGCTCCTGGTCAGCTCTGCTTGCCACAGGAGATCTGTCCATCCTCCCCTGTGGATTTGCTCACTCTTTGTGTACACACCCACCCACCCACACACAGGCAGGAGATGAGAGAGATTTATGGTGCTTGCTTGGTTTTGTTCTCATAAAAAGCAATCCAAGTGGTGAAGAAATAAATCTAGAGCTGCTTGGCTGGGAAATGCAGGATGCAGAAGGGCTTTGCTGATTTGAGTAATCAAGCTCCTATTCCCTGCAGTAAATGAGTGTGTAACAATCACTGCACATGGGTTGTGGGGCTGGCAAGTGCAGCCTGCTGGCAACAAGCCACTCAGGGAAGATTGGGGTACAGGGTCCTGGGGGACCACTGGGATATCCATGCACAGATTTTCTTTCCTGATCTGGTTTTAAAATCTGTGCTTCATAAAGCTGAGCCCTGCAGTCAGGTGCTGCAGTGAAGTGGGGCAGACGGGTATGAGGGGAGCACACAGTGCCAAGCCTGTGCTGATCCCCTGTTGCACAAATCCCCCAGACAAGTTTCCAGCAGCTCTAAGCTGCAGCAGGAGCAGCATACTCATTCTGTCACTGGAATCTCTGAGAGCATGGGCAGACACCAGGCTTCTGTTGGCATTCTGAGGTTATTCCTATGTGCCCGTAAGATGGAAATTCCTTGTGGACAGTAAGAGCATTTCTTTTCTTCAGAGAGCTATAGGTTTTAGGCATGATGTGAGCTAGGTCAGGAAGCTGGTTGCAGCAGCTGAGGAGAGAAACAGAGGGAAAAAAGCAATTTCTGAGTCTGCGTGTTGGTATATACTAGAAATGGTTGGGCTATGTCCCAGGCCTCCCAACCTTTCCTTTGAGATCCACCTGCTGAAATGTTTTGGAAAGTTACCCTTTCCAAGTAAACTGGTTGTTCATGGCCCCAAGCCAAGGATAACATTTCTGGGGAGCACAGCTGCTGGACTAGTGAGCCCAGAATGGGGCAGCTTGATTTTCTCAGCAGGGCAGACAGTTGTGGCTGCTGATGCCGGGAGATCGCGTGCAGAGCTCTGTGGGAATATCAAAAATATCAGAATGGGCACCAGGTGTTGCACAGCAGAGGCAGAAGTGCAGAATCTTGATGTCTTGTGGTTTGCCTGTTGTCACAGGTATTTCCTCTGGTGTCATACTAGCTGCACAACCCAAGTGCAAATCCTCCTGGCTGTGGTCAGTGCTCAGTGAGTCTCACACCTGCCTGCACACAGCTGCTACTCATAGGGGTGTGCAGGAGCAACTGGGAACAGCACTTCAGGCACTGGAGTGTGTAGAGAAACTCCATAGCACTGGCATATGCTGTCTGGAGCTGATTCATCCTGCCATTAATGTCACTGTTCACTGAGGTGTGAAGCTGAATAGAGACTGAAATCCTCCCATGAAAGATCTTACAGAGCATAGTCCCCTTGGTGACAGGGCAGCTCAGATTCCTGCAGTTAACCTCCCCTTGGTTTTTGCCCACAGGAGCTGCCAGAGCATGACCAGCCTGTTCAGCAGTACCATGTCTCCTGTTAAGGATGGAACATCATCACTTCCAAGGAGGCAGACTTCTTTCTCCAAACCCCCACTCCGTGCTCTCTACGACTTACTGATAGGACCCATGGAAGGAGTAAGCCTTTGACACAGACACTTACCAAAACCCTCTGAGGGTGGGAAAGCAAGAACAGACAGCAGCTTGGGGCTGGTTTCTGAAGTGTGGTATTTTCACAGAATAGTCTGGGTTGGTGACCATCTAGAGTTGAGAATCTAGAGACAAGGCTCTAATCTTTCATACTTCTTTTTTTTTTTTTTTGTGGGCTGCCTGTGTTTAAGCTGGAGCAAATTTCTGTGCTTTGAAGTTACTCTTTCCCATAGTGAAAGCAAATTATTTTTATGATACACTAGATGAATAAATTTCCATGCTTATATGGGACGAGGAGCAGTTACCACAGTTTGTGCCCAGCTGCACATTCCCTATTGACTAATCTCTCGGCTTCACTTCTCCATCCATGAGATGCTTTCTAGATCTTTTGGTGACTCTGGGGTGAAGACTCTGTCCAGTGTCTGGAAGTGCAGGCCATGGACACAATTTGTGTGTAGATTGTTGGCTCTTCAGAGGAAATGGCTATTTAGAATTTCAATATCAGGAAGAATATTCCCTGACAGGAGATAAGGTGATGACAATAGTGACAAGGCTTAGGTGGTTGGGGTTAGCCAAGGTTTCAGGCTGGAGCAGAAGGAGCTGCAGTACCAGGGTTAGGCTGGGCCCCACGTGGGCTGAGGCCAGGATGATGACCCAGAGTGGACAGGCCAGTGCCCTCTGTGCTCGCCTGTCCCAGTGGAAGTGGCTGGGCACAGGTGAGCAGCTCCAGCACGGTTCTGATGTGGGTGTTCCCTTACCCAGCACAGGGTCAGACTAGAGCCTGATGCTTGGGAAGTGCAGGCAGGGACACGGATGGAGTGAAGGGGCCAAACTAATTGTCTGTCCTCTCTCTTCAGGGTTTGATGCATTCCAGTGGGCCTGTTGGGCGGCACCGGCAGCTGGTGCTGGTTCTGGAGGGAGAACTGTACCTCATTCCTTTTGCTCTCCTGAAGGGCAGCTCCTCCAACGAGTACCTCTACGAGCGCTTCAGCCTCATCGCAGTGCCGTCCATCCAGTCACTGAATCCCAGCTCGAAGGTCTGACACTGCCTATGAAACCTCTCTCACAGAACCTCTCCTGTGGGTACAGGTCCTGGTGCATGCTCAGAAAGCAGCAGCTCTGTCCTGCTGTGCCAGACACAAGAACAGAAACCGCAAACAGGCCACCCTGGGTCTGAGGAGCATTCTGAGCACCGCAGCTCTGAAGTAGGTTCTGATGTAGTTCCTGCAGCACAAAATCACAGCCCCAGGCATGCTAGGAAGGACAAGGGGATTGGATCATTTGGATATCCTCTTTTAAAGGATTGCATGTGCTGAGTGTGGAACTGCATGGCAGACTACAGAGATGTAGGTGTCTGTGATCTGTGCTGAGCTGCCTTGCCAGGCTGACTGTCCTGTCACATTGCTGGTATGTTCACCTGCATTTTAGCATTCTGACTGGGGAAGGCCACTAATGTCTCAGGACACCAAAGCTGTAAGGGAAAGCAAATCTCACTGGTGAATCCTGCGGAAGTGTCTTCATGCTGAGGTTTAGCAGCAGCATTTCTAATGCCCAGGTCTCTGGCAGAATGCACCAAGTCACATTTGCTCTTGCTGGGCAGTGTTTTGAGGCACATCTTGGTTTGCCCTGGGTTAAGCACAGTCAGAGGAACAGCAAAAGGGTCTGAATCTTGTCAGCTTTACTGGTGTTGCATTCAGTATCAGCTGCATGCAGCACCTTCTGCTGGCAGTGCTGACACCAATCTTGGAAATATGGGTACGAGGAGCCACTTAGTGAGTGATTGCAGGTAGTGTTCTGGTAATGTGAGAACCTGCAATCTTCTTTTTGTTTTTGGCTCTGCTGCAGCCCTCAAAGGGACCTGAGCTATATCTGTTAGTTTCTGTTCTTATCTTTTTGTTAACCCAAGATCTGAAGATAGAAGTCTTGACCAGACCCAAACAGAGGTGTTCCTTGGAATAGTTAAACAGGAGAAACTAAAGAAATGCAGTCTTCCTGTAATTATGACAACCAGACTTACATTTAGAACCAAAGGGACAGGATATTTTATTACCAGCACCATAAAAACCAGATCTTTGAATGGTATTTTCTCTTTGTTTTTCTCTGTGTAGTCCCATGTGAGGAAGAATACTCCTGCTTACTCCAGTTCTACCTCAATGGCAGCTGTGATAGGAAATCCCAAGCTCCCTTCAGCAGTTATGGACAGGTGGCTGTGGGGACCTATGCCCTCTGCAGAAGAGGAAGCATACATGGTGTCTGAGTTACTTGGCTGTCAGCCCTTAGTGGGCAGCTCATCAACAAAAGAGAGAGTCATGAGTGCCCTCACTCAGGCAGAATGTGTCCATTTTGCAACCCACGTCTCCTGGAAACTGGCTGCTTTGGTCCTGACACCCAACACTGACAGCAACCCAGCCAGCAGCAAGAGTTCTTTTGGGAACCCCTACACAATCCCAGAGTCTCTTAGGATGCAGGATGATGCCAGTGACGTGGAGAGCATCTCGGACTGCCCTCCTCTCCAGGAGTTCCTGCTCACAGCAGCTGATGTGCTGGATCTGCGTCTTCCTGTCAAGCTGGTGGTTCTTGGCTCTTACCAAGAGTCCAACAGCAAAGTCACTTCTGATGGAGTCATTGGCTTGACAAGAGCATTCCTGGCTGCTGGGGCTCAATGTGTCCTTGTCTCACTCTGGCCCATTCCTGTGGCTGCTTCCAAAATGTTTGTGCACGCCTTCTATTCCTCTCTCTTAAACGGTATGAAAGCCAGTGCAGCCCTCGGAGAAGCAATGAAAACCGTGCAGAGCAGCAAGCAGTTCTCCCATCCAGCCAACTGGGCAGGTAGGAAGAGTCTTCTGGACAAATCAGATGGGGTTTCTAGGGAGCTGCCAAACTATATGAGCTAAGCAAGGAACAGTGCTGGCAGGTAATTGGGAGCAGTGTGTGCCCTGTGCTTTCCTAGAATTCAGCCTCTGTGTCTCAGATCCTGATTCAGCTGAGTGTGGCTGAATGTCAGTGTCACAGGACTCATCAGCATTTCACTGGGCACAGTAGGTAGGTATGGATTGGGTATAATTAGAAGCAGTTGTGAGGTGAAGTGTGTTTCATGATGGAGAGAAGTAAAAGTGCAGTACAGCAACTCATTCTCTGTGTTTGAAATCTCCAGGCCCATGCTTCCTGTATCTGTGGGATGGAGTCAGCTGGAGCACGCAGACTTTTTAATGGAAAATTTAGTGACACTTCAACAGGAGGCAAGAGAAGTGCTGCTTAGAAGCAGCAGCAGTAGCAAGGAGCTGTGATTTCTGTGACATAAACCTTGTAGGTCTTATTCCTTTGGTCCTTTTAGAAGAAAGGTTTCCCTTGCCTCCATTGGGAATGTCTCAGCTGTGTCAGCTCCTCGTGCAATGCTGGTGCTTGCTCCCTCTCAATTAGATCTGTACGTTGAGATTTGGAATGACAAAGTCTTGGAGTTCAGCAGTGCTAGTGCTTTGACAGGAGTATGTACAGATAACCTAATTTTTCTTCCTGGCATGAGGCCTGGTTATTGAAAGCTGCAGGCATTCCCCAAATTGATTTTTGCACAGGCAGCAGAACCATGTTATTTAGCTCAGGAAACTGTGGTGAATATGGCTCTGGTGTGAGCTGCACATGGCTGGAGGAATGTGAACTTGTTAAAATGAGTCAAGCTGACCATGATTTCAGGCATGCTGAGTCCAGCATTAGGGTGTGGTTCAGGTAGTACCAGCTGTGAGCTGAGTTCAGGTTACGGTCCACAGTTGAGCTGGGATTTTTTTCCTTCCAACATTTTTCTTTTTCAAAAGAAAAGAGCAGTAAAAAGCCCCAAAAGTGACCACTTCCTAGGCAGAAAGGATGAGTGTGGATATGGTGCTTGGCATTGCCAGCAAGTAGAGGCTTTCAGCTGCTCAGGCTTTCTGAGTACTGCCCCTTCCATGGCACTGTGCAAGTTCATCACACACTGTCCCTGACTTCCACTGCTGACCCATGGCACTGAGTCTTGGACAGAGCACCAGAGCCAGGAGCAGCTGCATCCTCACTGCATGGATGAGAGGGGAAATGTAGAGCTCTTTGGCACTGAATGGTGCCTGAGCCAGGACAGGTTTCTGACCAGGAGAGAGAAAACTTTTCATGTTTACAGTTCTGTTCTGCCATCAGTTCTATTGGCATGTGTTGATTTCTGTGGCTGTAGAGGAGACCTGGAGCATGCCTGGACAAGTTTAGCTGCAATCCAGTGGTTTTTTACTTTCTTGAACAGGAAGATGCTATTGATTTAATAGCAGGGGACAGTAAGAAGCATCTAGAAACTTTCTGGAAGTTCAGTCTGCCCAACTGGCAGGGAGTTGGCAGCAGTTCTGGGAGAAGAATGTCCCTGTGCAGGGTATAGTGAACCATTGTTCAGTAGTCTGGGGGCAGAGGACATCTCTGGTTTGAACATCTTCCATTACAGGAGATTGACTGTCTCTCATTCTGATCCTGCAGGCTTCATGCTTATTGGGAGTGATATGAAGCTGAACAGCCCTTCTTCACTGGTAGGACAGGCCCTGACTGAGATCCTGCAGCACCCTGAAAGGGCCCGGGATGCTCTGCGTGTCCTCCTTCATCTGGTAAGGGAAAGGAAACGCTGTCACAACCACAAGTGACACCACAGCCCATCTGAGACACCCTCACCTGGGGCATGAATGGAACCATGAGTGGAACAGCAGCCACTCCCACTTGAAAAAAAAAAATATATATACACCTTCATCCCCCCCTCTCCCCTGCCGTGATGTATCCTCTTGCAAAACTCCGGGTCGGTGTGGAAAGACTTGGACACCTAAGGAAGTGTTCAGAGTGCAAAAAAGGCAAAGTAAGCAAAATCTTAGATTGTATTGTGACAGAATCCTCCCCAGATCCATCTGGTTTGCATTAGCTGTTGAATTGGGTTTCTGCTTAAGGGGTAAGCATTGGGATTAATTGTTTATACAGGGAAATAGCTATGAACATAGCAGTCATGGAAACACAGAGCACAGTCACTGCTGTCTGTGCATATTTGGAAGATAAGAGGCCCTTCTGTCCCCATCTGTGCCACCAGTCTGTCCTGGGGAACAGTGGAACTGGAGCCAACTGCCAGGTGGCTGGAATGATCACTCAGGACTTCTAATACTTTTCTTCCCAATGCATCATCTGTGGTCTCACAGGAGCGTGAAGTATCCATAGAATGATGGAAACCTGTGAATGTTGCTGGTCTTCCCAGTTGCTGGGGTTTGTGGACACTCATCTCTCTTTCCTGTTTGCCATGTGGCTGCAGGCTCTTTGTCTGGTAATAAGCAGTCTGGAACCCCAAGGTGAGTCATCTTTTGGGGAGAATTGCAGCTGCCAGGCTTACAGGAAACTATCCAAACAAACTGCTACTTTGTTTTCTGTGGCATTATTGTTCCCAGCATCCCAGAGAACATTTACACTCATCACTGTGATGTTACAGCTGTGAATGCTGAGTTACTGGAGATTCTCTTTTCAAGGCCAGGATCAATCTTGGATTTGCTGGCTCCATCCTGCTGTTCCAGTCTCTCCTCTGTGTAAAAAGAGGCAGTCAGTAACAGCACCTTGTACAATAAACTGTGTCACTTCCCCACAGGTGGAGAAATCATTGCAGCGAATCCAGAACGGGCAGCACAACTCCATGTACACCTCCCAGCAGAGCGTGGAGAATAAAGTTGGTGGCATTCCAGGCTGGCAGGCACTCCTCACAGCAGTGGGATTTCGGTTGGACCCTCCAGCCAGTGGCCTCCCAGCAGCAGTGTTCTTCCCAACCTCAGACCCTGGGGACCGGCTGCAGCAGTGCAGCACCACCATCCAGTCCCTCCTAGGTGAGAGGAGGCAGCTCTGGGCCCTGACCAGGCAGACATCAGCTTTTCACACCTTTCTGTGATGTCACCATGTGGAACAGGGATGTTTTACATCAATGAAGTCAATGTATTGGACTGGGAAGAAGTTGTTAAAGTAAATGTTACCTGAACATTTTGTCACAGATGAGAATCATTTGCTGCTGGGTCGAGTAAGCATGATGTGACTGTTCCTCTCTCCCAGCTCTCAGTCAGGAAACCTGCCATCAGATGCAAAGTGGGAAGACCTTTTGCTTTCTGGAAATTGCTGCTGCTTCCAGAGCTGTCCAGTGATGTGGGGGAGAGGTTTTAGGAATTAGCCAAGAGTGTGTTCTGTTCAGGCTTGTTGCATTTCTTGCAGTCAAGAAACAGATACAGATGTTTCTGCTGATGTTTTTCAGGTTTGCCTAACCCTGCACTTCAGGCACTTTGTAAACTTATCACAGCTTCAGAAACAGGAGAGCAGCTTATCAACAGGGTGAGTTGGGAGGTTTTCCTCCAGTACCAGGTTCCAAATGGTTCTTCCCGGGTCAGTAAATTCAGAAATATGCAGAATGGTTGATGCTCTGGTTTACCAACCCAGAGCTTGCTAGGAGACTTGAGGGTTGAAATTCTAAACCTGCCTGTTTGTGTGAATGAAAGTGGGTGTTCAGAAGGAAAATGTGCAGGTGGTTACTGGGCTGTGTGGCCCTGGGACTCCCTGTTCAGTGACAAGTGAAAGCATGATCCCTGCAGCAGTGTGGGGGAGCTGAGTAACAGACCCCTAATTGCTGTTTGGCCATCCTGCCTTGGCCCACATTGGCTGCTCATTGCCCACTGTATTTACTGAAGTTCCCAAGGTATGGTTGGCTTTGGACAGTGCAAGGTCTGTCAGAAAATTCAGTGAGCTTGTGCTGCTCCTGTGTGTGCTCACAGCTCCACAGAAAGGATTTCTGGTCTCTAGGGGAAGGGCAGTGCTACCTGTGGTGATGGGACTTCTCCCTGCTCCCCTCAACTCCTCCACACTCTTCCCTCTCCCTCTCTGGAGCATGCCTAGCCTAACCTGACCTTTCTCTGTGCCACCAGCCTGGCTGCTTTCCATTCCATGGTTCTTATTGTCCTGAGTGCTCCTGGAATGAGGCTTCTCTTCATCATTTGCCTGCTTTGGACACACTCACACAGAGAATGGGCCTATATCTCACTGTCTATCCCCTTTCCCCATGCAGAAGCATTCCAGGCAGTGCTGTGGTGGGGGGCTGGGGTTGGTTCTGTGTGGTGTTGGGCTGCCCTTTGGTCACATGGAGTCTGCAGAAAAAGCCAGAAAAGAGCCCCAGCTTCTCTATTACCTGCTGCGTGGCTCTGGCAGCCCCCTAGGATGAGTCTGCTCCAAGGAAATAGCTCCTGTTAGGATCTGCAGAAGAGTTTGGGATGTTCCCAGTGCCCTTGGTACCAGTGTCCTTGGTGGTATTTTGCCTCTTGCCTTGGCTCTCATCAGTGTCTGAGAAGTGTGTGCTCAACTTCAGGGTTATCTCCCTCATGGCCACCCAAGGGAGGCCAGGTCTGAGGGCTGTGGGGAGGACAGGACAGCATTCCTATGGCTGGAAATGCCTTAGAGTGCTAATGAGGTGGCTTCATGATCACTGCCCTGCCTCAGATAATTAAATTACCCAAGGGAAAACATTCAGCTGGCTGTGCACAAGTAACAAAAGACACACTCACCCTTTCCTTGCTGTCCCACAGAGTAAATACTGGCAGGGGTATTGCAAATTTTCTTCCATAGCCCAGACCCCTGGCAGAATTTGATTTTGCACCAATCTATCCTGTTACATGTTGGTTTTCAACAACTCTCCCCTCCATTGTGGTTATTGCTTTTTTCCTCTCCTGCCTCTTGGCAGTTCATGGTGTGAGCATCTGGAGCTCTGCCTGTCCCAGAGGAAAGCAGACTTTATTCCAGACAGAAGCAGGATGTCAGACATTTCAGTCACTGGGTGCTGCTTGTTGGTTTTCCTGAGTGGGTGACTGGCATCACAGGGGAGTGGATGCTCTTGGCATTAGTGAAGCAGCAAGGGGGGAGCCTGAGCAGCTGCACTGGATTAAAAAGGCTTATTTTGAGTGCAAAAGAGAAGGTAGGAGCCACAAAAGAGAGAACTTCAGACTACTGCATGTTCAAGGAAAAGTTAGGGATTTCTGACTGCACTGAGCCAGTCCTGTGTCCCAGAGGAAACAAGAGAAGGGCTGTTTTGTGTTCAGCCTCCTGCCAGAGTGTGGGTTGGCCTGAGTGTCTGCCTGCTAAGTGTCTGAGCTGTCATGAGCTGGGCACTCCCAGATTCCAGCTGCCTGTTCCCATGCTGTTGGATTCACAGCTCAGGCTGTTCCCATTGCTCCCTTCTTTCTCTGGACAGAGCATCTTGCAGTCAGTCAGGCTGGCAGGCTCGCTCCTGGGTGTGTCCCTGCAAGGTTCCTCAGCACAGGCACTTTGTAGCACAGAGTAACCCATGTTCTTTTCTCCTCTTTTCCTTTCTTGTTACCTGCTGCCCGAAGGCTGTTAAAAATGTGGTGGGAATGGTGAGTATGATGTGCACGGGGATGGCACTGCTGTGCAGGGTGAAGTGCTGGGGTCACTGCAGACCCATGCCCTGTGCTGCAACGTGTCTGCACCCTCTCTCAGGCCTGGGATTTGCTCCACAGAGCTACTGTGGAAAAAGGCCTGTGTAAGCTTTTGTGGGTTGTGAGAGATGGGTGGTCCTGAGGTTAGCTGCTCCCTGATTAATGGCTTTCCATCCTTGCTGCCCTGGCTGTGTTGGTGAATTACACGGGATCCTGGCATCTTAATTTGTGTCAGATCTTCATAAACACATTTTCTCTCTAGCTTGCTACTCCTGTCCCTTGGGCACAGTTGAGAAACTTCTTTCCTGGAGGCCATGGAGATATTAGGAAAGTCTTCCATGGTTTCATATGACTTGTTCTGCCCAGTTAATGAGTTTCTTAGGATTTGCATAAGGAGTATGGCTCAGTCATGGAATGGGCTTTAGTGTATTTCTGTGAGCAGCCCCAGAGTATCTCTTTCCTTTTCTTTCCCTTCACAGATGTTCCTGCTGTGCTTCCTTCTTGCTCAGTTTCCACTGGCCACCCCCCAGCCCTCACCCCTGCTCTGTCCCTGCCTTTGCTGCTCTTCCAGTCTGTCTGATGTTGCTGTCCCTGAACTGTCCTTCTTCCCAGACCTTCCCATCTCCCTGCTCTGTTCAGGAGCAGCAGCTGAACTGGGTGTCCAGGGAAAGAGTGTCCAGGGAAAGGGCATTGCCTTATCTGTGGCTGTAAGAGAAGCAGTGATGTGACTTGTAAGGAATGGCTAATGTCTGTATTGCTGTCTTCAGCTGCATCAAGTCCTGGTTCAACTTCAGGCAGGCGAGAAGGAGCAAGATTTCCCCTCTGCACCAATCCAGGTCTCCATCAGTGTCCAGCTCTGGAGGCTGCCTGGCTGTCATGAGTTTCTGGCAGCTCTAGGTAGGAAAACACTTCTTTCTGTTGTCTCTCTAAACCTATGCTGGTGTCTCATGTGGGGCTTGAAGCACTGATAAGACTCACAGCTTCACATTTGTCTGCCTCCTGCAGCCCAGCCTGCATTTGCCAAAATCCAAGGTCTGTGCTCTTCAGGTCTATTTCTGTGAGAAAACCTGGAATTAATAGTAAATGGTTTAGCATGCAGGATACTGTCCCCTGAGATGTGTTTGGTGTATAATTTCCTGACAACTCCAAATAATTTACAACTACAGAAGTGCTGACAGGAATTACTTGTTAACGAGTGTGTGTGCTCCCAGTGCAGAGCCACAAAGCTCCCAACACCTGGAGAAGGTGTGCTAAACACTAATAAATAACAGACAACAAACTGCACAAGAGAGGTGAAGTCATCCTTCCAAGGCTGCCATCTCTCTCTGTTCTGTCTGTGTTATAAATGAGATTACTCTTATTTGAGACAGAGGGTCTTTCTGTGAGCTGTAATTTTCTGTTCCATGTCCCACTACAGGTTTTGACCTTTGTGAAGTTGGCCAAGAGGAGGTCATTCTGAAAACTGGGAAACAAGCTACCAGGAGGACCATGCACTTTGCTCTACAATCCTTGCTGGCACTTTTTGGTAAAGCTGCTCAGTGTGTTTTTGCTCTTGTGTCATCTGATGATTTGATCAGAATGGCTTCTGCTGAAATCTCACACTCATCTCTGCAGAGGTCACACATGTCACACAGACCAAAGTGACACAGAGACTGGAATAAATGTTATTTTTGTATGGGAAAAACTTGTCTGAGCAGAAGCTGGAGATAAAGTCCAGCGACTGGAGGACATATAACTCATTCTTTGTTTTGTGATATGATGATAATGAACTGGTAACTTCCATCTAGGATACCTGGACAGAGGTTCTTGCCTGAGCTGTGCACTTCTTTTTCCTTACCTAAGTAGTAGTTGGTTGTTCTGAGGTAGTATAGAGCCTGAGGGCATGTTTTGTAGCATTTTCTCCTCATTCTGATAGAATATTATCTGGTTTTATTTGGTTTTATGGTGTATCTAGGGGCATGTATGTACATACAGTTGTCTTGTCTTTTTCTAGATTCTACAGAGCTGCCCAAGCGCCTTAGCCTGGACAGTTCCTCATCACTGGAGTCACTGGCTTCTGCTCAGTCTGTTTCCAACCCTGTACCCCAGTATCAAAACCCTCCATTCTCTCCTACCTGTCCAGACAGCATTGCCTCAGATGCCATTTCTGTGTACAGCCTGAGCTCCATTGCTTCTTCCATGAGCTTTGTTTCCAAGCCAGAGAACATGCTGGATGGGGCAGGACACAGAGGACGGCAGGATTATGAGAGGCCCAAGAATATCTATCCACACAGATCTGCAGCTCAGAGCCAGCTGTCCCCACAAGCCACTGCAGCCAGCAAGGATGAGGAAGAGTATGAAGGTTTCTCTATAATCAGCAATGAGCCTTTGGCCAATTACCAAGAAAACATAAAACCAAGATTTTCCCCTGATCACAAACAGCCCAAAACTAGTCAGAACGGAGGCATTAAAGTGTCCATCAACTCCAAAGGGAGCATAAGTACTCCAAATTCTCCTGTTAAAATGACTCTCATCCCCAGCCCAAATTCACCTTTCCAAAAAGTTGGGAAACTTGCAAGTTCTGATACTGGGGAATCTGACCAGTCTAGCACTGAGACTGACAGCACCGTCAAATCCCAGGAGGAGAGTAATCCAAAGCTCGATCCACAAGAGTTGGCCCAGAAAATTCTGGAGGAAACTCAGAGTCACCTCATTGCTGTCGAACGTCTTCAGAGGAGCAGCAGCCAGGTGAGCAAGAGCAACAGCTCTGACGATGGGGCTGCCAGCCCGGCCGGCGTGTCCGCGTTCCGCTCCTCCGAGACCAGCGCCTTCAGCCGCCCGCTCAGCTCCAGCCAGAGGAACCAGTCCTCACCTCTTGCAATCAAACCAAAGCCTCCAACCAGGAGTTCATCCCTTCAGAAGGTGAGCTCTGGCTATAACAGCCCCACAACGTCAGAGATGTCCAACAGAGAAGGCACAGGGCAGTACAGTGGGCAGCCGTCTCCAGGTTGTGATTCACATGGGTCCCTTACTGAGCAGCCTCCCTTTAAACTCAAGTATCCCAGCTCTCCTTACAGTGCTCACATTTCTAAATCACCCAGAAATATCTCTCCGAGCTCAGGGCATCAGTCTCCTGGTGGCAGCACTCCATCTCCTGCTCTTTCTTATTCCTCAGCTGGTTCTGCTCGCTCAAGCCCAGCTGATGCCCCAGACATAGACAAATTAAAATTGGCTGCCATCGATGAAAAAGTGCAAGCAATTCACAACTTAAAGATGTTCTGGCAGAGCTCTCCCCACCACTCCACTGGCCCAATAAAGATTCTCCGAGGAGCTCCTGGAACAATGACTTCTAAGAAAGATGTCCTCAGCTTGCTCAATTTATCACCACGGCACAGCAAAGAAGAAAATGCAGAGAAGCTGGAACTGAAGGACCTGTCTGTTGGGCAACACCTTGCTGCTTCACCACAGAAGATCCCTCCAAATGGACACAGACACCCTGAAACCACAAATGCCATGACATCAGCTCATTCCTCACCTGGCAACACTCTGGGAGCCGTGCGTCCCCTGAGGCTGCCAGCTGGGAACGGGTATAAATTTTTGTCACCAGGAAGATTTTTCCCTTCCTCCAAATGTTGAAATGTCCCAAGTACCAGCTGATGACTTACAGTCTTGTTGAAGTATTTGCTTCTGCCCACTTGCCTTTACCAAAACAGAACCAGTAGCTAAGCAGCCGTGGTCATGCCCTCAGCTGGCAGGGCCCAGAGATGGGACAGGCTGGCCTGCTGTCACTGTGGGGGCACACGGCCTCACACACATGGGTTTTTGTTTCCCTTATCAGGACCTTGGCCAGACTCACCTGATAACAGGTTCTTTGTAGTATTCAGTATTTGCAGCAGCAGGTGCAAAGCATCTGGTTGTCTGTTCATTAAATACTGGCTTTTAAGCCACCTCCTCGTATTTCTTAACCAGAAGTTTTACAGCTGGCTTTTTGTACAGAAATTACACATATCAGGGGTTGGAGGGGAGAGGGAGAGGAGGCAGAACATTCCTGTGTACCACAAAGAACATGAGTACAAGTCTCTGCCTGGAGAAGATGAGCCATTTACTCAACTGCTTTCAGAGGCTGACAGAGGACAAGACCACATGCCTCTAGATACCTCTGCCAGGTTGGCCAAACCAGAAACTGCTGTCAGTAAAACTCCACAGCAGCAGGATCTGGCAGTTCTGTTGCATGATTTAGAGACTGGTGAAACAAAGACAAGAGGAGAGAGGTGCCCCATTCTAAAATCTGCATCTCAGGTAACTTTTTTGTAGGGAAAGCCCACAGATGAGACTTTGCTGATTGGTCTGCTCAAAGGAAATGTTTGGGGCCCAACAAACCAGGTGAGTCTGCATGTGTGGTAGTGAGTGTGTGTCAGAGAGACAAGTTCTGGTTTTATTGAGTGCTCTGGTCTCTCTAGCACACCACATTGTGGAGGTGAACTTTTTATCCTGGCAAGTTTTGGGCAGTACTTACATCTCTGTCTGCTCAATGAGCACAGAGAAGGATTACAGATGTTGCAGCTCAGAACATTATTTTGCAGTTCCACAGCAGGCAAGAATGTGACATCAGTGTGTGTGATTCACATGTCACCTGTCCAAAAACATCCCTCCTTGATCCTGCTAAATCATCACCAGGGCTCAGCACAGGCAGGTCTGAGAACCTTTTCCCTGCTGTGGAGGCAGGTTTCCTTTGGAGCAGGTGTGGAAACAAGTTTCATTTGGAGCAGGTGGGCCAGTGTAAGCAGCTGCTGGTGCAGCTGGAACCAGAAGGCGAGGCAGCAAGCGGAGGGGCTGGATGCAGAACCTGAGTGCCCTCTGACATGTGGAGGAAAGGGGACCAAGAGCACTCCCAGGGCAATATGTAGTCAGCTTCCCTAGGCTAGGTGGGGTTTAGGAGTTAGGGGCAGGCTGGAGATGGTTTCTAAGTGGCTGTGGAATGCAGTGATGTGATCAGGATCCCAGTGATCATTTACATGCACTGAAGCCATGGGCATGCAGCAGCATTGACCCCACTGTGTGAGCTCAGATCCACACAAGGCATTCACAGGCTGTGAAGTCAGAGCACTGTATCACCAAGGTTTTTGGTGTCTATTCTGCACTCCCAGAATTGGCTGAGTGACTGAAGGCTAATCACTTCACCTCTCCGTGCCTCGTCTTCCCTTTCTATCTAAATGGGGATAGTAATACTTACCTACCTACCTCACAGAGGTGTTGTGAGGCTGAATTCATTAGGCCCTGAGTTTTAGCTGGATCTTAAGTCAACTTCCAGTCTTGCAGCTGAATGGAGAGTGCAGGCAGCTCTGTGGACGTACCAGGGGTACGTTGCTGACGCAGAGAATTGTACTTAGCATGGCTGGATGCTCTTGTTGTAAACATGGATCTGATAATTCGTGATTTTCTTAGGGATCTTGGAGGAAAAGCATGATAGCAGGGCAGAGAATTCAGTTCTGATATGGAAACATGGAAATGCTTAGGCTCAGCTTACTCACAGGGCATAACCAGATGTGTGCTGTGAGAATATTCTGGAGTCTGCTGGTTTCAGGAGAATGTTTTCCTTTTTATCATCACAAGAAATGAACACAAGCACTAAAGGCAAAGAATACTGGGCTGGGTTGTTACAGCCAGCTAACAAGGGAGGGGGGGATCACCAAAGTTTTCAGTGCAGAAGGAAGGAATAGTTACCTACTCGTACACAATGTAGCAGAACAGTTGAGTCAATCTGTTCAACTCATTATGATGCAAGTTACTTGTCATGACATCTTCCTGTGATGGTTTGGTGCTAAACATCACCTTCGTGTCATTTGGCAGGAAAAATTAGAATAGTGGGCCAAACTAAGGCAGCACAGAGTCTGTCCCTTGTGGAGACAGCGGTGCTGTTGATCATGCCACTTGCTGTGGTCACAGAACTGCTGAGAGACTTCATGTGACCTGCTCTGTTTCTAACCAGCATAAACTTATTGAAACGACATCCCAGGAACACCCAGGATGGAAGTGGGCAGCTTTTTGTTTATAGCAACAGCAAATACTCCCTGTAGTGCTGCATAACACGCCAGAAATAAGCCTCTTTATTGTAGTTTACTTCCATAACTAAAGGATCTTTTAACCTGTAGAAATTCTATGCTGCCATTTTGTTACAACCCATTTCTGTGCTCCAGCAGGTTTCATGCTGGCTTAAAGCTTTCAGACAGAGCTAATTCGGGGTGGGGGGTGGGGGGGAGTGGTTCTTCTGTTGTTGTTTTTAAGGAGGGGGGAGCATTAGAAGCAGGGAAGGGTTTGGATGTAGAGAAAGTTCAGTATTTGGGGAATTTGATGTTGTATAAATATGGAAGGTGAGTGTCACTAGAACAAGTCTTTTGGGAATTAGGTTTCCATTGACTTGGCACAGGTCACTTCCATTGGCTTGCCAGGAGCCATGAAATGCATGCTTACTCGTGGCTGGGAGACACTGCACACCTTGTCCCTCACTCCTCCACCTCCTGAATGAGAAACGACCCCTTTGTGAGGAAAAAGAGTTCTATCAGGTTTGCCCAATATGTGGAGAAATTCAGGAAATGAAAATCACATGTTCTCCATTTGCTATTAGAATTCCTTCTGTGGGTTTAATGCATTTGTCGTTGTTGTATTTGTGCATGGTACAAGTGACAACACTGCGTAATACAGTGAGCAATAACAATTAGGTATTAACCACTTTCACATTAAACCTGCCACATGCAGCCATTCCCCAAGGCCACAGAATGTTTTGGTTTTGCCCTGTATGTTTTACTGTGTGAGAATTCAGATTTTTTTGTCGTCTTTAGCTCCAACTAAATGGGAACAGTAAAGAACCCCCGTGATCAAAATCTAGTTTAATTTGATTTTGTTGGTTAGCCTGTACCTCTGGCCTGATACTGGTTTTCCTTCTGTTTAATCATACCTTACTGAAACAAGGAAAAAGCATTGAGGGGGTGCTACACCCATGCATATCACTCTAGGCCATATTTTCTTTCATTAGGGCAAGCTCGTTCTGTGAACATCTCTTCCAAGTTGCAGAACAGATCCAGGGGCACAGAGGTGTCTGTGAATCTGTCAGGAAGCACTGGTAGTTTCAGCTGGATGGTGATAATGGGTTTGAGCAGTTTTGGGTTCATTGCATTGCCATGCTGCCCAGCAGAGCTGCACGTGTGTGTGGACACTCGTCCCCTGAGCTGCACAAGAGCACTGGAGACAGTGACCCAGAGAGGATGGTCAGCAGAGGCTTCCCAGCAGCAGCCCTTCAGCACTCGCTCTCCCTGTGCAGTGTTAGCCATGTTTGGCCTCTATGGACTTTCTTTGTAAATTAAAACTCTGTTTCCAGACAGCATTAAACTTTTTATATTATGAAATTTACCATGTAAAAAGATTTTCATATTTTTATTGAAATTGCTAAGGCATTTGGCCTTTTCTTCTTTGTGATTTCAGTGTCTATTAAAGCATGAGTTCTCTCAGTGCCTCAGTGTCTTGATCTGGAAGGATGTTGGGGAAGGGTGGTTGTTGGCTCCCCTGTGTGACTGTGTCTCGTGGCTGAAACTCATGGCAGCTCTCCTCAGCTCCCTCTGGAACTTCCCTCCTCTTTTTGTGCAGTGCAATGTTCCTGTGACCAGTGCTCACTGGAAATGGCTTCTCCTTCTCCTGACAGGTGCTGGGAGCACCAGTGTCTCTTGTATCAGCTGCAGAAGGACTCGCAGGGCTGGGAGGAGCTCTGAGGGCTGTGAGAACCCAGTGCTAAAGGGATGAGTCTCCCCATACTGCTGCCAGCTGGAACTTGAGGAGTTCAATCTTCCTTCTGCCCCCATGTGAAAGGTGCCCTTTGCACACAGTGAAACCAAACCCCCAAAGCTGTGCTGGGGCTGCAGGAGCGCACCCTCAGCCTCTGAGAGCAGCCAGGGGCCGCTGGCAGTGCTGGTTCTGCACAGGGTGAGCCTCGTGGAGCCCTGCCAGGAGCAGGGAGCAGCTCCTGGGGCAGCGTTCCCTCCTCGAGTGGGGCTGTGGTGCAGCTGGGCTCAAGTGCTTGGTCTGTGCCAAGTCTGGGGTCAGCGGGATGTGGCTACTTGTGTCACTGTCGTGTGTGGCAGCAGGCAGCTGTAAACAGAGGGTTTGGGGACTGAGCAAACACCAGACAAATGTTGTCCATATGGGGAAGGAGCAGCAGCAGGGACTGCACGCTGCCAGCATTTTGAAAAACCAAATAAAGGAAAATCCTGAATGCTGAGGGAAACAGTGATTTACAGTCCCCTCCAACCGTGCCCCAGTGCAGCCCTGATCACTGCTGTGCCTCGTGGCCAGAGCCAGGGCACCCTGAGTCACCATTCAAGGACTTCCATGGAAATACGAGTCCATGGCAAGAGCCTGCCAAGGGTTTTCCTTGCAGCCATTTATGTGGCAGAGGAGTTTGGCAACGGTGAATTTGATCTGGATTTCAGTTCTTTGTGTAAATGCCTCCTTGGTTCTGGCTCCTGGCAGAGGAAATATGGGGGACAATGGGCTCCAGGGAAAGGGGAGCCAGGGGGGCTGCAGAGAGGGTCATGGGTCACCTCTGGGGAAAAAGATGCACCACTGCACACAAGTGGAGCTTGTGATTGTTTTTTCCTTCCCAGTTTACCTGATTTTACGTTTGTGTGTGCACATTTCAAAGAGAGGGAAAGCAAAAGTCTGCATGGCTATTGAAAACATCCAGAGAAAAAAAATGGAAGCTAATGCTTAGGAACTAAAAAGCAAATCAATATATTTAGAATACATTATTTTGAGTAAATCCTGTCGTTTTCCCTGAATTACAATTTTTGAGAACCTCAAAGTGGAAGTACGTTTCCTGGCTTGGCTGCTTTGTTCTTAGGGCAACATTTTGCCACAGGGTAACTTCAATCATGTCAACAAGGATAAAGCCAAATTCAGCACACAGAATACACTTCAGGTGGTCCCATCCCTCTGCCCCCCAGCCAGGAGCCTCGGTAGAACTTGTCCCTGTCACACTGTCCTGCACTGGCCGGTATCACTGTCCCAGCACCCCTGAGGTACCAGGGAATTCCTCTCCTCCAGGAGCAGTGTTCCGGGTTCCTCACATCCTGGAAGGGCTCCACATGGGGTTGACTTCAGCCTTCTTTCAATGTTTCTGAGCTTTTAGACTTGCAGACTTCTTGCAACAATAATAATTTTGTATTTTTGAATACTATATAATTTTTGAATACTATATAATATTTTTGAATACTAGCTGAAGGTCGAAGCCCCACCCTGAGTGAACCTTGTTAGGTTGTCAGGTCGTAATTAATCCCTGTCGTCCTTCTTGTGCCTGCGATGGAGGCTAAAAGAAAAGGTCTCACAAGAGGGCGGCATTGGCCGCAGAAACCCAATCTGCTACGGCTCTGGTGAGCCTTCATTTGCGTGGCAACACAGGGGCACTCCGGAGTTAACTGGGATCCGCGGGTAAAGGATTCTGTTTGAAACAGATTATAAAAGGGAATTGTAGCTCCCCCCGTGTGAGGCAGAGGAGGGGGCCGGCAGTAGCACAGCGGCGCTGCTGACGGGGTCGGTGTCACAGCGGGGACGGGCTCCCCGACATTCATCAACCCTGCAGCTCCTCACTTCCACACACTGGGAGGCGCTGGGGGTGACCCCATTCGGCAACGGCGGCGTCCGTGCGGGCCCGACCCCGCGGAGCGGGGAACCCGGGCTATGCGGCACCGCCCGCCAGGCAGCGCGGAGGGTCCATCTCGCTGCCGTGCAGGGCCGCGCTCGGTATCCGGAACCGCCGGAACCGCCAGAACCACGCCCCGGCCCGGCCCCAGCCCCGCTCTCTGTCCCCGCTCCCCGCCGGGCCCCTCACGCCCCTCACCGGCCCCCCGCGTGCGGCGCCCGCCGATGACGTCACCCCGCCGGCAACGGGAGGGCGGACGCGCACCGGAGCGGGCCCGGCGCGTTCTGATTGGCTGCTGGCGGGTGAGGTGTGCGCTCGCGGGAGCTGCGCGCTCTCCGATTGGCGGAGCCCGGCGCGTGCGCGGCTGCGGGCGAGGAGCGAGCGCCATTGGCCGCGCGGGCGGGGGCGGGGCCTGGCTCGGGAGCGGCGCGTGCGCGGAGCGGCGGGAAGATGGTGCTGATCAAGGAGTTGTGAGTGGGGGCGGCGGGAGCGCCGGGGGGGCCGGGGCCGGGGCCGGGGGGAGCCGGGCCGGGACCGCCGCCGCCACCACTGCTACAGCGACCGCCGCCCGCCCGCCCGGGCCGCGCCCCGACGGGTCTCTCCCGGCCGCGCCCGCCGCCGCCGGGGCCCGCCCTGTGCCGCTCCTGCCGTGTGGCCCCGGGGTAGCCGCTTCCTCCGGGGCCGCTCCGTGCGGCGGTGCCGCCGTGACGGGAGAGGCCGCTGGGCAGGCGGGGCCGCGGCCCGAGCCGTCCCTGCCTGCAGGCACAGCCGCGGCCCCGCACCGGCAGCTCCGCGAGCCCGGCTCGGTCTCGGGGGGGTTCCTGCCCGTTCTCCCTGGGGAGCAGCTCGGGTGCGGCGGGGACAGCCCCGCTGAGGGCTCCCCTGTCCCGGCTCCCGGTTCTGGTGGCGCCGGGAGCTCCACGCCGCTGGGCTCATCTTTCCCGTGGCCAGCAAACCACAATCTGGTTTATTCTCTGTCCCACCTTTTGGCTGCTAACTACTTCAGAGTCCAGTAGCCTTAGTGGTAGTAAAGGTAATGCGTAGGTGCAAAAGTTTATAAACAAATTTAGCATAACACAAAGTTGTGACAGAGCTGGAAGTAGATCCCAGATTTCCTGGCTCTTTTGTGCGGCTTCTACCATTTTCTATCCCTTGTTTTTCCTTTTGTCACAAATCTGGCATTGAGCTTTACGTGGGCCTATTCTGTTATATCCAAACCCTTGCTGTCACAGAGATATCTGAAGAGAAAACTTGAATTGCCTCCTATTGACACTTCTTTCTCGAGCATCTGTGTTGTATCTGTTATCTGCAGGTGAAGCCTAACAATTCATTTTACTGATTTTTCTCTTTTCCTCTTTCAGCCGAGTGGTTTTACCTTGCTCAGTGCAAGAGGTACGTCCTGAACCTCCCTGCTTTATTCAGACTGAGGGGTGGGAGGGGATTTGTGTCAGAAATGTGACCAAACATTCCCTGTGCTGTGGCTGTGCTGCCAGAGATGACACAGGGCTGAGTCCTGTTCTGATCAGGGAATTTCCAAGGAAGCAAATGCAGCACAGAGCCTTGAGGTGTTCTGAGCCTTCCACTGCTGCCAGTACAGCTGTGCCCTGTGGCACCACTTTGCTGCTGAACCAGCACTGAGGGACTCCAAGCCTTTTCCTGAAGCCACAGGTGTAGGAATTGTCTTCCCAAATCTGAAACCAGCAAATCAAATGGCACTGAAGTACATTTAAAAGAAAGTCGTGATAGGATATCTGTCATGACAGGGTGTTGCACAATCTTCTGAGGGAAGCATTACATTTGTTCTGTAGTGTGCCTGTCCTGGGTATTGTAAGGGCAGCATTTAGTGGTTGAAAGTGTGAATTGAGAAGGCTCAGAGCTGAAAATCGGTCACTCCAAGATCTGTAAACTCAAAATTGATATTTCTTGGTGCAGCAGAGAACAACAAATTCACTTAGCTCTTGGGATAGGAAAAATGAAGCTGTGGTGTGCACCAAAGTGTTGAGTTGCTGGGTGTAGACCTGGTGTTTGTGAGCTGCAGATATGTGTTGCCAAAAAGTTGTCAGAGTTCACTAAATATCTTTTATATGGTGTATTTTACTTTGCTGATAATCTTTTTTCTACTACTTAATTGTAGTATTACTACTAAGCTAATTGTTTTCAATGTGTTAAAAATTTTGGCCAACTTTGGTGCTAACATTTGACTTTTCTTCCCTTTTCAGTATCAAGTTGGGCAACTTTATTCTGTGGCAGAAGCTAGCAAAAACGAAACAGGAGGTGGGGAAGGAATTCAGGTCTTAAAAAACGAGCCTTATGAACAGGATGGCGAGAAGGGACAATATACTCACAAAATCTATCATTTAAAGAGGTGAGAAAAGCCTTGATGCACGTTGTAGTCCCTTGGTATTGAGTAAGAAGTGTTTAAAAGTGAGGGTAGCCTTCCATTGTTTGCTATTCTGGGACACTTGTGTATGTTTTCCTGCTGCTTTGTAATTTGCTGAATTGTGCTTGAGTGCTCTGGTGAGTGGGGAGATGTAATAGATGAATTTTAAATATGTGGGATACTTTGGGACAGCTGAAAGAAGTGTGTTTGCTTGCTCTAGACAGGAATCAGAGATGAGTGGGACATAAAATTCCTGCTGCAGGTCAGGAGCTGCTTGCCAGGCAACTGGAGGTGAGGGCTCTGAGCAGGGCTCTTCCTCAGGAGGTGTCTTTGGAGCTTTGCAAGAGGAAGGATAGCACAGCCTTCCTTGTGATCACACAGCTCACTCTCAATTACCTTATTATTACTGTTCCCATTTTTTTCTTAATCGTGTCACAGTCAGGAAGAATTTTGAAGTTCCTGTGTATTTCACTGCAGGTGACCACATACATCACAACCCCTCAAATGCTTGGGTAGAATGTACCTTTATTATTGGAGTGGAAGGAACCAATGAGGAATTTCAGCTGTCAGGATGTTAAACACATTGTCCATGTTTGTTTTCCCAGTAAAGTCCCTGGCTTTGTACGGATGATTGCTCCAGAAGGCTCCCTGGTGTTCCATGAGAAGGCCTGGAATGCATATCCCTACTGTAGAACAAGTGAGTCTGCCGCATGTGTGTTCTTTCCTTGGTGTTTTTATATGTGAGACCTTTCAGAAACAATTGTAACTAATAATGCTGTGTTTTCTTTTCCTTTTCATTGCATGTGTTTTCCAACGACACCAGTTGTGACAGTGAGTATTTGAAATCCTACCAGTTATATATTGGGTTTTTTTGAGATATATTTTGTCTGGTACTACCACTGACATATGTGCCTTGCTAGGACTCCTGGTGTAGAGCTCCCTGTTACTTTATTTGTCTGCACATGGTTATAATTAGAACTGTAATTTGTCAGAGAAATGATTTCATTTTCTATGTCTTCTTTTATGCCTTTAATTACCATTACAGATGCATAATGTCTGTCCTGGTAAGACATAATGCTAAAAAAAGTGGGAGGGGAAAAGCAACATATCAGAGGCTTCTACACTCCTGAATGCAGGAGGAGCAGTGAAATGGAATCATTACCTGCCTGTCTGAAATGCCATTGCTGTGAAATGAATTCCTGCCTCAGTTGAAGTGGGGTAACTGGGACTCTAAATGGATCAGCACAGCTCAGGTTTTGGGCTTGTTTTTTTAAGTTGGATGGGAGACATGTCGTTAAGATTTTAATGCCATTTTACATGTTTTGGTGACCTGTTTAATGAAGACTTACTAGTTAAATGTTAAACTGCTTTATCTGCTCACTTGCAAACATGGTTTAGATTGTAACCATGTGGATGTGACACAAGGAGTAACAACAAGTGAGTTTGAACTGTTGAGCTTGACTCATTGTGATACCTGTGCATTCCCTTCTGGAATCAGCAGGGCTATGTCATTTTCTTGAGATGTACAATTTGATGGCAGCTAGGCCATTATGATCCAGCTTTGTGATTGGAATTGTGCTGTACAGTAACATCTAACTGCAGGATTAATAATTTGAAAATTACTTGAATATTGAGGTAAAGAAGTTAAGGGTTGAAGAAGCAGGGCAGCAAGTGGCAGGATTATTTCTGCTGGTCTGCACAGGTAGAGCTGGATTTCTTAAAACCATGACTGGTCTTAATTTAGTACTCACTGCTCTAGTTCAAGATTATCATGTACCTGTTTCTATGTGTAGGTAAGGGAGCTGTTTCTCTGGTAATTTTAATAGATTGTGTTGCTAGTCAGGGATTAGTAGTGGCTTGTATGAAGATACCATTTATCTAAACTTAGAACAGAGAGGTGTAATCAGACTTGTGCTTTTTGCTTTTAATTCTTACAGAATGAATACATGAAAGATGACTTCTTCATAAAAATTGAGACCTGGCATAAACCAGATTTGGGAACAACAGAGAACGTGAGTTGGGGTTTGGGTACCAAGCCTTAGTGCAGTTGTACAGTTAGTACAGATAAAGTATTCTGTACCTGGTGATGGTGGATAATTACTGCATTAAGTCATTGCCTGACCAGTGAGTAAAGCAAGAAAAGCATTTTTCAGGTCCTTGCAAGGTGGTCAAGCTGTCTCATCTAAGCAGATCCAAGGACAGCAGAAGAGGTTTGGTTTTTATATTTAGAGGTCAATACAGGTGCTTGATTCTCATGCAAATACTTAAATAGCTTTTCAGCAAGTCCTTTTTTTATTTCATGTTCTTTTACTGTAGACATGCTGCTGAAAGTTAGGCTGACAAGTTTATATGAGAACAGATTTCTCAGGACCACTGGAGTTATCTGTGAACACTCTAGTTAAATATTGAATCTGCCTCTCTAAATTGTCCCAGCTGGTGATGTTCTGGTTTTTCTCCCCACACAGTCAATTTGGTTCATGTGTCATTTCAGGAAAATTTTATCTGCAGTGATAAACATTTATAAACCATTCAGAGAGGAGTAGTTGTCAGTCTGTTTCCAGTGCTTGTGTGAGCTGTAACTCTGGGTGTGCTGCACAGAGCAGGGATTGTTCTTGGACAGCTCCTCTGGCTGTGACTGAGTTTAGGTGTGGAGCTGATTCCACACCCTCACACTACTCCTGGTCCTGGTCCACCTTCAAGGCAGTCCTGTGATTCAGGGAACCAGTTAGGTTATTGAAATCTGCATATTTGCACCTGGAATTTTTACACCTTTCTAGCTCAAAAAGTTCTTGCAGATAATGGAATGGGTAATGGTTCTAATTAGAGCTAACAAATGTGACAGATGAATACAGCTTAGTCTTAAATCCAGGTTTCCTGAATGCCCAAGAAGTGAAGGCTTTGTGCTGGTTTAAAATTGATTAGTGACTGAATTAAAGTGTAATTGTGTGGAGATCATTCCCTTTGAGAAAGGCAGAAGAAGAAAGGGTAGGTTTGGAGAATGCTGCCTTTACAGCATCCTGAAAAACTCCCTGGCACACACATGGAGTGCACAAGGTGCATCACTGTGTGATTCCCAGCATGGGAATAATTCCTTCTCTTTTTTTTCAGGTTCACAATTTAGATGCAAACACATGGAAGAGTGTTGAGGTTGTCCATATTGACATTGCAGATAGAACTCAAGTAGAACCAGGGGTAAGTAAATGTTCTGTGGTGGAACAGGGGTGTAGCATGCAGCTGATTCCAGTTGTGCTTGGTGTTGGTAGTGAATGATCTAAAACAGTGTGGATTTCACCCAACAGAGATAGGAATGTCAGATGATCTTTTCCTGCAGTTTCTTCATCTTTGTTCAGTGATACTCAAGCAATCACCAGCTCACTCTGTGGGGTAATGTCTGAAATCACGTGCTTTGTCTGGTTTTGGATTTTTGTTGTGATACTTGTTTGGGAATTATAATTCTAAGTGGCTGGGTGAGGTTTTTTTGGTCTGCTTCATTTTTTAGGGAAAATGAATAGTCAGTATTGCCAAAGGAAAATTTTATTTCTACATTTATTCTCTCAACATAGTTTTACCTGGAAAAGCTCAAATGTATGACCTCAGGTAACAGTAGAACTGAAAGAATGGAGCTACATCTGTAAAATCCAGCAATGTTGAAAGAGTTTTCATGTATTCAAGTTGTATCCTTTTGTTCTGTGAATGAACGTTGTTCACCCACCTGTGGTGCTGCAGTTACTTTAGTTTCAGAGCTACAATCAGCATAAATATGAAAATATAAATTTATTTAAGCTACTGATGGCATGCATATGCTGACTCGTGTTCATTTAAGTATGTGTAGAAATAATTTGGGTGACAGCTGTGACTTTCTTTAGATACACATTTAACCCTACCTTCTCTTAATCATCTCCAGCATGCAGTCTGTGTCACTTTATGTTGTTTGTATATAAAAGTGACTTCCCAGGAGAGAAAGACTTTTTTTAAAGTGTAAGCAAAAATGAGCACTTGATTAACATCAGAGGAAGTTGTGGTTTTGGAAACAATTTGTAGAAAAGTAGAGTGCAGTGAAAACAAATTGAAATCAGATTTATAGTTATTTTTGTACAATGAAGACATTAAATGCCTTGTTTAGGTCATAGTGGATCTTTATTACTTGAAAGAAAGTTCTAAAATTACAATTTTGTATGAATCAGATTACACATGCCTTAAGAGTTTGGATTTCTGTGTGCTGTCCATTTTTCTACAGTTTGAGGAAATATATTGGAATATAGGAATTGCTCTTCTGTAGTCAGTAAGGAAGTGTTAAAAGATTCTTGAGTTTCAGAGCTTGGTAGTTGGATCTCTCCCATTTCAGTCTTATCACGACAGGCAGCTAAACAGCTCCACGTTATTAGTGCTGAACCTTGGAATCATCATGCTGTGACACATCCCATGGGACAGCCTGTTTGTGTACAAATATGATGTGCTTTTAGTTTTATGCACTTCTTCTCATCCTGTGCTGGGTGTTTATAAATATTCATCTCTTCCAGCCTCTTCCTAGAGACCTTTAACTTCTCGCTCTGGGCAGGCACCACGATGTGTGTCTGATAACCAGGCTGGTGTCATTTCTCACTGGAACCTTGGCATTCTTTCAAAGGTGATCTCAGGCAGTGGTTCCCCTGATAGCTGTGCTGTAGCTGCAGGACTCTTCAGGAGATGGGAGTGATTGCAGGACATTTTTTATTAAAAACCATTTAGCTAAACCTGCCTAAAACACACGAGTGCTTGTCAGGGCAGTGTGCAGTGGTGCTGGTGGCTGTTTCAGTTAGAAGATATGGGAGTATCACATACTTGGATACACCTGATTTTGGTCTTCTGTTGTGCTGTGCTGAGCATTCAGAGCTGTGGATGATGTTAGAGGGAAGTGCTGGTTGGGGTTTCCTTCCACAGGATCTGTGTGTGAGCTTTTTGCTCGATAACACCAGCAGTATGTGCATTCTCTGGCTTAAAGCAATAATACAATATTGAGCTGGAAAGCCAGAATTTGTGTCCATCTGCCTAGTTAGTGTGATACCCCTCCCATTTTCAGTTCCATTTTCATGGATTTGCAGATCAGGCATCAGACTTGTGTAATTTTCATTTTAGGTTCTAAAAGTTTTCTTAGAATCATTTTGTCCTGTATATATGCTTTGAATTTTTATATCACATGATAGTGAACCATGAGTTCTCAGGAGCACTGCTGCTACTCTGAGCAGGTCTAAAGACTGAGAGTGAGAACTGTAAAGAAGTGCCCAGGTCCTGGGTTTGTTGTGATACTACTTTATTGTATGTGGTTCATGGACTCGCTAATTCATTCTTGATAACAGATAGTTGCATTAATGCAAATTAATTATATTGAGAATTTGAGCAGAAACTGCCTGTGAAATGGTATTTGTGTATTTCTTTGAAATGGTTTTGCTCCTCTGTGTTGTTATGCTGCTGCAGGCTGGTGTTTGCCTTTCTGGCTTTCCAGGGAGCTTTCAGGGTTTTGAGCTGTAATATTTGCTCCAGCAGCTGCCTGTTTTTCTTCCTAAGAAGGACTTGTTGTTGTCAGGAGTTAAGCTCTTGCTACACAGATATTTTCCTTAAACTCTGCAAAGAACTGTTGTTTATTTGTACTTTGGCTCTAGTCCAGTCTTCTTCCCTGCATGCTTGTAGGATTTGTGTGTAGAGAGGAGTTCCTGCAATACTCTCCTGTACATCTGGGCTTTAGTCTATAAAGGGTTTTTCCTGTCCTTAACAGGATTTGGGTTAACTGAGTTCTGAAAGGTCTTGGTTCAAAGCTTCTGTCTCTAGCACAGAAAACTTTACTGTGACTCATCTGTTTTCTTGGAATTTCTGTTTTCACTCCTACATCTTACTCACAGATAACATTTTCTTTCCCATTTGTTTCCAGCTGTGGTTATTTTTATGTGGCCCCTAAATGCAAGAAAGAGCACAGTTGTTTTTGACCAGTGTCCCTGTGCAATGGGAGGTAGGATTGCAGGTAACAGCATCCTGTGGACTTGAGTGTCCCTGGACACTGTCCATGGACAAATCATTCCACCCCATAAACCAGGCAGATCAAGGCTCATGTAGCTCAGTTTAAATGCCTCACACCACTACAGTGAGCTCTGCCTTGGCAGGATGTTCACACAGTGAAAATAAATTCAGGGTTGTCTCAATGCAGTACCTGGCACTAAGATGTGGAATTCTTGTGTTTCTGTTTCATTGCTGCCCCAAATCAGCAGCAGTTCTGCCAACAATTAGTTACATAGAGCAAAATTGTTTAGCCATGGCTATAGCTTGATTCACTTCAGTGTCTTCTTTCCAGTGGTTGTGTGAAATTTTTAAAAGGCAGCCATGATCAGTAATTTAAAACATTCAATGTATTTCTGTAAAAACATTTTGCTGTAGTATTTGCATAGGTATCTTAAAGGTGATTTAAATGTCAAGAAGATGACTCTCTGCACACAAGGATTGTTAAAAATGATTTTTTTTAAGTGTAGCACATTGAGCCTCCAGGACAATGCAGAACCTGAGGATTCCAGTGAGTTGCAGCTGTCCTCTCCTACAATATTTGGAAATAACTTGTGAGATGAGAAGTTGTTCTCAGACACAGCCAGTGGCTCTGGCTCAGTTCTGTGCTCAGGGCTGGATCTCATGTGCTGCTGTGTATTTGCTCTTTGTGATGTCTGTGGAAAGGACATGTGCTTTATTACAGTAAAATCATACATAAGTGGGTTTCACTAAAATTCAGGTGATAAATACAACTTGTAGTCTTTCTGCAGTAATAATAATTCAAATTTTTAAATGTTTAAGTGCTGCTGTGCAGTGCTGATGCAGGTTCCTCTGAGCCAGGGGAAGGCTTGTGGAGCACCATGGCAGCCCTGCTGAGGCTGGCTGGCTGTTGTGTGGGTTCTTCGAACTAGAATGTTGTTTCAGCTTAGAGGGACAACTGGAGGAGAGTCCTGGTTTGTGGAAGTTCATAAAACAAATTAGCAATGGGATTGAAATGTCTTCACTCACTTGGCAGCTTCTAGGAAATACCTGCTCAATTCCTAAAGTATATATTTGAGTCCTCAATATGGAAGTTTGTCTGAACACCTGGTAATGTTTTCTAGATAAATTAGGGTTTCTTCAGCCTATTTTAATATGCAGTGTAGGTAGGTATGTTAAAAGAACTGAGAACAATGAGAGAAGACTGGAGAGAAGAAAGTGTAACAGCTGATATTCTGTAAGTGAAATCATATTCCTCTGGGAGGACTTCCTGAATTTTTCAGCTCCATTTGGCTTGCAGTAGGTTTTTGTAAATGTCAGAATGTCTGTGGAAGCATTAACAGTTAATATGTGTAGCCTTGCTCTGTGGATTCAGAATTTAGTCCCGAAGTAGCCTTTGTTCCTTTGCTGATGGAAGAACCTGGAGATGAAAACTGATGTGGTCTTCAGCAGCCAGAGCTGCTTCTCTTGGAGGTGTTTCTGTCACTCTGTGTTCTGCAGATTTTGACTTCATTGAAACTTTATTTAAAAATGGGATCTTAAACTCTGCTAAACTTTCTTGGGCTTTTCTGTAGCAAGCATTTGTTCTGCTTTGAAGCCACTTAAATTGTTACAGTTGGGTTGTGTGGGTGTAATGTTAATCTTGGATAAATGCTTTTTATATACAGCATAAACCTTACTTGCTTTCACTGAGCCCAGAGTTTTTAATCCTTTCCTAGTTTCCGTGGCAGCATCTTTATGAAATAATCATTTTCATACCTCTCATCAGTAAAATTCAGTAAATCCATCTGTTGGAAGCATTTGTCCCCTTCAGCTCTGCACCCATTGGCTTTCCCCCCATGCACAGGAGGTGAGCAGAGCTGTCCATGGTGAGGCAGCACCATCCTGCACCCATCCTGCTCCAGAACACTCAGGGAATTGTTTTGGCAGCCATGAGCAGAAGCTTAACACAGTGAGATACTAAATCTGGTGGTGTTTTCTGACTCTCAGAGTGTTTATGTTACAGGACTACAAAGCTGATGAAGATCCTGCATTATTCCAGTCAGTTAAGACGAAGAGAGGACCTCTGGGGCCAAACTGGAAGGTACTGGGAGCTGTAACAACAGCCTTATGAAGTCTTTATCAGCAGAATAATGAAGCTCATGGTTCCTTCAGAACTTGGCTCAAATTTCCTGTGGCCCAGCACACATTTCCCGTCACCCCAGTGACACCCAACAACAGCACAGAACTTGCCAGTGCCCCCTGGCAGCCACCAGGATCTATCCCAGGAGGGAATGGGCTGTGTGTGCCACACCAGAGATCCCCAGAGGGATTGAGCAGCCCAGTGCTGTGCCCTGGAGAGAATCACAGGGGGGCTGTCAGGAACAGCCCCAAGTTACTGATCAGAATGTTGTTCTCTGTAATAATGCTTATTATCATAACAACATAGTGAAATTTAATTTACTATAAATTAATTATATTATTTATAATTCTAATGCACTAATTAAAATTATGATTTCTAATAATCAAACTTCTAAAGTATTAAAACTTCTTTTATATTATTCCCAAACAGAAGGAGCTAGCAACCGATGAGGAGTGTCCCAAAATGTGTGCTTACAAATTGGTGACCATCAAATTTAAGTGGTGGGGACTGCAAAACAAAGTTGAAAACTTTATACAAAAGGTGAGTACTTGTGCCTTGTGGGGCTGTGTTGATGTGGGGGTTTGAGCAGGAACAGTGGTGCAGTTTCCTATTGCTCACAGCCAGGGAATTCCTGTCCGTTTCCCCAGCCAGTCAAACCATTGGTGTTTTTCTGCAAGTGGGGCTTCACTGGTAGTACCAGAACAGTTCTCTAGGGGAAAAAAGCAAAGTCTTCAGCAAGTGGCTTCTGGTTTGGCTGCTGCCACCTTGGAGCTGGAACAGATTTTAACAACATTCTTCATAATTCTCAAGTAATGTGAATGGCTGAACTTTTTCGAAACTGTTTTTTTGATAGTGAAATTTTTTGCATTTTTTCCATGTCAAAGCATTTGAGAAATGAGGTGAATTTAAATTGGATCCAGGGGTGTGAGGTGGCTGAATCCATAGCAGTGTGAATTACTTGATGATTTTAACTCTTCAAATTCAGCAGCTGCTATCACTTCACTAGCCTTTAGCAAGTCCTGCCTGTGATCTAATGCTTGTTTATCTTCTTAAAGCAAGAAAAAAGGATATTTACCAACTTCCACCGCCAGCTCTTCTGTTGGATTGACAAGTGGATTGAGCTGACTATGGAGGACATCAGGAGAATGGAGGATGAAACCCAGAAGGAGCTGGAAGCGGTAAGAAAACTTTTTTTTAAAGGCTCAGACGTGCAGGCTTCTACCTGCAGATTTATCTGTGCAGAAACTGAGGCAAGTTGTGTGGTGTCCATGCCTGTGTGTGTGTGTGTGTGTGTGTGTTTGGGCAATTGCTGGTGAGCACTGTGGCCCCTTGAGTGCAGCCCCATGTGCTTCAAGCTCCTGCATTCTGTGCTGTCGTGCTGGAGGTGCTGTAAGGTGAGTACCTCTGATGTCATCAAATGCAGGATGTCTGATTGGTGTTTATGGCACCACTCCCATTGCACAAAGTCCTGTTCAGGGCCCTTTTGCCACTTGTTGGTTGGAGCTCAAAGCTGTCACTGTCCTGTTCCATCATGTTCCATCTTGCTTTGTTTCATTTCTAGTCATCACTAGATCTGATTACTTTTTCTCTTCAAGCATGTTTTCAAGCAAGTTTGTGTCACCTGTCAGCTGTTCCACTCCTGATTACCACACCAAAGTTTTACTTCCACAAAGAAAGTCAGTGAAACCAGCTGAGCTCATGTCAGTTTTCCTGCTTCAGTGGCTGTGAGGACCAAATCCATGTGGCCTCATGTGTCATGGAGTGATGTCTGGGAGAAAGCTCAGACTTAGGACACTGTCCCTGCTCTCTACATTCAGAGGTGAAGAGCCACCACAGGCTCACCTTCTGCAGAGTCTTTCCAGAACATGACCTTTGGCATGAACCTTTCCCTTGTTAAATCCTGCTGGCATTTTTGCAGTTCTCAGATTTGCAGTTGCATTTCCTTCCCATTTTGACAATTGCCTCATACCCCAAACCCAGTCAGGTTGCTCAGTCAGTTCCAATGTCTTGGTCCTTCCAAGACACAGTGTGTCTTCAGCTACAAGTTTCTGTTTGCTTGGTTTGACCCATTCCAGACACCTCTAACCTGGTTGCTTCAGACCAGCTGTGGACAGGAGCTCTGTGACACATTCCATGGTCTGTGCCTGGTGCATCTTTGCTCTTGGTGCCAAACCAGCTGCAGCTCCTCCCTCCCCACTCATGCTCTCCAGGGACTTTGCAAACAGTGTGGAACAGCCTGTGTTGTGTAGGGATGTTTCCTGGCTTTGGAAGAAGTTTCTTCACAGCCCTGTGCTGAGCTGTAGCACCAATTCCCATAAGCTGCAGGCTTTGGGTCAGCAGCCCCAGAATGCCCTTTGGACAAGGTTGGTCACTCACTTTTGCAGACCTTGTGCTCTCTCATTTGGGTATTTTTGGCAGTTGTTCTCTCAAATCATGGGAGTTTTCTTCCTGAGTTCTAACTCATGCCTGATCCTGTTCTTAGAGCCACCTGTTCCCAGGTGTCTGTGGAGGAGAAAGTGTAACAGCTGTCCTCTCTAAACTGATTTTTGCCAGGAGGGTTCCCTTTTGCACATGCATGGTTTTTCATTTGCACTGAAACAGACTTTATCCAATTTCCCTGAGCAAGGGTAGTGGCAGTGAGGAGTGCACACCAGAGGTGTGCTGGAGAGAGGCAGCACACCCTGACACACCTGTGTGCATGATGAAATTGTTCCTTTGTGTCTCTGTGGACTGTGGATATTTTGTTTCACATTTCTCACTGGTAAGTAGCTCCTTTTAAATATTTTTCAAAATATTTGCTGCTCTTTTAGTTCTTACCTTAAGCCAAACCCAGCTCACATATCTCTGGGTGTAACATTTATCCTTATTCTTAAACATCAAAAGTATTTACTTAATATTTTCTCATTTTGCAAAGGCAAATTGTTTTTTGCAAACAACTTGTTGTGTAAGATGTTAGTGTCAGGAATTTGGAATTTGTGTGTTGTTGAAAAAGTTGGGTTGTTTGGTTTGGTTTTTTTTGCACAAGATAAATGTATGATGTTACACTAACCCAGATTTCTGTGGAAATTGTGAAATATGAGAGGAGTGAGGACCTACTGTCTTGGGATTTTTCCAGTTGTTGCAAGAGGGGTATCTACAAACACCTATAAATGATGGGTTTGTGGTGTAGTGCATTATTGGACAACCTAAGGGTAAAAATGTCACTGCCCAATAATATGAATGCTAGTTTTATCCAAAATAATTTGTCATCTTGTTTCATATTCAATTATTCTATCCATTGTGCTCACCAGTAACTGCCATTACATCCCCAGCTCACCACAAAGTGTTTTATGGCCAGGACCTCTGGGAATGAGGTGCTCAGTTAATGTCCATGCCCCTGTTCCCTGCAGGGTGGTCAGGAGTGGACAGGGCTGCCCTAGGCACTTCTGTGATGCTGAGAGCCAAACCAGGCACAAAGCAGGGCTGGCAGTGCATGTTCTTTCCCCCACAGTGTCCTGGTACTCTTCCCCTTCTCATGAACACCCTTTCTTCCTTCTGCTCCGAGCTGATCTTTCTCTGGGTTCTGTGCACATTCCAGTTCTTTTTTTTGCTCCTGTGCTTCATCTTCAGTCGATTTTTATAGTCAGGATCTCTGCTTTTGTTACTTTCTGTTACTCTCTGAATCCTCATCAGTGTTCTTCCAGAGTTCCTCTATCCCAGTCCATCTTTTTATCACTGTTTATGTTTCACTTGGTGGATTCTGTCTCTGGCTGCTGGAGATGAGAAGCACCTCTGCTCCATGAAACATGCATCAGCTCATCAGTGCAGAGTAGGAAAGCATCTGGTCCAGCCAAAGCCTTGTGACCAAGCTCTCTCATGCCTGTGTGAGGGTAGAGATGCCACACTGGGTATCCTGAGCAGTGATTCCATGCTGGAGCATCGTGGGCTTGGTAAAAATTCAAGCAGCATTATTTACAGCTTCTCTCCAGTTCCCAGGTCTCCTTGCCAAAAAGAAATACCATACCATGGCCAAACCCCCTGAGCTGTAGCTGGTCCTGGCCCTGGCCAGGGAGAAGCAGATGCTGGCCCTGCAGGTCGTTCCTTCTCTCATACTAACCACGGTGTGGCAGGTTCTGTGTGTGGAGCTCACGTTTTATTTCACTTCAGATGCGTAAGAAGGGTTCCGTTCGAGGCACTTTGGCTGCGGACGTCTAGAGGAGTTCTCTGTAGGTTCTGAGGCAAAGCGAGCTGTGTAAGTCAACTGCTGGATGGAAAAGGAGAAGAGGGATTAATGTTCTTTTGGATGGGAATTGCTAGCAGAAATCATCTTAATGTCCACATAACCCATGTGGGCCTTACCCTCCTCCTGCTCGGTAGTGTGGTGTGGTGATCAGCAGGTGGGGCTGACCCACAGTGCCCAGGACACAGCAGATGGGCACTGATGCAGGCACTAAGGCTGGGAGCAGAATTCCTGCAGCACTGGCCACCTGCCCTGGTGCCTGGTGCTCACCCAGTGCAGGCACTCGAGGTGGGGAATGTGCTGCTGAGCCCTGGCTCAGCCCCTTCTGGGCACCAGTCAGACACGCCAGCATCGGTTCGCTGCACACGCAGCAGCAGAGTGATCTGTGGGCTTGGTCCATGTCACTCAGGGAAGCTGTGGAGCATCACCTTCCAAACACGTTCAGTTCTTGAAATCCAGTTCCTCCCAGTCTTCATAGGCACTGAACTGTGTCAGAGCCATTACTGCAGGAGCAGCTTCTCCAGGAGTTACAACCTCTTGGTGCTTGTGCCCAGCCCTTGGGTGCTGCTGTTCCTCAGAGGAACTGATGTGACATCCCAGCCCAAGGTGCCACATGCCACTGGTCTGTGTGGGCTCCCACCCCTGGGGGCAGGTCCTACCCACTGAGATCCCCTCAGGAGCCGGCATTGCTTTGGTGTGACTCAGTCCCGGTGGCGTTGCGAGTCCCTGTCCTGCTTTTCCCTGGAGCTAATCTCTCTGCATGTTTGGAGCTCTGTCTGAAGAAGCTGCTAATGCAGAAATCGCACTTGCTCTCTCCACAGCTGCGTAACCAAGGCCAAGTGAGAGGAACGAGCGCTGCCAATGACGAGTGACGCCGGACGGACGCCGGTGCCGGACCTTGGCCGTGTGTGTGGGTGCATGACTCTGTATATAACTCCACACACACATGCAGACAGAAGGGGTGGTCACAGTGTCTCCGGGTGCTATACCTGTCCTAGCAAAGATTCCAAGGAAACTGCTTTCATTATGTATACCCCAAGCAAATAAAAAATCAACTGAGTAGTGTCATTTAAAGGATGAATTTTGCTAACTGGTATGTTCATGAATGTCAATACTGGACCAATTTCTGCCCTACTTGTTTTCTCTCCTGTCCAAGTCACTCTGCTCTAACTTGCCCATCTCTCATTGTAAAGGAACACTCAAACAAGTTAATTTCAGTTTTTTTGTCTTCCCTATGTGATGAGTTTTTGGAATAGGAACAATGAATGTATTTATAGCTATTTATTTCTGGATTGTCGTTATCCTCTAGTCAAATCAGAAAAAAAATTCTGTTAGTGGAAATTGGAAGACTTTTACTGTTGAATAAGTTTAACCCAAACTTTACCCACTCACTGATTTAAAAGAAAAAAAAAATCATGTTTTATTGGACTTTTGTACATTGAAATGCTAACAGTTTTCTTCATTAAAATTGGCAAGATTAAGGAAAAATGGCTTGTGATTTATAAAGTAATTTGCAACTTTAAATTTTCCAGAAGCTGCTTTTTAGACAAGTACACTGACAGTACCTGTAGGGCATTTTACAGTGTATCTTAGGCTGGGCTGTGAGGACAGGTTCAGCCCTTCCCTCCAGAAATCCTCCTGCCAGTGCAGTGGCTGTTTTCCAGAGCTTCCCTTTGGAAGCCATGCAAACATTCTGGATTTCACACACAGCAGTGGAATATAATTGTGATTTTAGCTGTTTTCATGTTGGAAATACACTTTGGGAGATGTAGGCTTTCAGATAGGATGACAGTTTCAGTTGTAGCCCCTGAGATGTTTCCCTTCTGTCTGTGAGGGCTGATGTGTGAGAGCCCCTGGGACAACAAATGCCTCCTGTAGGAAACTCCATGGGGAAAAGGTCTTCAGCATGTTTAAAGAACTACTCAGAGCCCATAACAGAGGGACATTATCCTAATGTATTTTTAAAAGCACTAGTTAGATAAAGATCTATTAATGCTTGGTTTCCTCCCAGTACCCTTGGCAGGGCAAGCCTTGCCTGACTTCCCAGGAGGGATCTGATTTCTGTTACCATCAGTGACAAAGCATTGCTGCCCTGGCAGCATGGGCCAGGTGTGCTGTGCACCTTGTCCTGGTGCTGTGCACACTGGCACTGCCACACCTGTGCCCTGCAGCAGCAGTGATGTGTCAGGTTCCTCTCTGGGTTAGTTCAGGGGTTGTTTGTCCTGCCCCAGCAGGAGGCTGTGCTGGTGAATGCACAGACATGGCACACACAGAGGGCATTGCAGTACCCTGAACCCCAGGGCTCAGTGCTGGAGCTGTGTCCTGCCATTGTTCATGTGTTACAGCACAGAGGAGAGGGCCCTGTGACTTCATGGATTTGGACTAGTTGTGAAAATCTGAGAGAATCTTGTAGTGGATGTACAATGTTTAGTTTCCTTTGGCAGTCACTGTGCCTGACAGTAAAGCAGACACTGAAATTTCATTAAATAAATTTGATCATAAAAAGCTCTGTCTCTTATCTCAGGCACTCACATTTTGCTCCTGAGCTGGTGTTCTGAGTCCCAAAGGCTGCTCTCACCCAAGGCTGGGTTTGGTTTGGGATTTCAGGCTGAGCAGGGAGGACTCTGCTGTGGCTGCCCACTGTGAGGTGCTGGGCTGGCAGAGTTGGGGCTGGGCAGGTGGGAAGTGCCTCCCACGGGGCACCAGAGGTGCTGAGGGGCTTCTGGGTGTCCCTCCCTGGCTGGTCCCACTCCTGGGGCTGGCTGAGCTCCCCTCAGGGTGGGCCCAGTGCTGGCTTTGGGGCAGGGTTCTGCCTGCTCAGGTTGTGCAATCACCTGCTGCAAATGAAGGCTTGTATGGCTCCTTTGGTAAATGCAGAATTGAATTCTGTCTTTACTACCAGCTTGTTTAGCTTCCAGATGGTGAACCAACAGGAAGCAGTGGAAGTGTAACGTGGTTTTGATATAATGGATATGTAAACGTGATAGTTACTCACTGCAATAGACTGCTGTGAACCATATTCCAGCAGTAACCTTTGAAATCCATCACTTGGCTGTACACAAGTGTGATCTAAAGGGGACTTGTAAGGAATTTGCATTTTTTTCTGGAGGATTTTTGATCACTGAGGAGAAAGGAGAATGATTTCTGTCTTTTACCTTTACATGTAGACTAAAAAATTTCAGGAAAAAATCTGCTGAGATTTTGGGTCTTTTGGGATTTTCCATCCTCAGGTCTTTCTAAATACTCTCTGAGCAATCTGAAAATGTCTTCTAAGGCAACTTACTCTGCATTTCCAAGCCCCAGTCGATTCAGCCACTAGGAGCTACATCAAGTCCTTGAAATGCTGTGCTGTGGTTTTATGGCAAAATCTGAAGCACAAGGCTGTTGCAGTGGTTTTTATTCAGTTCATACAATTTAAGAGTTTTCTCTGTTGAATTGTGTCTTGATAAAGTCATTGGGAAAAGATTTTCTTTGAACTTTCATAACTTTTAATTAAATTTTGCTTGAATTGATATGGAAAATGAATTTTAATCAACAGGGTATAATTGTTGGGAAGCAGAGATTATCCAGAGTGATGGCTGCAGACATTTCATTCCTGGGAGCCTCCTCTTTTTGTTGTCTGCTGTGGGCAGAATTCAGTGTGCAAACCCTACCACAAACAGAGTTCTGGCATGCACAATAGTTTTAAAGATTATAATGATAATGTGTCGAGCCCAGGTTTTGGAGGCAGATTTCCATTGCTTCCACCTGAGGCATCACCTGCATGAGGACCCTTAATGTGAGTTAAGGGAATTCCTGTGTTGTGTCCCTGTCTCAGCAGTGCCTGTTTGAGGTCCCACCCCTGGCAGTGGAGCCAGGAGGGAGCCTGGTGTGGGGGAATGTGATTTCTTTGCAGTGCACACCTAAAGACAGAGTCTGGAGGTATTTCTGCCACTGCCCTGGGCCTTTGTATGCTGGTATGCTGATACTTGTAAACACTCTGTTCTGGTGCTCTTTCCTCACTTTTGCTAGTTATGCTGCATTTTTATAAACGTCTCACAGGCCAACACAGACCCAGATGTGCTGCTGTTACCCTTTAGGGACAATATCTGCTGTCTGTGCTTCAGAGCAGCTTTGGATTTCTCATTGCTAAAAGCATGGTAAGCCCTAATTTAACTTTATAACTTTATTCCTCAGGTGGGAGATTTGCTTCTTTCCTGAACCTCATCTAACTTTATTCTTTAATTTTTCTCTCTAAAATTTCATGGCTTTCTGGTTTAGAATTGTGTATCCAAGACGCACAAGAAATTTGAGGCATTTGTTGAACCTGAACTGCAGAGCTTCTCCAATCCCAGCTAAAATCTTGATATATTTATTTACCAAACTTCTGTTTTATAAGCTTGGCTTTAGCACCCTCTAGAACAACACCTAATGCTGTTACTCCTTTCTGCAAAAGGCTGTCTCCTTGTTTCTCACACAGAGACACAGTCCAAGGTAAATTAAAGGAATGTGATTATCAGGACTTCTGAAAAACCCAGTAGTCACTGGCTAAACTGTACCATAAAAAGAACTGAGCCACACCAACATGGGAAATCCCTGAAAAAGGCTGGAAGCAAAATGACCATAATTGAAATCTGAAAGCAGCAACTTCATAAAGAAGTAAGCGAAGAGGCGGCTCTTTGTAAATGATGATCTAAAAAGTGTTCTGGGTTGTGAGACCTCATTTCAAATGTATTCATTAAATAATATTTGAATCATTTAACAGTTTGAACTCTACTGCACTGCTAATATCTTCAGGGGATTTTTTTTTCTCTTCAGTAACAAAGGTGCCTTTGTTCCCGCTCAGTGCTCGGGCTGTGCCTTGGATATTAGTTGGAAACCTGATCACCCGACATCACTCCGAGGCTGCGAGTACAATGTGAGTCGTCTGCAACCCGGATTAAATCAGGCCCTTTGTACAGATGCTGAGGGGCCGTGATGGTGGAGGAGCGATGGTTATGGGCAGCAGGAGCTCGTTAACCCTTTGTGCCTTGGCGGGGACTTGGGAGGTTTGGGGGAGGCTTTTGGAGAGGGGCAGCAGCAGCCAGGCCAGCTGTGCGGAGCAGCCAATAGTGCCGGAGTGATTCCTGCTGGAAAGCAAATAATTCTGTAATGGGCAGGTGAATCCATGCTGCTCGCTGCCTTGGGATGCCTCTTCCCTGCAGTGTGTGGGCAGGGGCACTGGTGTGAATTGGGAAAGTCAGGACTGTGAGCCGAGCTTTAGGAACACACGTTGTGCTGTTAAACCTTATGAAGTAGCCTGATAAATAATAAACACAGGAGCAGCTTATTTGCCTGGTGGCTTTGAGTTCTGGCCGTTCCCACGGCCTGGAGCATCCCTGTCACCCCAGGATGTGCAGAGCCAGGAGGTCAGGGAGCCCCGGGAGCCAGCGTGTCCTGATGGCCGGGATGGGAGGGACGGCAGCCACAGCCCTGGGGAGGGAGGTTCTGCAGGATAAACCACACTGGTCCCCAGTCCTGAGAACCAGTGACTTCCAAACCTGCAGCCAGTGCTGTCCAGGGAGGCAAGGTGAGGATGGAACTGCAGGATGAGGAGAGGAATCGCCAAGGAGAGTGCTCTCCCCTAATACTTCGGGGAAATTAAGTCATCAGGACTTTATCGAACACCCTCTGGCTCTCTCCTTTCACAGTAATTCAATTTATAAGATGATGAAAAATGAATTAACTTTGGTGGTTTTTTTGGCCTCACCCACAGTGAGCCAGACTTTCCAGATGCTCAAAGATTGTTCTTGCTCCACCGTGCTTACATAAATTCCCACCTGGTTCAAGTTTAGGAAAAGAGCAGAACAAAGTTGGTCACACAAACTCCACCATAAAACACTGACAAGAGTTAAACACTGATTAGCCATACAAAGAGGTGCCATTTTGTTATTTATGTTTCACTGAACTATTTCAGGAAGCATAAAACTTTACTGTAGCCAAAATAATTCACTACTATTTCTGCTATGCTGTGTATATATATATAGTTGTGCTATATATATATATATATATATTATTTTTTAAATATCCTCTTCCCAATGTAATATCTGATCCTACACGTGTGTTTTAGAGATGGGAATTGGAAGGGGAAAAATAAAAGCCCAAGCAGGACACTGTGCTACAGACAGGAAAAATTGCTTTCACATTTTTTGTTTTTACTAATTTTACTAATTTACACTCTCAGTGTTGCATGATTTTAGCACTGTCCTGTTTTTCAGTCATCTGAATTATATATTCAATCAAAACGTATTTTTGGTGTTCATTATACGTACACCTTAGCACCCCATGTGCTGCAAAAGTTTTCACCAAAGTGGCATAAAGGGCACCCAATATACTAAATTGGCAAAAAAAAAAAAAAAAAGCTGTTTGCAACAATAGAAAACTCTACAATATTGTGAAAATATCATGATCCATTCTGAGGAACCTGTAAATCCAAACAGGAAAAAAATACACAGATTAAGGTTGCAGCCATGTAAAGGAATTAAAACCTACTGAACAAACCTTGCAGAAGAACTGAACAGAAAAATCCCTGTGAAGGGCTAAGTTCTGAAATTGCTGTCTGTCCCTGTGGGAAATGACTGAGGTGGTTTTAGTCCCTTAACTCTGTTTATTCAGCTATGCATTTTTAAAAATGGGAAGCAGTAAAATGTCTGGAGGAATTTGGTTCAGCCTTTCCAGAAACCACATTGTTGGTAAAACTAAGCATGAAATTTTTACACCGGCAAGGTGAACTTGCCAGAAACTGAATGCAAATCAGGTTTCACAGATGAAACTGTCTTTAATCTCAATTACAAACCATGTCACCTCCAGCCACTCAAGCAGGGAAGGACAAGGAGTGGCAGAGGTCGGATTGCTGGAAGTCCCTACATGTTGCTTTTTAGCTGGTGCCTCCCAGCTCAGCGGCAAATCCCTGTGTGGCACCGTGTGCTGAGCCTGCTCTGGGCACAGCCTGGACCTTGCCAGGCACTGGGATCTGCCCAGAACAGAGCCCTTCCACACCCAGAAATCCTCTGTTCTCAGGAGCTCAAGCAGATGCACACAGACACCATCCCCTGCCTTCCCTCTGGAGCTGGCTCTGCGCTCCCTGCACTCACAAGCTCACATAATGGTTTTACACATTTGCCTCCTGCACCCATTCCACCACCACATTTGCTGTAGTTTGAGAGACAGGAGATACAGGAGTTTCCCCAAACTATTCCAGGCAGAAAGGCTAAAACTTTCCTCAAAATGTCAGCTGTCAGATTCGGAGACCTGTCCTTCAAAATATTACAATTCCTTTCTGAATATCCCTGCTAGGAAGGGAAATCCCTGCCAAGAGGAACCCATCAGCTCTTGTGAAGTGGCTGATGGGGGGCTCTGCTGCAGGGCCCATCACCGGGGCCACCGTGTGACACAGAGCAGGGTTGGTGGCACCACAGAGGACAAGGGAGTGGCTGCAGCTGAAGTACCTGAGGCTGCACTGAAGACAGGACACGTCTGGAGAGCTGGGAGTGCAAACACCGCAGGGAAGTGAGCTCGGGCTCCCTCCATGTCAGGGTTTAAGAGGCTCTTGCTAAGGGCTGGCTGAGCTAAAGTGTCTCGAGCATATGGGCTTATTTTTGTGCAGTTTCTGTGGTGGTTTCTTCGTTAGATTTTCAGTGGTAATGAGCCCACACAGTAGATTGCTGCAGGGAGAAAAAATCATTCTGAATAGGTTTGCTGAATAATTATGAACTGAGCTGAACTCTTACATTTGCTTACTAATTGTATGGTCCGTGATGTTTTATGTATGATGCATTCATTTTGTTAAAAAGGAATTTTTTTTTCTCTTTTTTTTTGCTGAGCAGCAACTTTTCTAAGTGCAAGTTAAACTGACACAGTGGAAAGAGCTGGATTTAAGTCTGATGAATTGATGTTGTTTGAATTATTTTTTTTAACATCAGTCCCACTATTTGGTTTTCAGAGCTTGCAATATGAAACCCAAAATTGTGCTATTGTCTGGAGAGTTGAAATAAATGAATCCCCTCAACTTTGGATTTGGCAGGCACAATTACTATTGTTAATTTAGAAAATAATCCCCAGCAGCTACAACTATTTAAATAATGCCTTTCCTTGCTTCCCCCAAGATGACCAAAACCCCAAGAATGAAAGTAAAAATATGTTTTATAAAATACACTTTTCACTGCTTGGTCTGATGGAGAGAGGTTTCCTTCTCCTTGGCTGGGGACTGTGACCCTTTGTGACACAGAAAGTGCTGGCCACAGCCCAGGGTCAGACACCAGGAGCTGTGGGGCAGCTTGGCAGCTCCAGAGCACATCTCAGGTGAGGAACAGGGGCTGAGCCACCTTCCCGAATGCACACCACAGACCGGCAGAACTGCTCAGTTGGTATCCGACCTTGCCATTCCAAGCAGCTCGCTGTTATTACTGTCAGAATACTTAGGCTGAGATTATTTCCATGTTTGCCATTGTCCAGCTATAGACACCATCTGGCTCCCACCGAAGTCCACAGAAGGGGGGGTGCTGGACGAGCCAGGGGTGGGGATCAGATTCAGGGGGCTCCGGAGAAACTGCGGTGGCTCCGGAGGGAGCGGGGCTGAGCCCTGGTGCGGCGCCCGGACTCGAGGTCCAGGGTGCAGCCCCGGGGGCGACGTCTGGGCCGTTCTGTGCCCATGGCGAGGAGAGGCTCGGGACGGAGCGGCGGCATCCCGGGCCCATGGGCTGCTCGCCCGCAGAAAAGCGGCAGGACGGGCCGGGGAAGGGAGTGGCGGCGGCGCCGGTGCCCCGAGACAAATCCGGGCCGCTGCTCCCGGCGACTCCGCCCGACATCCCCCGCACACACCCTGTCCTTCCGCGGCCAGGAATGCTCGCGGGTCCCGGCCCGCCCGCCCGCCGCCGGAGCGGAACGGGGACACGGAGCCTGGGCCGGAGCCGGGGCTCTCCGACCGCCGTCGGGGCGGAGCGGGGGCGGGCACGGAGCGAGGACCCTGCCCGGCGGGGACACGGAGGGGACACGGAGCAGGACACGGAGGGGGCACGGAGCGGGGATCCTGCCTGACGGGGACACGGAGCGGGGCAGGGAGCGGGACACGGAATGGGAGACAGAGCGGGGACCCTGCCCGGCGGGGACACGGAGGGGACACGGAGCAGGACACGGAGGGGGCACGGAGCGGGGATCCTGCCCGGCGGGGACACGGAGGGGATACGGAACAGGGACCCTGCCGGCGGGGACAAGGAGGGGGGACCCTGCCCGGCGGGGACACGGAGCGCGGCCTCTCCGCCCGGCGGGGGCGCGGCGGGGGCCGGGCGGGCGCCAGGGGGCGCTGTGCCCGTTCGGAAGAGCCGCTCCGACGGCGCGCACGCAGGCGCAGAGGGGGCGCGACGGCGGCGGCGCTGGGGGAGCCGCGGGCGCGGGGCCGCCTCTGACCCGGAGCCGCGCCGGGTGCGGGGCCGGGGTGCGGGGCTCCGGCAGGCGCAGCCGTCGGTCCGGACCGCTGTGCCTATGCAGGGGTCGGCGGTCTCGTCTCTCCCTCAGTCCCTCCCTCTGTTGCCGCCGTTCCCGTAGCGAGGAGCGAGACAGCCCCTCCGTTCCTTTGTGCCGCGGTCGCACCGCGCGTGCTGCTTTTTCCACCCCGGTGCCCGCCCCGCAGCTCCAGCCCCGCGCCCCCCTCTTCCCCCCTTGTCACTTCGCTAAGTAATAATTTCCACGTCCAATTCCATTTCTTCGCCAGTTCTGAAATCTCCAGGCCATCAGCAAGGAGGATAGTTCACATGAAAACTAATTACACAAAATCAATATTTAATCACAGCGCAGCATCCTGATCCTGCAGAAAAAAATCCCGTTAAAACTCTCCTGCCATATACAAACAGTCCTCAGCCGCTTATTTATAGATCTCATTTTTTTTTTGGTGGGAGCAATATTCATTACTATTTCTTTAAACTATCGACATGTGCATCCGCGAGCACCTGAAGCACCGTGTCCCGCCGGCGATCTGTGGGCCCCCGGGCCTGGTGGGTGTTTGTCCCTCCGGGGGAACGGGGTTGTGACTCCCCCCGCTGCCGCAGCGCCCGCTCCCCGCGAGGCTCCGCGCGGTGCCCGGCTCGGGGCGGGCCGGCGGGGCCGCTCCTGTTCCAGGGCTCGGGGCTGCCGGCCGGGTTTCGCCCCGCCGGGCAGCGCGGCCGGTGGCTCCCCACACCCGCCACTTGGTCCCAGCTTCAGTACCCCCCGCCCCGTTTCAGGACCCTTCTCCGGGACCCCGAGACACCGCGCACCTCCCCGTCCGCCCGCGCTCCGTGCGCCGCGGGAGCAGCGGCGCTGCCGGGCACGGGGGGCGGTGCGGGGCGCGGTGCGGGCGGGGCGCGGGGCCGGCGGCGGAGCCACCTTAACGGCAGCTCCGCCCCGGACCGCGGCGCTCATTGGCGCAGCCCCGATGGCTGAAATTCATCGCTGAAATGCAAAACTTGTTGCTGCTCCGCCAGCGCTGGGTGAGAGCGCGGCAGCGCGCGGGGAGCGCGGCGCAGCCCTCGCAGCGCCCGCCCGGCCCCGCGCCCCGGCCCCGCCGCCGCCGGAGCGCTGCGAGCCGCGGGAGCGCACGGCCGGCCGGCGATGCGGCGCGCAGCTCCCGGGCGCCGGAGCCTGTGAGCGGCGGCGCGCCGCCCCGTCGGCTCTCGGGCAGCAGCGAGCGGCGAGCGGCGGGGTGAGCGCGGGCGAGCGGCCGGTGCCGGCGGCGCGGCAGGATGTGAGCGGGGGCGGCCGAGTGGCGCGGAGCGGAGCAGCGGGGAGCGGCGGGCAGCGGGACGGCGGAGCGGCGCGGAGCGGCCATGCCCTGCTGAGGAGCCGCGCAGGATGTTCGGGCTGGAGCAGTTCGAGCCGCAGAACAGCGGCCGGAGCGGCGGGCAGGCGGAGCGGGGCTTCGGCCAGCCCGGACTGAGCATGAGCGCGCACTTCAAGGCGCCGGCCTTCCCCGGCGGCGGCCCGGCACCGGCGGACCCGGCCCTGGGAGCGCTGGGCGAGCCGCCCCTCCTGGGCATGAACATGAGCCTGGCCGGGGACGGCTACGGCTTCCCGGGCCGCGGCCCCGCCGAGCTGCACGGCGGCGGCATGCAGCCGCCTGTGCACGGCTTCTTCGGCGGACAGCAGCCGCACGGCGGCCCCGGCGGCGCCCCCCACCCGCACCAGCACCCACCGCACTTCGGCGGCGGCTTCGGGCCCGACCCCGGCGCCTCCTGCGTGCACGGCGGGCGCCTTCTGGGCTACAGCGGCGCGCTGGGCGGGCAGACGGCGTTCGCCGACGGCTACGAGCACATGGCCGAGGGCCAGGGCGGCGAGGGCTTCGGGCAGCAGCGCCCCGGGACCTTGCCCGATTTCCAGCATCACGGCGCCGGCGCCGCCAGCCACGCCGTGCCGGCGCCCTGCCTGCCCCTCGACCAGTCCCCCAACCGCGCTGCCTCCTTCCACGGGCTGCCGGCGGCCGGCTCCTCCGAGCCCCACGGCCTGGAGCCGCGGCGACTGCCGGCGCAGGGCGGCGTGGACTCGCTGGAATACAATTACCCTGGCGACGGCCCCGCCAGCCACTTCGAGCTGCCCGTCTTCTCCCCGTCGGAGCCCGAGGGGCAGCTGCCGCACTACGGCGGCGGGCGGCAGGTGCCGGCGGGCGGCAGCTTCGCGGGGGCGCCCGCTCTGCCCCGGGCGCCGGGCATGGCCGTGGCCAAGGAGCACCCGCCGCAGCAGCACGGCGTCTTCTTCGAGCGCTTCGGGGGGGCGCGGAAGATGTCGGCCAGTCTGGAGCCGGGGGCCAACGCCAGGCACCCGCTGATGCAGCAGCAGCAGCAGCCGCCACCACCACCGCAACCACCGCAGCAGCCGCCGGGCTTGCTGGCCAGACAGAACTCCTGCCCGCCAGCCATCCCTAGGCAACAGCAAACAGAAGCCAACGCTCCCAACTCCAACCTGCAGGACAATGGGCCCATAATGCAGAACCAGCATGCACAGTTTGAATACCCTATTCACAGACTGGAGAACAGGAATATGCATCCCTACACCGACCCCGTGTTTAATATGCAGCACCCTCCTCCGCAACAGCCACCAAATCAAAGACTGCAGCACTTCGATGCCCCCTACGTGAGCGTCGCCAAGAGGCCGCGGTTTGACTTCCCCAACACTCCTGGCGTCGAGCGCTGCGCCTCCTGGGGCGGCGGCATGCACGGCCCGGCCATGGAGAGTCACCTTTCCCCGACGGCCTACCCTGGCCTGCCGGGCGAGTTCACCCCGCCGGCACCTGAGGCCTTTGGGGGCCCATTGCCACACGGCGGCCCTGAGCACCCGGCGCTGGCGCAGCGCCAGAACGCGGCCCTGGTGATGAAGCAGATGGCCTCGCGAAGCCAGCAGCGCCTGCGGCCGCCCAGTCTGCAGCAGCTGGGGCATCATGGTGAGGTGGGCGCACCCGGCGGCCTGCCCCCGCCAGCCTTCGAGCGGGAGGCTGGTGGCGGCCGCAACTTCGATGCGCCAGCGCCGCACCTGGCCCCCGACAGCGCCTGGTTCGCAGGGCCGCCGCCGCCTGGGGAGCTGCTGCCGAGGCGCTTGGCAGCACCCGGGCTACCGGCCGAGGCAGCCCCCCACGAGCTGGGCCTGCAGCCGGGTGGCCCTGCCGTGCTCTTCCGGCCGGGCGCCAGTGGGCTGGGGCTGCAGGAGCCCTTGCGGATGGCAGGCGAGGGGCCAGCACAGGCCCTGCCGTCTCCCGGCGTCCATCCGCCCTTCACCCCCACAATGGGTGGCCTCTCGCAGCTGCAGTCCCCAGGCAGCGGTGTGGCACTGCCCAGTGCCCCTGCTGAGCGCCGTGGCCCCGCCGACTTCGCCGCTCAGCCCGGCTTTCCCTTTGGGGCGGCGGCGCGGCAGCCGGCGGCCCACGGGGCTGCACCTGCCCTCAGCGCCTCGCCAGGGGCCTACCCACCACCCCCGCCCGAGTTCCCCCCGCCGCCCCCGCCACGGCCCGCCGCCAGCAAGCTGGGTGCCCTCTCGCTGGGCTCCTTCAGCAAGGCGGCCAGCAAGGACAATGTCTTCGGGCAGAGCTGCCTGGCTGCCCTCTCCACTGCCTGCCAAAACATGATCGCCAGCCTGGGCGCTCCCAACCTCAACGTCACCTTCAACAAGAAGAGCCCGGCCGAGGCCAAGCGCAAGCTCAGCCAGGCCGAGCCTGACCCGCCACCTGCTGCCCCGGACTACTTCCCAGCAGGGCCACCAGTAGGTGGGGGTGGCACGGGCAAAGCAGCGGGCACTGGCCCGCTGCTGCCCGCGGAGAGCAGCCTCTCGCCCGGCTACGCGCTGGAGCCGGTGGCCGGTGGCGAGGGGAAGGCGGGTGGCGGGCGGGGTCGGGGTCGCCGGAAACGGGACAGTGGGCACGTCAGCCCCGGCACGTTTTTTGAGAAGTTCTCAGCTGCCGAGGGTGGGGGAGCCGGTGTCAGCCCAGGGCAGCCGGCAGTGCCGGTGGCGGCGGGGGCCCCGCCGGGGGCTGCGGGCGCTGAGCGCGGTGGAGGCACCCCTCATGACAAGCCCCTGACCTCGCCATCCTGGGGCAAGGGCAGCGAACTGTTGCTGGCGGAGCAGCCCGACCTGATGTCCTCCCTGGACAGCGGCATCCAGAGCGTGACCAAGTCAGATGGCAGCTCCCCGCACGTGGACTTTCCCGACGAGGTCAGCACCAGCTATGGCAACGAGGACGAGGTGTCCTCCAGCTCTGACAATGCCACCTCCAAGCCCACCCGTAGCCCGCTGCTGGGTGGTTCGCCCAAGCTGCCCCGTGGGGAGCACGCACTTCTCAACGGACAGAAGCCCCTGGCCCTTGGCCTTCTCAGTACATCTACCTCGACCCCCGACAGCTATGGGCTCAGCACCACGGCGGGCGCTCACCCTGGCACGCCAAGCATGGAGCAGGTGCGGACCCCCACGAGCACCTCGGCCCAGGATGAGATCCACCCCCTGGAGATCCTGCAGGCACAGATCCAGCTCCAGCGGCAACAGTTCAGCATCTCGGAAGACCAGCCCTTGGGGTTGAAGAGCAAGAAGGGAGAGTGTGCGGGGCAGAATGGGGACAGTGACCTGGGCAGCTGCTGCTCAGAAGGTGTCAAGGGCACCATGAGCACCATCGACCTGGACTCCCTGATGGCAGAGCACAACTCCACCTGGTACCTGCCTGGAGAGAAGGCCCTGATGGAGGGGCAGGAGGAGGACAAGCCCATGGCGCCCTGGGAGAAGCCCAAGCCCCCGAACCCCAGCAAAGAAGGTATCACTTGTCCCACGTGGGCACTGGCACAGGGGTAGGGGTGGTTGTGGGCTGCTTGGGGAAGGGGACGTGCTGGGGCTGCAGCTCTGGTAGTCTGGGCACACGCTGGCTCCACACCCTCTTCACTCCTGGTGGGTGTCAGGCACCTTCCCAGCCTGGGCTGGGGCTACAGGAATGCTGGGTGGCTCTGCTGGGGGGACCAGTGTAGGGACAAAGTGCCTGCTGCCGGACTGGCCCAGGTGACAACTGCCCCATGGCATCTCTGCTGCCAGCCCTGTCCCTGTCATGCCTCCTGGGGAATGGGCAGAGAGGCTCCCAGTGAGCCCCACCTGAGCTCCTGGGCCTGGGGTGCTGCAGAAGGGGATTGCAGCCTGAGGTGCTGAGGAGGGGGCTCCTGCAGGGTCCCACCAGCCATGGGGTGCTGAGGAGGGGGCTCCCACAGAGCCTGGTACCAGCTGAACCGCCCAGCCACTTTCCCAAAACTGTGACTGAGGATTTCCCAAACCACAAAAACACGAACCTGGTGGTAGTGCTGCCCCTTCAGGTCCAGGTGCCCCCTGCTTGCATTTGGAGCCCACAGCAGTGTGATACTGAACTGAACGGCTTGTAACAAATGATTTTGTATTTAACTGAAAGGCAGTTTAAAATAAGGCTCTGGGTCTGTTAGTGTAAAACTTGCTTAGTTGACAGATGTTTAATTTTGACATTAGTTGTCATTTTTGATCCTTCCTTGTGTCCAGAGGGCATCATAATTCCCCAGGCTTAGGAAAAAATATTTTAATGGAAAACCCTCTATTATAAAAGCTGTTTAAGATAAGGATGATGATAGATTCAATTGGTTTCTATTTTATCTTATCAAATCCCTATTTTGCAACCTGCCTAGCTGTATGTGATTGTTACAATGGGTGCACATGCTGTACCTGCTATCTGAGGGCAGGCGAGTGGGTTTTAGTGTGCTAGAAATACATGTGTGCTGTTTACACAATATAAACTAATTATTTGTGCCTGGGCAAGATGATATTTTGGTACTGCTGTGTAGTTTGAAATTGTTTTCGTTATCTCTGGTAGTAGAGGCTGACTTTTTACAGCTCTCCACATTTAGTAATTCAGCTAAGAAAGTTGTTGGTGAAATTAGAAGGGGGCTGGTTAGGAAACTGGGCTGTTTCCTAACCCGGTTCTGGTTGGCTTTGCAGCTTTGGCTTTCTGAAGCGTGAATCCTAGCCCCCACGGTTTGTCTCTTTGTTCATGTTTAATGCCCAGCGCAGGAGACTCTCATTTCGAGCAGAGTGTTTAGCATGCACGGCAGACCCGAGGAAGCCCATCAGCATTCTCCATGCTTCACTCAGGCAAGGACATAAATTGGTTTGTTTGGGGCCCTTCTTTTCCATTTTTAAATGGAGTTGCACACAGCATCCTTCCTGGCCCCTTCTCTTTTATTGTTTCTTGTACACAACATCTAGATCTGACTGGATCAATAGCTAGTTAGCACAAATCACAGTTCCTGTTACTTCTGCCTTGGCAGGCTCAAGCACATACATACGTTCTCTCACCCCGTTACGTGTGCACTTTCACACACACATGCACAGATACACAGATCTCACAGATCGTGCTGTGCTTAGAAATAGATTTTGAAAGAGTAACTTCTATAGATCTCGACTTCTTGGATGAAAAAAGAAATCCTGAGCAGTGATTTAAAAGAAATCCCGAGCAGTGATTTAATTCTGAACAGCACATTTATTAAAAGTGTAATTTGGCTTAAAATGATCTATATTTTGTGTGTGTGTGTCTCATAAGGAGCGATGCTTCTGCAGCGTCTTTTAACAGCACTCCTCCAGTCACTTTGATCACAGCTATTCTTAGTAACAGCTAGTGAAAGAAGTAATTGCTTTCTGGTCGCGATAACCACAATGTTGGTGTTAAAACAGTTCATCACTTGGAAGGAAAACCATTTAATCAGTGTTCCTATATAAGGATATGTTTTAGTATTTCAGAGGCTTAACATAAAATAGCAAACCAGTTCCACAACAATGCAGAGGCGCTCGGGTTGGTTCATGCTTTAGTCACTTGAGGGATTTGAATGGGCTGGTTCCTCGGATGAGGAAATTTATACAGACTCGCAGAGAATTTACTTTAACTGTTGTTGGAGATGATAAAGATACAATGGGTGAGACAAAACAGGCTGTTCACCTCGGTCAGTAGAAATAATGTAACTTAACGTTGCCAAAGCGTGAGCGTGTGAAACTGTGTTTAAGAAAAGGCTTTCTTTAGACATGGGCTGAGATTTGAAACCTTCTCAGTCGGCTGGGATTTGCACTGTGGTGTTTGTTCCAGCAGTAACCCGGTGTCCGGGTGGATGTGCAGGCTCCAGACAGCGCTGCTCTGAATTCAGGCAGTTCCTCGGCATTCTGTGCTGGAAGGTGGGCACTGTTTTGGGGCTGGGCAGCGTTAGTGAGAGCAACATTAGACCTGGGGTCCTCCCCAGTGCAGGCATTGTTGATGTACACCTGCCGTGAGAGGGCAGGCGGTTGGAGATTTGTTCCCATTGTGGCACTGCTGCCATTGGCACCGGCGGCTCCTCGGGTGCCGGGGACGTGGAGGAAGGGGCAGTGGGTGTTGGGGGCAGCTTCCCCTCGGTGCAGTGCTGGGTACTGTGTCCACTGCCTGCCACTCTCAGCCACTGCCAGGACCGGAGGGTCCGGCTTCAGAGCTGGCCATGATAGAGCAGGATGAGGAACTTCTCAAATACTCTGTTAATGCGCAGGTTATGGGCGAAACAACTTGTTGTTTTAATGGCTACTCAGATTTCTTGTAGCTCACCTTTTTTCCCATAATGGGAATGATTTGCTGGTCTCTGGCAGTTGTTGAGCTGTGGGTCTGGAGGCTGCTGAGAGCAGAGCAGTGCTGCTGGTGCCCCTGCGAGGTGTGACACCTCCGACGCTGGCCCGCCGCGAGCACGTTCCATTTCGGAATGCAGAATTAGTAATGCTGCCTGGACATGGCTCTGCCCTGAAATGTGTTTTCTGTAAGGAGTTTTCTGTGATGCATCATTTCTTGTACCAACATGTTTTATGTGAGGTAGCTGGTAGGTTTGGGGTTTTTTTCCCTGTGAAAATGCTTTCTAGAATTTTGTGTTTTCCTCTGCCTAGCAGCTTGAACTGGGAGTGAGAGATAAATAACACTGAGTGTAGAGGGGTTGTCTTGACTTCCAACACCACAGCTCTAGCTGACAAAGAATGACCAGATGAAATTCACTTAAAAATCCGGGGCCAGTTTAGTGGGGTTTTGCTTTTCCTGGTTTGTCCAAACCAGAAAATTTCCTCTTCAGTGAAATGTGTATTAATATTCTTTGGAAACCGAGTGGTTAAGTGCTGGTGGGGTTTTGGTTTTAGTTTTTAGTTGAAATTCTGAAGGTCCCATACTGCAGATGTAATGTGAAGACATCAGTATGTACCCAGAACTTTGCAGGTGTTGATTGGAAAGGATGGGAATATATTTTGCTGCGCGGTGGCTGTTGGGCTCGTCGGTCTGGGCTGACGGGCACGTGCCACGCGGCACCGTTAGCCTTCATCTGTAAGTTTTTGTTAATATTTCATCGTTACACCCAACCTGTCACTGCAATGAGCCCACAGGCCAACCCTCCTGCTGGAGCAGTGTGTAACATCTGTGAATTACTAGAAATACATTAACAAAGGTCAAATTCGGTCCAGATGCGGCCGGGAGCCTTTGTTTTCTTTCCCTTTCCAGTGCGTTCTGCTGCTTGCTTTATTTTAAATACTGCTTAGTTCTTTAAGATGCTTTACTAAGGGACTGCGTTTGTTTACTGGGACCGAGTTTGCCAGACCTCTGGTGAGGTTTTTCAGGCGCTGAACCCTCACTGCAAGCGATGTGCTGTGAGCGGCTGCGTTGTGGTGAGCGCTGTGGAAGCGAGTTCAGCAGCAGAGCTCAGCGCCTTTTCCAGCAAGGGGGCTGTGATTCCCCGTGCTGCTTTGTTTGCCTCACTGGGCTGCTGAAACTTAGACAATTTTAACAATTTAGTGAGAAAAGAAGTTATTGCCTTTTTCTTGAAGTTACAGGATGAACTCGGCATATATCAAATCCACATTTTTATTAAATCATCTGGATTAGCAAACAAAGTGATGAGGGAAGAACGCTCCTGCTGCTTATCCTGGGAGAGAGTTTGGTGTGCATTAGATTTGGATTTAATATGATGCTTTAAACTTTTCAAACCTGTTAAAAAAAAATGAATTGGAAGGATTGCCCCTGCTTGGCCTCATGTGAATGATAGAAATTCTCTATTGTTTACCTTGACTGACTATTTTTAGTATTAATTTTTAATACTTTCTACTTGAAAATGGTCTGTTTAGAAATATTTTCCTTTGTTTTATAAACATTCTGTAGCATTGTGCTTGTCGACCTTTATGGCATTTATTAGAGAAAGCAAGGGACAGAATTTTCAGTAGTATTTCCTCTTACTGTGATATACTAAAATATTTAGGGCAGGAAGTGTGTAAATTTATTGGCATTTCAGTAACAACTGTGGCCACTGTTTGCCTTTGCATCCACCGTCTGTCTGGCTGTTAATTTTTGGTCTCTAGATTTACCTGTTCTCATTTCAGTGGACAATCTAGCTGTGTTTGAATTAATGCAGATTACCTGTCTGCTTTGCTTCCTGGTGCTCCCTTGCCCCAAAGTCTGTTATTTTCTGATGGCCCATTCAGTTGCAAGGTGAGTTTTAACGGGGTTATTTTGCACACACTTGGTGTGAGAATGTGCATGAGACAGACTTAGAGGGGGCTGTTTCTTAAAATTGGTTTGTGAATGTGCTTCAGATCTTTATGTGTGATGTAAAAGGAAATGAATTAGACTTAGTATTTATATATGAGCTTGGATGACAGCGTAGATTTATTTTGATCTGTGATGTATTACACCATGTCTCCTCAATTTTTAAGGTACAATACCTGTTCTTTTTACCAATGACCTAGTGGAATGCTCGACACAGAACTGCAAATAAAATTTGATAAAAAGCGTTATTAATTAGCAATGTCTACAGATACAATTTGTTGTTACTTGTGTAGAACAAAGAATAAGGCATCAAACAAAGTCTAACCTAAAACTAAATAGGCTGCTTTTATTTGAACCAGCTGACTCCCAGCCTCGGTAGAGTTCTGTACTCGGGAAGGGTTTTGGTACAGTAAAATGCCTTTATGTGGCCATATAAAATTTTAGTACTAGACAAATTACTGTACATTTTCAGTCAGTGGTTTCTCGTGTATTTCTGTTAAATCTGTGTGTGAAGAGAGTCTCCTCAGAAAGTGCAGAGCCAGTTCTGAAATGAATCTTCAGGTGGTCTAACGTGTATGCTTTGTTAACGCTAAATTTACTGAACTATCAGAAGCCGTTTAATGACGTATTTTCTCAGTGCATTGAGAATATTGAAAGAGACCTGTCAAATTGTAGGCAGAGGATCATCCCCTGTTTTATCTCTAGTATAGAATAGATTGTCCTTGTGCATGTTTTGGACTGGAGCGTGTTGGGTGCAGGCAGTGCGGGTGGTGGGCGCTGGTACCCGCCTCGCCATCGCGCCGCGGCTCCGGCCGGCATCCGCCTCCCTGTCCAGCTGGTCTGGCTTTTCCATTGAAAAATCTACACCCTTGAAAAGAACGATGTTTGCACCTGTAAACACATGATTGGGGTTTGCAGGACATGTTTAAGATTGGTGTGTTGTTTATTTTTAAATACGAAATGATTCTTGTTTCGTTTTTTGAGCGGCGTTTTTAAACAAGAGCCTCTGTTAGTGAGGGCTGTTCAGAACATGGCTGGCTCTTCACCAGATCTTGGGTAAGGGACACGGGGAACCTTATGGAAATTAAATAGGTGAAGCTGTAGAATCACCTAGGAAATTCAAGGTCTGCTCTCACCTTCCTGGTCTTGGTTGGATTTCTTGGTTTTAAAAATGTGATTCTGAATTTTTGCTGTTCTGTAGATAGACCCAGTTTACACACAGTGATTAGATGACTGGCTTATACAAAAATACTGCTATTCTTTGTAGTTTGCTACTTTTCCTTTGCCAGATGCTTTTGTGTTGGTGCAGTAAAAACATTTTGAGTTATTAGTGACCTTTTAATACAAAGGATTTGGGTTTTTTTTTAAACATATTTAAATATATTTTATGGATTATGTGCCAATGTTCCGAAGTCAAATGCCTTCTAAATTTAAAGCTGAGACTTGAACAGCTGGAGGTCTAATCCATTAATTTTTACAAGCTGACTTTCTTAATACTTCAAAGAGAACATCTTAGATGATATTGCTTTACTGTTCCCCTCTTCAGCACCCCTTCTTCTCGTCTCCCTGCCAGTGCCCTCTCCTCTAAGGCTTCATGTTCTGCTCATCTCCTGGCAAATGACAAAAGCATCTGGATGGGGTGAATGCATTTTCCTTAGTTGATGTAATAAGTTTTAAGACTCGATGGTCTAGAAATGTGCCTTTCTTAGAGTTTTACTTTTTCTCCATACTAATGCAAAAATACGTGCTCACCACTGTTCTGTGTTTCTTTCCTGTACTGGGGTTATTTTTTGTAGCAGCACAGGCACTGTCATAGGAGTGGTTTTGCTCATTGCTCGTGCCCTTTCGAGACACCTGACTCACAGGTAGGGCACGTCCCTCTCTGTAGGATTGGGTCTGATCCATGCTGGCCACTTGGAAGTAACATTTTCCCAAGTTTTGCCTTGCCTGTTTGGGCAGGAGCTGCTCTGGCACCACCGATGGTGCCGCTCCCTGGGATGCACGTGTGCATCCTCCGAGTCTTGGCTGCAGCCTGAGGTGCTGCAGAGAGGACTTTGTGTGTGTTTGTTTTCAATTCCAGCAAATCTGTTTGTATCTGTTCAGTGTTTTAACATAACACCACTGAGCATGACACTGGGCAGTCTACATTTTTTATCAGCTTTTAACGTTTGTCTAAAAAAAGGTTTTTCGGTTTGGTAAGCAGAAATCTGGTTACAGTTAAGTGCTGCTTTGATAGATTTTTTTTTTTACATTGAAATAAATACAGTTTATTTGAGTTTAAACACAGACAGCATGTGGGAGCTCGAAGGGCTCTGCTAGCCCTGACTGTGAGCGATGGGAGACTTGTGCCACAGTCCTGCTCCCGCGGCCACTTGGTGTGAACTTTGGGATATTTATCTTATTTTAATCCCCCTCTGTGTTTGGAGCATTTAAAATACAAAATGAAGAACTTTGTTTTTTTTCTTTTAACTCTCCTACCTTCAGTTCTGACTGTTGGGCCTTTAGGACTTGATCCCCTTGATCCCAGCCAAGCCTGGGATCGGTCAGTAGCTGGAAGACAGCAGGGTTTTTTTGTGGTAAAAGATATGTTTTCAGAGTTAAGTCTGCATTTAATTAATTTTGTGAATTAGTATTCACAAAATACTCGAAAGCATTCTGTTGCTAATAGAAAGATCATCCTGAGGCTGGGGAAGCACAGTTAATTGAAAAAGCAGCCATTTGTAAAGTGAAGAAATTTTTAAAACATTTCATACCCTAATTAAGAATGTACTCCTGAGTTAAAATTGAGAATATTAATTTACTGTGTGAAGCAAATACACTGCAAAGCCCTGGAAAGAGTCATATCCTTCCTTCCTCCTTAATCCTCTCCCAAAATGCAGTTTCAGAAGAAAGGCATGACTTTTTTCTTTTTTATAATGTAGCCTGAAACCATTTTGCTAGAAAGATGTAAATTGATCTATTAACATAGGAAATGGAGGTTGGGCTGGGGTTATTATCTGGTCAGAATTTTAGGATCTCTTTCCTAGGAAAATCTTCCACTATTTTTTTTTTTTTTTGTGGAGGGAGGTGGGTGGATATAATATGGCATTTAAAAGCCTTTTGGTCTCAGGTGAGAGCAGTCAGAAGAGGCAGAGGATGCTGCTGTCGTGCTGCTCCCTGGGGAACGGGGCTGAGCCTTCCCTCCCTGCCCTGTTGGAGGTGAGGCTGTGAGTAGGAGCAGGCAGGGAGGGAGTGTCTGCACAGCGTTCCTGCTCCTGGCTGCATGGCTCGGTCAGTCCAGGCATCGCCGTCGTGCTTACGGAGATCGGGGTCCACGCGTGAATTAGAGTGCAGCAGGAGTCCGTGTCCAGGTCCCACTCTAGGATTATTTTTATTTCAGATCATATTTATTGCACCATAAATTGCCACGGGGTTTAGAAACCTGGGAGATGTTCCCACTGCTAAAGATTTACTTTCCAAATGAGCTAAAACAGGCGTTGTTGGGCTGGGCAGCTGTCTGTTCGCCGCCGGAGCACGGTGCGGTGCCACCAGGGTTTGGGCAGAGGATGCTGGTGAGGTGCACAAGGGAACTGGAGGGCACTTGGGTACTCAGCAAAGGCTGGCATGCCAGTGCTGAATGCTGCTGGGTTGGGAAGCGTGTGTAGGCAGGGAAGGAAGGGCTGAGAGCATCTCATCCCACCTGGTGATCTCATTTCTGCACGGATTCCTTGTTTGGTGGGGATGGCGCAGCTGTGCTGCCCTCTCCGGGGCAGCATTTCTCCTCTCCTGGAAAAAATAAACCCAAATCCCAGTTACAGCACTTCTGATCTGTGAGTGAATGAATTTCTAAATAACTTTGTCAGTCCTAGCAACAGGAAAAGAGACCTAAATGTTGCAGAAGTAGTTTGGTGCAAGGTGGGTTTTTACCTCTTCCAGATGCCTGGGGTTGGAAGCACCACCAAGGGAGGGCTTCTCCTCCCTCCTCCCCTGGCTGATGGGAGAGGAGGACACAGGAGACCCCAGGTCTGAGCTGCCCAGCAGATCACAACCACCTGGTGTGACTTACTCCTGGAGTGGTACTGAGCTGATAATTAGAAGAAAGGTGTCCCTTAGACCTGCCAGGCAGCCAGGTAACTGTTTGCATCTAATGTTACAGCTGTTTTTGATCTGACTCAATTGTTTTAATTTTTATTGGTGCCAAATACTAGGCTGAAAAATGTTTTTTTGCCTAGTCTGAAAAGTAACCCAAAATTTCAGACCAAACGCAGTTTTAAAAACAAGAAGATAATAAATGGGCCTATTGATTGTACTCTACAAAAGAAAAAAAGGAGTTCCCCAGTAATTGTAATAAAAGCTACCACAGTCTATGAGACAATAATTCTGAAACCCTTTAAAAATAGTATTATTATTCGAAGTGCAAAGCAGCTGGTATTTTATGATGGAACAGATTTTATTGTTGCTGGATGTAGGGTCAAACGCTTGCAGCACATTTTTGATTTAAACACACCAAAAACACAAACGCTTTTTTGAAGATAAAATCAGTAAGATTTATTTCTTTTTTTCCTGGATGTTATGGTTCCCTTCTCTACCTCTAAATGTAGGCACATACTGTTCTTTTTGTGCTGGGAGAAACCACACGCAGCCCAGCTCCCTGTGCTCTCCCTACCATGCCATGGTTCTGGAGGCAGAGGGAAAACAAGGGCTGTCCCAAGTACAATTCAAATCTCATACAAACCTCTTTGAAAGAGGCAGATCACAAAAAAGGGAGAATAGTAAATCATTCCTTCACTCTGAATTATTATTATTGTTATTGTTGCTATTATTATTATTGAAGTTTCATCCCAATGCCAATTCTTTGTGCTGTTGGCAGGCTGGGTGTGAGGGTGATGGCTGGAAAATGTGCAGGGGAATGGGGAAAGCTCAAGGGCAACCCTGGTGATTTGGGTGAGCTTTGCTTTTAAACTGTGCATCAAAGTTGTGTTGTGTGTTACGTGACAAAGTGGTGTGTCCTGTAGATAAACCCAGTTCATGTTCTATGTCCTGATGTTACTTATTTTGGCTGAGGTGGGAATGGGAAAGGCAGAAGGGAATTTGGTGCTCCCAGTGCTCTGGGTCCCCAGGGCAGGAGCCCACGGTCCTGACTCTGCTGGGGCTCCTGCACCACAGGAGTGCAGCTACTACAGACCAACAAACACCACTTTGGAGATGTGAGGTTTTACCAACACAGGGAAGTCTTACTCCAGGTAATTTTCCAGATCCTCTAGTGTTTTGTGTAGTTTTCCTCGAGTGGCTGATGCCAGTGGTGCTGCAGTGTTTCTCTCACGGAAAAGAACAGATAAAAAAATCTTTCTTTTGAGCCAGACACGTGTGAGCCTCAGAGCTGGGAACGTGCATTGGGAGATTGTGATACAATTACGTTTTATGTCTACCTATTAAGCATAATGAAGGGTTGGTTGCTGGCCTTAAATTTGGAAAGAGCTTACTGTAGAGCTTAAACCAGAAGTAGATTCCTGTAATTACTGCTTTGCTATGCGGAGTGTGGCGAGGTAGAGGGAATAAAAACTGTTCATTGTCCAATTGTATTTCCATAACTGCTGCACTTTTAAATGTCTGTTTTGAAAGATAAAAATTTTTGTTATACTAATTTTCTGAAGTAAGCTAATGAAAGCCAATACAGGGGGGAAAAAAATAGAAGAGGTGAAGAAAGTCAAATGAACAATGCTTAGAAAACACGGAGCTTCAGCTTCTTCAGTGAGCCCTGCTGCGGTGCTTGGAAAGTCAGTGGCTTTGTTTGTTAAACACAGGGCCACTGTGCTGTTGAGGTTTGAGTTCACTTGGATCCGAGATCCTTGATGATGAAATGAAGAATTTTAAAAACTTTGGATTTTATGTTTGCTTTTCTTTGTACTAGATTAAGCAAACAGGGTAAAACTCAAAGCAGTCAGTTCGGAATCTGCTTTTGCTTTTATTCGACGTTGTTCTTGCTGTGTGATGGCAGTATGTCAGGGAAACTTGGATCCCAGCATCAGTTGTTTGGAATTATTGTTTGGATTATATTCAGTTTCAAATGGTACGAAACTGTGGTGAGAAATGAACATTTGTTTATGCTGATAAAATGAGTCTTTCATAGCATACACTTGTTTTGGTTGTATGTACTAGTACATGTTACAGCTCAGAATGTCCATTTTCAGTGATAGCATGGCCCCATTCTGCTCTTTGTGTGCATTTGGGACTGGGAACTGCATCAAAGAGGAGGTGTTTCTGCTTCAAGTGAGGAAGAGGAGAGGGAAGACCAAAACACTTCTTGGCCCTTAGGGAAAAAAAAAACCCAACCCCTAAACCACATCCTTTTTCCTCTCCCCCTCAAAAATTTGGCTTGCATCTTTAAGAGAGAGTTTTTTTCCCTTTCTTTTCCAACCATCCTTTAAGGTGTGCTCTTCTGGCCTTTCTCCAGTTTGTGGAGCTTCTCTTGGAATACGTTTTAAGGGGTTACATTTGACACGTTCCTGAAGGCTGCCTTCCACAGTGGTCTGGCCCAAATAGAAATGTGAAAAGTTCCCACTGCTGAACTGTAAAAGAATACTGGAAATGGGTTATGCAGAAAAAACCATTTAGATAAAAATGCAATTTTCCCTTCCACATACACTGCTAAGAATTAATAGCACATTCTTCCTAAATGGGTAGTTCTGTATTATATTTTCACCTTAATGAAATTCTTTCCAAAACAGGAGAGTTTCATTTAAAATTGTAGAGCAAAATTGATCTGTCTTTATCTGCAGTGCTACCTGCTTTAAAATGTCATAGAATTGGCTACTATGGGCTGTCTGGGCATTCCATGGAAAACAGATGTTGAGTTCCAAGGTGGGTGTCCTAGTCTGACCCTGTCCCATCCCAGGGTGTGCTCCTTACCCTGCTGTCACAGCTGGATTTGGGCTGCCACTGTGTGTGCTGTGCATGCCAGCTGTGCTTTCACGGCTCCGCTACTTGGCCAGTGGCCACCACGCAGTGGGGACACAAGCATGGCACTTACCAGGGCATTTCTGCCAGAAATAGCCCAAAAAGGAGAAGGGTCAAGCCCACTGTGGCCTTAGTCTGTGTTGGTTCATTGTTGCACACCTGGAGCACAGGTGGTGAGCCCAAGTGTGGTGTGGCCTGGAACAACATCAGCAAAAACACACAGGCATCAGTTTCAATATGTTCCTTTTCTGCAGAAGATACGTAAATGGCTATGAAAGAAAGAAGGGGGAATCCTCTGTAAACTGAAGTGGAATTGCCCCAGGAAGATTTGCCAGTCCTAGCTAAGAGAAAACCGAAACATGTATTCATGCTTTTTAATGGTTTCATTTTTGGTGAAAGGTTTTTAATGTAATGGTGAGAATAGAAGTGTGTGGAAGAAGTAGGGCTGATAGATTCTGCTTTAAATAGCTTTTCACTCTTGAGTTACAGTGGAGAAAATGCTTTTATTAAATAAATAGTTTGGTGTTTTCGTAGTTTTAATAAAATGGTTCCCACATATAAGCAATGCTCATAGTGATGGAGACGGACAGGATTGATGCAACTCAAAGTCTCCATGAATACAAATTTTGATGGTAGTGATGCTGCACAGCTTTTGCATCATTTTTGTGACAAATTACCCTTCAGGGGGATGGTGCTTGGGCTTTCCCCTAAAAGGTGAAATACAGGAGAGGTGTGAGGCAATCTGTCTGACTCTTACACCCAACACTGAGCTAAATCCAAGTTCTGTTTTTGAAAGGGATATTTATAGTCATCTTCTGATAGTCCCCCAATCAAACAGCAGCAAATATGATTCTGCTCATTAGGTGCATTACAGATCTGTTTTTTTTAGTCACCAAACTTGCCTTTCGTGATTCATTTTCTGTGAATCACACTGGTTCAGCAAAGAGTGCAGATCACGACTTCTGCAGCCAAAGATGTAATTCCCTGGAAGCAGATGTTGAAAATGTAAATATTTTAGTGTAGTGCCTTCTAACTTGCGAGTTCCATATTATGGGACATTGGCTCTTGAGTTTTCCTGTAAAATTTCACTCCCTGGGATAAGCATGCCCATCAGTAGGAGTGTTTGCTCCCTGGTGTGAGTGGTTCACACTCAGAGAGCATTGCCTTGTTCCACTTTAGGTAGGAATTTCTTCGGTGTCACTGTTTTATTTTTTCATTTTTTTTGCAGTTGGTGCTCAGTGTACCTGCAGGCATGCTGAGTGATGCATTTAAACATTGACTGTTACAGTAAAAATCTTGATGGCCATTGTTTCAATCAAAAAAACCCTTCTCATCTTCAAAGTCACTGTTGCTACAATAATTTTCTCTTTGAACATGTCAGGATTCTGTCTTTGATTATAGACTGGATTGTCTCTTGTCATTACATAATGATTTTTTTTCGGGTAGGCAGAGACCTTTTTCAGTTCCTCACAGTTCATCCCCCATCCCAGTATTTCTTTAAAAAGAGATAATGTTGAAACCAGGTATTTAAGAATATAGATCCTCAAGAAAATAACTGGTTTTGACTTTGTATTTTCCTGGGAATTTTATAAAGCTGATGTGAATTACAGATTTATTTTACAATTTGAACTTAGACTTTTAAATTTTCCCTTTTCCCCCCACCCCTTCTTTTACTTCCGATTGGATGAGAAGTCATTATTGCAGAGATTTTCTGCTTTTTTTTTTTTGTTTCCTCTTTTTGCAAGTTCCACCACACAAAAAGAATTGATCTCTGTAATTCTACCATGAGCTGGATGGCTGCTTGGATGGATGGTTGGGTGAATGGTGGTTAAGGTGGCAGTGCTGGGGGCCTGAGCACTGCTGCCAGACCTGCTCCCTGTTGAGGACTGATGCTGAGTGCAAAGTGCTCGCTGAAGCCTCATCTGTTGGAAGCTGTTTTGGGGCTTGGTGGTCTGTCCACTCTCTAGGGTCCAGAGCTGCCATTGCTGTTGCAACCCTCAGAGACTTAGAGCATTGTGGTGGGATGAAGGCACCCTGGAAAGCAGAGCTCACCTTGCCCTGCTGCTGAGGTCTGGAAGGACTTGCCAGCTTTGTGACCCTTCATGGCTGTGGTGCTCTGCACTAGGGCAGTGTTCACCTTGGATCAAAGGGCAGGGCGCCTCCTGAAATGAAAGATGTCTTGGAAGGTCCTCCCAAGCCTCCTCAAGCTATGTGAAAGCCCAGAGGCAAGAGCATTTGCAATTGTCTTGCTTTATGTGTATTTGCAGTCTCTTTCCTTTCTGGGTGATGTTGATGCCAGAGTGGGAAAACTCTACAGAAATGGGCGATGGTAGAACTGCTCCAGGCACTGGGATTTATCCCCTGGGAAATGAGTATGGTATAAGAAGGGCAGAAGAGTCCAGGTGATCTGCAGATCCATGCCTGGTTGTGATGACGTGTGTGCAGGTTTCCAGCTGGTCACTGAAGCTGTCATGTGGTGGCTGTATTGCCTCAGAGGGTTTGGTATGACTAAATCCAAGATGCCCCCTCAGTGGGGGTTGCCTGCATGTGTCCATGCAGTGGAAGCCTTTGCCACAGAATTAGTAAATCCTGACTGTGGTTTTGCCCTCGTGTTTTGTAAGCAAAGAACTAAAAAGGATTCGCTGTGTCTTTAAACTCGCAGATCCTCAAAACCTCCCTGGGAAGTAGAAGGGGGAAGGGGCCCTTTCAGGATTAATTAAACAGAGATGTCTCACTGTAGACTTCAGGGTTTACTGATAAATGCCAGCCCCTCACCCACGTCTGGTGGTGCTGCTGTTATTTAATCAGGACCTTGACAAGGAATCTCAGCAATCTTCCCTTTCTCCTCCTCTGTTCCATTTATCTGTCCTCCCAACCTGTTTGTTTGTGTATGGTTAAGTTTTCCATGCCAGGGAGAAGCAGAGTGGAAATGTCAGGGGTCAGGCTGCAAGCAGGGCAGGCAGGAGCAGGCAGGGAGCAGAAAGCCCAGCTCTGCAGCCTTGAAGTTTCTGAGAAACCAGAGATAGGTTGTTCCAGGCCAGATTAACTCCTTCAGCTCAGTTGCCTTCTGCTTAAGTCCTTCAGGAAAGGAGGCAGGGCAGGTACACTAAGACACTGAGCTCAGAGTCTATCCTTGTGGTCCTGTGGGTAATGGGTGCTCCTGCTTCCATTTTGCTCACTCTCTTGTTGAATCCTTGCTGGCCCATCTGCCTTGGAAGCTCTGCTGCTGGGGGATGAAGCTGGGTGGATCCAGACCTGAGGAGGATGGCAATAGCAGAATTCATTGCAGTACTGTTATGGGTACCTGAGTTATTTGGCACATTTCCCAGTGGACAAAATGTGCATCCATGGAGGGCATGATGCTGCTGTGTGCTCTGTGGTGGCTCACAAGTGCTATGATGGCTGGGGTTGGGTGAAGTTTTGGCTGTATGACTCAAGCTGTCAAACTTGCACTTCGCCCCACCTGTTCGAGGGAAAAGCTTGATTCAGGGTGGGGTGGAGGATTTTGTTTGTTTGTTTGGTGATGCCTTTGCATTTGTGTTGTGGCAGTGAAGCAGGTACTGCAGAGCTGAACCTGCCTGGTTTGACAGTGTTTGCATTGCAGGCAGTGCCCTGCCTGGGACAGCTGCAGGTAGAGATTACAAGTGCTGTGCCCTGCTAGTGGCATGGTTTGTACTTCTGCACTGACCGGATCTAGACCAGGTTAACAGCAGTTATCACAAACAGCCATAGTTACAAATGGGATAGGAATGAATCACAGAAGAGAATCAGAGAATTGGGCTGGAAGGGTCATCTCATTCCAGCTGTGGGCAGGGACACCTTTCACTAGACAGGTTGCTCCAAGCTCCTTCCAGCCTGGCCTTGAACACTTGCAGGGATAGGACAGGCACAACTTCTCTGAGCAACCTGTTCCAGTGCTTCAGTACTCGCTGAGTAAATAATTCTTCCCAGTATCCAATATAATCCTGCCCTCTCTCAGAGGGAGGACATTCCCCCTTGTCTTGTCACTCCAGGCCCTGGTTAGAAGTCCCTCTGCATCTCTCTTGGAGTTCCTGTGGGCTGCTGCATGCAGTGAAGTCTTGGGGATGTGATGTTCTCCCTGTGCCACTGCTTGGGTGCTGCTCAGCCCCATTTCCCTCCCCTGCCCTTGACAGGGGCAGCTGGAGCTTCTGGCCCCCACTCCCTGAAGAGGTGCTGCAGGGCAGAGCCCACACAATCCCCAGTGTAGTGGGGTGAACTAATTGTCTGCTGTTCTTTCATTTTCCAGGAGTATTGAAATTGTTGTGGATCATAAATCACGTGAGCATATGGCCGGAAGGAGAACACAGGCCCATATATCAGCTTAGGGCTGGAAGATGAGGCTGTTCGTCCTGTGTTGTACAGGCCCATTTTCTTGATTTACTGGCCTGTGAAACTTTAGAGTTAATTTTTTGTTGAAGCAAGGAGAGTCTGTCTACCTGTGACTTTCCTGCTTGAACAGCTGTTTGCTTCTGATTCGTTGCTATTCTGAGAATTTCATGAAGACTCTCCACAGTGATGTGACAATTGAAAGTAAAAGATGAGCTTGTATTTTTCTTACCCTAATAGTGGCACTTATAGCCATACCTAAGAATGCCAGGATTCTTTGTGTGGTTTTTAATGCTGAATTTCTCTTACTGCCATTGCTCTTCATATAGTCATGCATTTCTTCTGATTTTTTTTTCTTTTCCTTCAGATAGATTTAATTTTTAAACATGCTGTTAAATCAAACCCTGTTCCTCCATCAGACTTCTGGGCCCCAGCTCAATCACCACACCTTATTGCTGCTTTAGGGGATGTTTCTGAATATGCCAAATCCATTATATGATGACATTTCTATCTCTTTCTGTAGTCAAAATTTAGGGTATACCAGAATCTGGGATTTTTCTATAGCAGAAGAGATTTAGCAAGGATTTGCCCAGGAAGTGCTGGGTTGATAATATCAGCTCTCAGTCTGATTTGCCAGCACTTAAATGTTTTCCAGCAGAGATTTTGACCCTTCTTTAAGAAGCTCAGGCCTCCTGACAATTCTGCTTTTTACAGTTATTTCTTGCAGATTCTTTAGAATTTGCCTGTGAGTTACTTGCAAGGGACTTGCAGGCAGTGATTTGGAACCCCCTGTTTTTGGAGTGTCAGGTGTCAAGCAGCTGGGGCTGCTGAGCACAGAGCAGGTCAAGGAGTGCCCCATAGCATCACAGAATGGTTTGGGCTGGGAGAGGTCTTAAAACTCATCTTATTCCACACCTCTGCTATGGGCAGGGACACCTTCCACTAGACCAGGTGCTTAGAGCCCTGTTCAGCCTGTTCTGTCCGTCTATGAACTGTATCTCTGCAGGTGCCAGCTTTGACCTGAAGTCTCTGGTCTCCCTTTTCTCTTGATCTGTGAGTGGTAGAGTTGCTTGAACACCTTTTGTTTTCATTAATGCTGTTTCCCAAAGTCTCCTCATTCAGCTCTGAGACACCAAACTTCAGCTGGAGGTGTCCTAAAGAGCAATGGGATGTGTTTCAAGGTAGGCTATAAATAAATGGCATAAAAGAGCTAATGATCCTTGATGCTGGTTCTTCTCACTAATGTTAGCCTTTGGTAAGCTCCCACTGTGTTTTCAGGAATATCCTTGAACTCGTGTGGTTTAACCCCAAGCATTTCTGCTCATGATCACTGTTTCTTGGTGTGCAGGAGCCTCAGATGTGTGAGGCCCCTGGGAGAGATTGACTTTGCCTGTGGCAGTTTTGTGTTACGGTCTCTCGTAATTGTGAGTTATAGATGGGGCAGAGAGCTCCGGGAGCTGCGGGCAGAGCCAGGGAGGAGACACAGGGGCCAGGCAGATCCCTGTCCCAGCCCTGGCAGCCAGGCTGGATGCAGGTCTGGCTTTGGGATGAGAGGACACAGCTCCTTGGGGAGCTCTTGGGGGAGCAAGGCGGCAAAACGCCCAAAAGTCTTTGGCCAAATGTATCTGAATGGTATAAGAAAAAAATGATAATATTTCAGAGCTAATTCCCTTCTTTTGCTTGGCTAACAAGTGCTCACTTAATTTGCATCCTGAAACTAAATGACTACAAACAAAGTTCTTTGAAGGGAATCTTCATCTTTAATTCTCTTTTCACTTAAGGAAAATAGTTTTCCATGTATGATTTGCAGGGCTTAAATATCCTACTTGCTACTGTAATATATATGTTTCCCCCCACAATTGTGTCAAAGCTCTTGCACAAATCTGATGGAGTACTGGAATTTACATGTTTCCCTTTCTGTTTGATCTGTGCATAATCATGAACTATTCATTGCCTTTACAAATCCATTGGTACTCCCCTTCCCTTCCTAGTAGAAGTGGGCATTTTATCTTATTTTTGGAGGCCTGCTCCATGTGAAATGTCCAGGTGGTGATTTAATGCAGAACATTTAAGTAGCATCTTTTTTCAATTTTAGCCTGTCCTGAAGTAATACTAGACAGTGTCCAGAACTGGTTTTATTTAAGTGAGTGCTTACTGAACAATTTCATGTGACTTCTGTGCAATCAAAAAATTCCACTTTGGATTTTATTGAAAATCTTTTGTTTGCTTGCGTGTTCTGGCAGTCAAGAGACGGGCTGGAGCTATGTGTAAAACTGTCATGTGATAGTGATAGTGTACATATGAAATAAATTTAAAAGCAAAACCCAGCATTTCCTTTCTCATCAGGGATGTGTTGTTTGTGATTCTTGGTGAAAATGGGCTCAGAGCATTTAGTTAGTGCAAGTAGGTGCTGTATGCCAGCAGCCCAGAAAACACAGGATCAGTAAGCTAATATCTTTCCTGCTGTGGAGGTGCTCTTCTCATGTTGGAGGCTGGATTCAGAGGCAGGGATGTGTCTAAGACAGCCACAGCCCTTCAGAAGGAGGGGTTATGTGGGAGAGGTTGGTTGTAGCCTCTTCCCAATGCCGGGTCTGAGTGAGAAGTTGGTTGTAGCCTCTTCCCAATGCCAGGTCTGAATGTCAGTGTGATGGAGCTGGTGGGTGGGACTTAGGCAGTTCCCTCCTTGCAGAGATGAGCAGGTGTTCAGGTTTTTTGAGGGAGAACAACAGACCCTGGCAAGTAACTTGGAGCTCTCTGAGGCTTCACTGGTGTTGGATGGCAGCATATGGATGTTGTGCGTGTTGAGTTTGCTGTGCTGGAATGGGCTGCAGTTGCTGGACTCATGTTTATTTTCTCTTGGAAGTGTCCAGATGTTGTTTGACTGTTTTTGGCAGTTGGTTTGGTTTGATTTTTAATGCCAGTTTTTCTTGCTTGGGCAGGGTCACGGTTCTCACACAGTGTTGGTGATGGCACCAAGACCTGACCAGTGGTTTGGAGCTGTGTGGTTGGGTTAGGCCCTGGTTGGAAGCTCAGCTTTTCGTGGCTATCACAGACAAGAAGTGGTTCACCTGCATGGGGTAGGCAGGACCAGACTGGCAGACAGCAGCACTGCAGCTGGCCTGGGAGCTGGTTTACCAGAATGGTCTTTTGTTCTGTGAGAACCAAACCCCAACATCAGCCACTTCACCAGGGGGGTAGGCAGGACCCCCTCTGCGGTTTGTGTTTTGCAGGGAAGACAGCCTGAGAGTCAGTGTGTTAAACTGAAAAGAGGAACTTAGGGTAGCCAGAAGAGAGGAAGGATATGAGTTAGAAACAGTCCGTTGTCCCTGTAGCCATCTAGCAAGGTGCGGGACTGGTGCTGTCCCAAGGCCCAGAGCTGCTGGCTTCTCCAGGGATGCAGAGCTTACCTTTCTTCTCGGAGAGTCACAGAACTGGAAAACAGCGATTTAACAGTAGCCTCCAGAGAAATAAATAGGTGTAGGCAGTTTCACACTTGCCTGTGGAGCCATGGTGTTGTGTTGCTCTCCTGCCGGGCAGTGGCAGCAAGGTGGGGAGCAATGTGTTCCCCATCTCTTGTCTGCTCCTGGCACAGTGGAGGGAATGTGGATTTTAGAACAGCAATGTCATTGTCCTCATCCACACATTCTTTGTTCTGTGTCTTCAAGGTCATGCTACGTGTAAGATGGGTGCTGCCTTTTCCATTGATAGGGTTAGCATTTTTCCTACTTCACTTTTTTTTTCATCAGTTTTTCCTGTTTCTTTGTGTGAGCGTGTGCCTCACAGACTGACTGTAACCCTACAGCCTGACAGCAAACTCTTAACGCTGCCGTGGGTTTGGGCAGCCTCCCTGTCGTGGCATGCACATCCTTCCATTGCTCCTGGTGAAAACAGGAGCAGGAAAAGAGGTCAAGGGAGAAAAAAGAAAAATATGCATTTGCAGCAAGCACTGCAAATGTCTCCTGTTATCTGAATTCTGTGCAAGCAGCGAGCTCTGATGGAGCCCCATGCCAGCTTGGAGACCTCTGAAAACAAAATAAACATCTCTGCAGCATGGGCTGATACACGCTCCCTTTAGAGCCTCAGGCACCTCCAATTAATCAGGCTGTCTGTGGAGGAAGGGTCTGTGAGGACCAGAGGATGCTGCCAGGGCTGATGGGCTGATGAAGGGGTGGGCAGCAGGCAGCATTAAGGGTGAACAGACTGTGTATTATCCTGGGTGTGCCATGCCTTTGGGTGAGTCTTGTCTGTATTGCAGCAAAGTTGGAGCTTTAATCCTGGTTTGTGGGATATACGAGTGCTGTGGGACGGTGCTCTGCACCGTGCATGCATGTTTGATGAAGAGCCTTCCCTCCTTTCGTGAGAAAGGCTCTCAGAGTGCTCAGCTGGCTGGGCCTTGACAATAAATTGAGGGGCTGACCAAGCCAAATGGCTTCTTGAAATGTCATGGAGTGAAATGTGGCTGATAGCCTGGAGCTGGGGAGTCTCTGCAGAGTGCTTCTGGTCAGCAGCGTGAGGAGTCACCTGTCCCCATTTCCGCTGAGCTCGTCGTGACCAGTCCTTGGCATCAGCTGTTCACCTGAACCACCAGCACCGAATTCTGTGCATACAGAGCAGAGAGCAGCACCTGTAAGTGTCTTACGGGCAGGGATTACACAGGATAAATGAAGAAGTAAAATCAGATTAAGAGGAATGTTCTAGTAATCGGTAGTTGGGGCTTTTCCTCGAGTGCCAGCAGAGCTGGGTGCTGCCAGTCCGGGCCCAGAGGCAGTCTGTGCCCTCCAAGCCTTGGGAACAGCAGAGACATCCAGCCCAAAGCCAGCACAGGTTGCCAGAGGTGAAAGCACCTGAAAGCAGTGCAGGATGATGGTGTGAGCAGGTGGCAGGTGCCATGTTTGTGTCTAGGGACAAATGCAAGCCATTGCCTCCTTGTATTCCAGGATCAAGAAAATGCCTTTGTCAAGGACTCTGTCAGTGCTGCAGAGGTGAGGAAGGAGATTGCTCATTTGTTTATCAACACAAATGAACTAGTTGTGTTTAAAAATAAAATTTTGGGAGCGTTTAAAAACACAATTTCAGGAATAAATTAATCTGTGGAGACTAGGTCCAGTGTCCAGGGAAACATGAAATGTTTTCAGACCTTATTTTTCTCAAAAACTGAAAAGAGATGCTTCTGTGCTGTGTACAAATGCAGAGCTATGTGCCTGAACCAATATGTCAAACTGTCATGTGGGAGATTTGGTGAAAAACATCTTGTCCTAAGGGAATAATTTTAAACACTATATGTAGGTTTGCTGCCTCATAAGGGATCATTACTCAAATCTATTCCCTCTTATGGTAGCTTGGCCTCTGCTTAACGGTCACAGAGTGAACAGAAGCCCATTAACGCGTCCTTTAAGAGTGGTTATCAGATGGTAGAGGGGAAACAGATCTCTGATCGGGGAATATAGTGTTATTGGCCAAATCCTCAGATTCAGCCTTAACAAGATCAGTAGCAATCCAGGGCCTTCACGCTTGGCTGGCCATCGAGGGCGGCGGCGGGGCCGTGCTGCGCCGGGCAGCCGGACCCTGGGCAGCGCAGGCGGCTGAGGCTGTGTCAGAGCGGTGAAGAAGTGTAAGGGATGAGCCCTGGGGCAAGGAGCCATTCTAGGGATCTTCACCTCCTGTTTGTCACTTCAATCTCTCAGGAACGCTGAAATGTGGAGTGGAACCCACTCCCAACCAGACCCCTACCAGACTGTGTCTGTGTTCTCACTCTTGTGTCTCGCTGCTTTCTGTCCTTTTGTTGGTGGTGATTTTGGCAAAAATGAGAAGGATGCCATAAGCAGCACCTGAAGAGCAGCATCAGCTCCTGGTGTCTCAGCATAGCATCTGCAGTTGCCTTGGCTACACCAGCCCTCCCTCAATTAGCTTCCTCTCTGATGAGAAGATGCAGGGAAAGCGTGGTAGCTGTGCAGGTGAACTCGTTTTTAGTGGGATTACTTTCTTAGTAAAAACTGGGACACCTCTGGGTTTGCACGGTGCTCTGTGGGGTTGTCACAGTAAAGAGAACAGGTTTGTTTTTTCATAATGCATAAGAAGATGCTGCACAATGAAAGAGGCTTTATGTGGAGCAGCTTAACTGCTCAGGGTCTCACAAAAAAGGGAGAAGGAAGCTGGAGGGACAGAAGGTGTGTGCACATGGTGTCCGCAGACTGAGGTGAGTGCCAGGGTCTAACCTCACTAGAGAAATGTGTTTTTCCTGAGGTGATATGGAAAAGCAGCATGCAGTGTGTGTATTGAATTGTTTTATGGTGCAGAACTCCTGGTTCTCGTCCTGTGTCCCAGCTGCAGGCTCCAACGCTGCTGGCCAGGCTCCTGGGTTAGTCACCACGCTGCCATTAATGCTGTGTAAACAAACAAACAAACAACCAGCAACCTTTTCTTCTCAAAGGCTGTGTGCCTTTGCAAAGTAGAGCAGAACGAAAGAGCAGCTTCCTAAATGTGCAAGGTCAGAGCAGAGGGTCGGGCCTGGAGGGAGGCTGGGGAGTCTGACCGGGCACTCTCTCCTCGCTGTTTGTCTGGGGCTGAATGGCTGCAATGTGTTTGGCTGGGTAAAGCTTGGTCAGAAGCTCTTACTAAAAGCACACTGGCTTTTGAGACCATCCCAACAGCAGTGGGGAAGGACACTATCCTGGGGGGGGAGCATTTTCCAGATTTATTTCAGTCTTTGGTCACTTTACTGCTTTGAGTTTTGTGCCTTTCACGTCAACATGACATGAGTTTATCTATGATGGTTGATTTCTTAGCTCTGCTTCAGCATTTGCTGTTTCCAAGTGGCACGTGCTGTCCTTTGCACAGGGTGGGTGTGCTTTTGTCAGTCCTGGATTCTGTGTCATGTCCTTTGGTTTGGAGGGGAAGTCTCCACCCAGACCATCTCAAGATCTTGGGTGTGGAGGATGGCCCTTATTAGAAGTGTACTGCTTTTTTTAATAACACAAATTCCTTGCAGTAGTTGCTAATAGAGGCAGTTGTGCAGTTTAAAGATAATTTGTTTGAAAATTCCATGCTTTCAGTGAGGTACTTCATGACTGACAATGATTTATCTGGAACTTGGCAGCTGTGAGGCAATGATGTGGTGACACCATCTTGCATTACCTGGCTAATTTTAATGCACCGAGTCACGTCCATCCCAGCTACCAGAACTGCTCTGGACTGTGGACACTGGCTGGGGAGTGCCAGGACACTGTGGCTGTGAGGGAGGAGGCAGAGAGGATGGCTGGTGAAACAGTTCTGCTGGGAGGTGTTACTGTTCTGGACAAGCATCAGGCAGTATCTCATGTTTAAGAACATAATTCTCATCAACTTTAATTTTTTACTACAACGTTTTTTTTTTTTTCCTGGAAAGCATCATACCTTTGTCAAGACAAAAATACTGGAAGAAATTAAATCACACTGAAAATTTCCATCCAGATTGGCTTTGAGAATTCTTGTGCCAGTGCAAGCTTTGCTGTGAGCTCTCTTTGTTTTGGATTTGAATACGTCATTTTCTGTGCTCGTTAGTGATGGACAGGAGAGCTGGAGCTCCCACAGTGGTGTCCCATGGTGAGCAAGGCTCATGTGGACACAGGCAGTCAGTATTGGCTTTGCAAACTGAGGCTCAGTTCCTGCTCACCTCTTTTACTTGGGTTTTCCTCTCTAGTCAAGGAATCTTGTTCATCCATGTGGGACAGATTTCGCTTTGATTTCTCTATCAGTAGTTTGCTTATGAATTTTATCCACAGCAAATGGCTTAGAAATAATTTGCTGATTTACAAGCAAATAAGCCTAATTTTTTATTCTCTAATTGCTTGTGGCACATGAACTTGTTCATGTAGTCATTGCTGAGGATGAGCTCTGTTCTAGGAGCTGGAGTGCCTGCACAGCTGGTGCAACGGAGCTCTGGCTCCAATTCCTGCCTGGGAATGTGCCACCTCTGTTGGACTTCTCAGCTCTGGGGTTCTCCTGCAGCCCTTGTAGAAACACTGCTGGGACCCCTGGGCCCCTTGTGGCAGCAGTTCAGCTGTGGGACTCTTTCCTCTTTTTCTGCAGGAGAGGAAGAGAGCTGCTGTCACAAGGACTAATCTCGAGGCGCTGGCTCTTCCTGTGCCGAGCCCAGCATGTCCTGTGCAGTCAGGGAGACCTAAGAATAAAAACAGTGGGTACTGTGTGTCTTGTGAACAAATACTAGTAAGGAAAACATTTCCTGTTCACAATTTTCTGCACACTCCCATCTGAGTTTTGAGTAATTTATAAATAAAAAATGTCTTAGGTATACCTGCATTCTGGGCAGTAAGTGAAATGGAATACCCGATCAAATAGGGGTTATTCAGGGAGTCTGAGGTTTTTGCCTTGTGGTTTTCCCTTAGCTATGGGACTCAGGGGTGACAGGAAAGAAGAGTAGAAGCTCCATGTGCTGGGAAGGGATCTGTGCCAACACCTCTTTGCCTGCTGAAACTTCGGGTATCGCGCAGCAGCCTCTGCTCCACACTTCTGCTCAGCCCCTCAGTGCTGCCTATTTATCAAAACTGACTGAAAACACCCAACACTTGCAGGGAGCTGGAATCCTTTTGAGTACAGATAGTGTGAGCACCTTTGCCCTGCTGCTGCTGGATCCCTGAGCAGCACAGGAGGGTTTGTGGAGAAAAGCAAGTGTGCCCAGCTGAGATGTGTAGCAGAGCTCTGTGCAGATTTTGCACATTGCAGCACTAACACAGAGCAGGGCTGAGCAGGCAGCAGTGCTGCTTTGGAGCCTGACTCCTTCTCCCAGCATCACATCCCCAGGTTCTTGGTAGTTCCTGTGTGGTGTTATTATACTGTTTTAGTTATGAGCATCTCTGACATCCCGTGATAATCAAGCATTGAAAGCCTTTTCCAGTTTAAACCAGGGACTTCCTGGCTAGTTTAGCATTATCTTTTAATATCATTGTGATTGTGTAACAAGCTGTTCAGTTCTGGCTTTGTATCTGGTATAGCAGGAGGTTCAGTGAAAGTAATGTGAGTTGCACCATGGTATCCCTACAGTGCTTGGCTTTTAGGAACAGGAGAAAGGTGATGGGAGGAAAAGTCTTGAGAGGTTAAACATTCACAGCTGTTTTTTGGCATCTTTGTCATGTTCCACCCCTTTTAGCTGCTCTTCACATTAACTGTAAAATGCAGAGGAAAAAGGCCTAGTGGCATTGTTTAGGATGTTTCAGTTAAAGATCTTATATTCTTGTGATTAACAGAAAGTAATGATAGCTGAAGATCATACAAAGTCCTAACATTTTAAAGAAAATTTTAAGAAAGAAATTTTAAGAAAAATATTATCACAGTGCTCCATTAAAGGAGGGGAAGAGGGATGGCGGGAGGGTTGGAGGGTTGGGGCTGGCCTCCTGCTCAGAGGTGTTTCAGCGTCCCTTTCCAGAAGCGGAGAGTGTGCGGTCAAAGTTCCCCATTGTGCTGCTTCTGGGACACACTCATTGCTCCCAGCTCCATCCCCGGCGTTCTCACATATCTCTGGTTTCTCTCAGGTGGTGTTCATGTGCTGAACAACCAGCCACGGGGTCTCAATTCGGGGTGGGAGGGGTTGGTGACCCAGTGGTGTGACACAGCATCCTCCGAGCCAGGGATGCAGGACAGGGGCGCGCCGGTGGGGAGAGGGGGTGGCAAAGCCGCTGGCAGGCTGTGAGTTGATGGGATTTTGCATCTCCTAACCCTCTCTCTGTGAACCCTTTCCAGCCCACGACCTTCCCCCGAGCAAGACCTCGGCGGCGGCGGCGCAGACGGGCACCCACCTGCAGTGCCTCTCGGTCCACTGCACGGACGACGTGGGCGAGGCGAAGGGCCGGACTGCGGTGCCGACGTGGAGGTCCCTGCACTCGGACATCTCCAACAGATTCGGGACTTTTGTGGCTGCCCTGACTTGAACAAAAGAAATTATTATTTTTTTTCTTTTTTTTTTTTTTAATTTCAAAGGGCCGCTACTGCTAGGTGGACTATTTTTCTAGGTTGGTACCTGCTTAGTGGCATATGGACTGGAAAGGGTTAATTTAAAGTAAACCTCAACTTTTTTTTAATCTTCTGCCACAGTATGTTACCAGTGTTAACCCTTCTGCAGTTAGCACACTTTTGCTTAAGATTTTCCTGCTAGACCACTTTTTCCCATTATTCTGTAACCTTGGCATACATTTATAGATGAGGCCTTTTCCTTTTTCATCTCAGTGTGTGTCCAAGTCACGTATGTCATAATAAGACAAAGATTCTCCTCTTCCTCCTCCTCCTTTTCTTCCTCATTTGCTTTGTTTTTCTTTTGTTTTGTTTTGTTTTGTTTTGCTTTGTTCAGTGCTTATTAGGATGGTGATCCTGAGGAGCAGCAGTTCAGGAATAAACACCAGTGAAAGCAAAATGGTCAGCATTAAATCATATGTTATAGTGACACCCAGCCTTTGCCAGTCTCATACAAACCAAGCAGTTGATGCTCTGTTGAATATTTAGGCATGGACCTGCCCTCTCCTGAGAGAGTGAGGCTCTCCTACTAAAAAGGTTCAGTCTCATTTTGCTCTGTGCCTCCTGGTGAGGCCGGGATGCTCCTTCCTCTGTGTCCCTGGGTGTAGCCCTGGGATGGAGCTCTGTCATGAATGGGCTGGTTCAGGCACAGCAGGGAAGGTATGGAGAGGTTTTTCTAAATAAGTCTGATAGTCATTATCTCCTCCTCCAAAGGCCCAGGCTCCACCTTGCTTGCCTGGTGGTGCTCCTGCAGTTCCCACTTTATTCATTCTGGAGAAGAAAATCCCCTGCACCCTGCCCATTTTAAACTACAGAAAGATGCTGTTGATTGGCAGCAGGTCCAGTGTCCCCTGCATTTACCTGGGGATGCCCCATCCCCTGCCACAACAGGTCCCAGTGCAGTGGCAGGGGTCAGGGGCAGTCCAAGTTGGAAGATGCAGGGGGCTGTGTGCCCAGGGGCAGCATTTCCTAATCTGCCAGGGCAGGGAGACCTGGTGTCAGAATCCCCCAAACTCGTTCAAGGCCCCGTTCTGCCACGCACCGAAGAACAGCGTTGCTGGATGCACACAATAAAAGGAAAGCCATCCTTTCCTGTTCAGGATAGATAATGCTCATTCGAGACGAAAGTTGGAAGCAAATCAGATAAACCCACAGCTGACATGACGGGCTGATTCTCCAGTGGTTTTACGTCACACTGTCCATTATTTGTGTGTCCCTGTGTCCAGGAGTGGCCCCGTCCTGCCCTGTGCCTGCGGCTCACCTCCCACAGCTCCTGGAGCTCAGGAACAGCACTGGAGGGTTTGGTTTTGATTGTGAAATAAAGGTTGGGCTCTCTAGGGTTATTTATTCATTTCACAAATGTGTTCCTGCTGAAGGGACAGAGTTGAAGACTGCTTTATATTTTATCTTTGATGATTGTGCTGGGTCTTTAATTATTTTGATGTAATATTCTTGGTAGACACCAATGGAGAGGAAATTCTGCCTAAAAAGCCAAGGGTGGTCTGGAATCCTCACTCTCAGTCATGTGTGGCTTCAGAGAGACTCACAGTGTTTGGAAATGTGATTTGAATGTGCTCTTATTAACCATGCATGGATTGATTTATGGGTCTGGTCAATGAATTGACTTTGGATAAATTTGGATAGTTTTTAATCTTGGTTTTCAATATTATTTTACTTTGTATTAAAGCTGGAGCTTCCACGAGGATGAGGATTTTTTGCCCATCCTGGAGCAACTGGCTGTGGAGCTGCCTCACACCCACTTGGTTTGGATCAAAAAGCTGGGATGGCTTGTACCTCTGTCAGGGTGTGCAACCAGGAGCACAGAGCTCCTCCTACACCTGCAATAAAATGTCACCGTCCCCAGTAAAGTATCTCCTAGTAATCACTGTCAGCCCCCTTCCAGAAGGTGCCTCTTTGCCTGTGATTCCTCAAGTCCTGGCTTACCTAAGTATGTGTTTGATTTTAAATCCTGTCAGCAGAGCACAGGTGTTCTGTGCATGCCAGAGCATGTGTGCTGCTCTGGGGGGCTCAGTCTGCAGCAGGGGGCCCTGGGATGACACTGGTACAGTACTGCCTTCCATCACTTAGAGCTGAAAATTTCGGCCAAGTTCATGGTCTGGTGGCATTCCTGCTCAGAGTGCAGTCCCTTGCCTTGTCCTTTGTTTTTAGTTTTTCCTGCTGCACTGAAGAGAACAGGTTTTTCAGGCTTCCTGAGGTCAGGGATGCACACCCTGTGCCACGGGAAGGAACCTGTTAGGGAACACGGAGTTCAGAGGCTTTTAAAGAGAAATCTCCGTTTGAGTGGAGCTGTGGTGCCTCGGTCTCACCCCCCAGTTCTGCTGGCTCATTCTCAGCAGCTTGTGCTTCTCTCCTGGAGTGTTGTTCCCATCCACTTGGAACTCTTTCTCACGTATGGAAATGCAGAGTGTAAGCAACTCCTTTAAAATCAGTGAATCCCTGTGAGATGAGGCTGGGGTGTCCGAGGCCAGGGGCTGTGTGTGCAGGTGCTGAGCTGTGCTGGAGCCCTGGGTCTTGTGGCACTTGGCCACCCCTGGCTCTGCTCCGGGCAGTGCATGCAGTGCAGGGCTCGGACTGTCAGAGAGTGAGGAGTTAAGGCAGTGGCTGGCAGTGTGCTGGGCTCACTGGCTGTGGAGTTTAACTGAATTACATGGTCACACACAGTCCTGTTGCTGACCTCCTGTCCATTTGATCTCGATTGAATGAGCTCTGCTTGAGGCAGCTGTTAGCCAGGACCAACCAAACCTGTGCTTTTAGGGTTTTGTTGCTTTTTGCCAAAGATCAGAAACTCTACGTTTTGACGAGGACAGGCATCATGTCCTGCTCATCACCTGGGGATGTGGTACTGACAGCATATACAGAAGGCTCAAGCTTTGTCACAGAACTACAGTAATTTTATTGTATCCATTCTCTCCAATAATTTTACACTGAATGCACTGATCAGTTTTTTTTAACTTGTGTAAAGTGTCAGCATGGCCTGACACAGTAAGAATGGAAATTATGTCATTTTCTGAATAGTTATATTCCAACTGAAACATATTTGGGAGCTGTAGGTAAAAGCCAGTTGTGGAAGAGGTAAGTTGCACTCTTGTGGAGAGGGAAACTGAGGCACAGACAGCAGTGGACACTGAGGGAACAGTGGCAGGGCTGAACTGCACTGAGGTCTGACCTCTGCTTGCTGAGTCTCACTTCCTTCAGGGGCTGAGTTGGGTCAGCAGGGGGAGAATTTTATCAGATCTGTGTTCCCCAAGAACCTCCTGCCTGTGTGTCCTACATGGCTCGCAGATGGGGGACAGCTGTACAAGAAGCCAAAGCCCCGTGGTACGATGCACAGTCTGCTTGGGGCTGTGAACAGCAGCTAAAATGTGGCTTTGCCTTTTGCCCTGGGGATTCTCTGTGACCAGCCTGGCGCCGGGGGCTCCCACACACCTCGGGGCTGGGCTGGGGGAGCAGGACATCCCCATCTCCTGGCCCTGGGCCTGGCTCCCTCTGTTTCCTAAAAGAAACCCTGTGCTTAGTCTGCAAGTTACCATGTCATAGCCAACGGAGCAAAATTTCCCTTGCATTTGAACTGGGAGGAGTGATCAAATACCTCTTTGCCAAAAAAGGACAGAATAGGCCTCATTTATTAAATATTCTTTCAAATTTTCTCCAGATCACATTCTCTTGGGGTTTCTTGCTCTCTGCTGTTTGAGCATCAGTAAGGGGCTTTAGGCTTGTTACTTGGTTAAGGTTTTCACAGTGTCTGAGGGTGGAAGGGAATGAGCACCAGAATTCTGTCACCTGGGTCACCTGGGGGTGTGCAGGTCTTGTGGTCTCCATGGTCACTCCAGGGCTGGCTGGCCCTTGAGAACCTGACATTGGGACTGGATTTCCAGGCACCACCAATAAGGCAAAAATTCCAGTTTTGGGAGATGAAGGGGATGAGATGAGCACAGCAGTGGGATGGGCACTGGGAGGGTGGGGGGAAATAAAAACCAAACTGGTACATTTGACTTATTTTTGTTAAGCTGCAGGGTAAGGCTTCGTCAGCTACTGGATTCACAGGGATGGTGTGTAAGAGCATAACCCATTTTTATAGAATTGTTTCTTCTTTAATGCTTAAGGCTAATGGAGGAAATAGTCTAATTTTGTCTTAGAAACTCTCTATTAAAATTGTTGCTTTGAGTCCATCCACTCTTAGGTTCTGACTGATGAAACTGCAAGTTCTGATTTCCGGCAGTTATAACTTTATCACTATTCACTACCCAAGAATATTACAGCTTTAAAACAGCCTTAAGCAAAAGGATGTTATTTCTTTGTACTAAATTTGGTTCATGGAAAAGAAAAAAAAGAAACCTCAAAACACTGGTAATCCGTACTGCATTAGCAAACTCTTCTGAAAAATGTTATTGCACATGTAAAATATGAAAACTTGACTCTGCTGTGTGTTAGGCAATCCTGTAATCTTTTTTTTCTTTTTTTTTCTTTTTTTTTTTTTTATTCTTGTTAAATTCATTTCCTAAATGCTTGGTTGGAAGACTGTGACGATAGCTCATGAAATTGAGTCTTATTTTTCTTTTTTTTTTTTTAATATGTAAAGTGCAGTCTTCTGTATTCCTGCATATTGTACATATCTGTATATGTTTTACTGAGCAACTAAATAACAATAAATATGATGTTAATGGTGGCTACTCTATATTTCATACCAAGTTTGTTGTTTTTTTTAGTAAGTCCTTTTTCCCAGGGATGTGAAGAAGTGAGCTGATTACTGTTCATATTCAGGTAAGCCCTGGGCATTGTGATGATACAAATTTCCACTTGATCTGGGGAAACCCTCACCCATCTGGGGCTCCCAAGAGGTTTGGGGTGCACTTTGCTTTGCTGATTGCTCTCTGCCATCAGTGGCAGCCCAGCAGGATTGGTGGGTTTTAAATTTTGCTTCTTTTTGATCCCAAGGGAGGAAAAAAGGCAGTGTTGGTGGCAGCTGTGGAGTCACTCTGCAGGGAAGCCCAGAGAAGATAAGACCTTCCCCTCTGCCCAGGCACTTCCCCCATGGGACTGAGGACTGGTTGGGCAGTAAAAGCTTCTGGTGTTCCTCATTCCCCAGCCTGTCCCCAGAGGCACTGAAGGATGGTGGCCCTGTCTGTACACTGAGTTGTTGGTGCCCTCTTTGCTGCTGGGTGGTGGAGATGTCTGTGCAGCTCTGCCCAGATGCTACCATGGGGTTCTTGGGGCTGTCCTACTCTCTGTGCCCTCTCTCTGTGTCTCTCTTTCTCCTCCTGTCACTGGAGCTTGTCCAGAGGGGCTGGACCATGCCTGGAGCTGCTGGGCAGTGGGAGCAGCCCCCAGGGTAGCTCTCCAAGCACCCAGCCCTGCACAGCACTGCTCCTGCTTTGTCCTAGTTGTTCAGTAAAACTGACCACGAGCTCTGTTAATGGTTGGATTCACACGGCTCCTCCAGCACATGAGGCCATTTCTTGGCTCCCAGATCTCCCACTGTGCAAAGGCTCCTTTGCTTCTGCCAGCAGCTGGAGCAGCCCCTCCTGCTCTGGCAACGCTCCGCCCCGAGCTCCTGCTTCCAAAAAGGCAGCAGGGGCTCCCTGTTCACTGCACATCACATTAACAGATGAAAATAACTGACTGGTCTTTGATTTCTGCTCGTGACGCTGGCTTTACTTGTCACCTGGTAATGTCACCTCTGCTGATGCTGGCACGGTGCCTGCCTACCCAAACACTTGCCTTCATCCCGGGGCACTGTGCTCAGAGGCTCACCTGGTCTGTGGCAGTGTTAAGCATGGATTATGGTTTATTAAATAAAGAAAAGCAAGTGGTTGGTCCTGGAGCTTTTACACTCCTTGCACTCCTAATCGTTTCCTGTGGCCTGAGACTGTGCCGAGAGTTGAAATCTGTCTGTAGCTGCATCTCTTTGCCCAAGCCATTTAACTGATTTAATTATGTCCTTTGAGTTACTTTCTGCATGAGGCTTTGGAATTCCTGTCACGGAGGAGGCTCTGTAAATATGTATTGTATGTTCAGCAGTCAGGAATCTACGGCAGTGCAGCTGGATCCCATGTGCTGAGATCTGCTTGGCCCCTCCAAAGCCATGTGGCTGTTGCAGCTCTGTCCCTGCAGTGCCAGCCAACATTCCTGCAGTGCTCTTTGGGGTCCTGTGTGTCACTACAGAATCTTTAAACCCCATTTTCCTGCTGTTTGGGCGAGCTGCTTGCAGATTGCTGCTGGTGCTATGCGAGTATGGCAGAAGGCATCTCCATAAAAACCAAGGTAAATAAACACAGGAATGAAAGTTTGGGTCAATGGCATCCTCTTGGCTGAGAAAGTTGTTAGAAAATAGAATTATAATGAGTTTCTTTTAATATTTCCCAAAGTCCCCAGGTCATATACCTGAAGGGGTTACTCTCCTGCCTGGGGACCAGGATGTAGCACCCCCCAGCAGTTTTAGTGTTATGGCCAATAACATCACGTACATTTTACTTGTAAAATGTTTAAAAACTCTTCTCAGGTGAGCTTTGTAAGGCTTTGCCTAGAGGGCAGAGGAGTGGATGGGGGTGATGTCTCTTCTAAGCTCTCCTTTCTGAGATGTTGCCAGAGCTCATTAATGACAGTGCAGGAAGTGGAGGTGACAAAACCTGAAGAAAATCAAGTAGGTCATCTTTGGTTCACTGGTGCAGGGTTGTGCCCTGTTTTCTTATGCCCAGAGCCCTGACCAGCACAACCAAAATGGACAGATTGGTGGGGAGCCTTAACCTTTTAGTGAAGAAGAATAAAAGCAAGCAGCCAAACATCCCTTTATTGCAGCTGTGGAGTGGGGATGATGTTCCAGGGGATGGAAGGGGATCCCTGGCTGCTTATTTCCAGCACTGGCAGGTAGCAGTGGGTTTGGGCCCTTGCCAAGCCTGGGTGGGAGGTGCCAGGGGTGCTCTGACAGGATCTTGGGGGTCCCTGGTCTTGGGACAGCATGTGGTGGGACATGGGAGGTGGGATCTCACTTGGCCTTGGACACGTGTCACCGTGTCACCATTGCTGAGCCTTGTTATTTCCTTTTAGATCGTGCTTGTGTCACACCTGTGAAACAAGGAGCAGAGGAGGAGCCCTGGTGAATGGTTGCTGTGTCCTCTTAGAGGTTTCTGTTAGCAGTCCACAGACAAAGGAGCTGTTGAAGTGTCACCCTAAATGTGATATTGAAACACTCATTTCAGCCTCTGTCTGAAGGAGGCTGAGAAGTTTGATGCTATGAGGGCTCATGTTCTGCCAAAACATCCTCCTGCTTTGGGGTTAACTGATGGAGAATATTCAGGGCTGAGCTTCAGGAGGTGGGAACTTTTCTCAATTTCCTTTTATCCTCTGCAAAATGCCCCTGTCTCCCTTCCCCCTTTCTTCCCCCCACCCCCTTTTCTCTTTATAAAGCTGGAATTCTTCCAGACTCTGCTCTGGGCTTGCAAGAAAACTTTACTGTGTAAATTTGCTCTTTGTGTTGGGAGTCCTTTGTTTAAACAGCATTGTGAGCTTGCTGGGGAGGGATGGAAAGAGGGGGAGCTGGGAGGAAGAATTTGAAAAGCCCTGACCCCTGATGAATAAAATCCAGCACATTAACACATTCTTCAATAAATTCATGATTGCAGATAAGGTGGGAGTCCCCAGGGCCGGGCTTTTCATTAACCCCCTGCTGACTAACCCAAACAGACGGAGTGTTTTGTCAGCGCTAGGACAAGCAGAGCCCTTTTGTGGTGGAGGGGCCGGGTGAGCATGGGGAGCGCTCCTCCAGGAAGCCAGGTTACAAAATGGGACTCTATTTCAGAACAAACTCCTTTTGGTTAGTTTGATGAGATTACAGAAAGGAAAAGGCTTTAACAAGGGGCTTATTGAAGCTAAGTAACTGTTCTGAATACAGTGAGGACCAGGGCAGAAAACATATGATTCCCAAGTAAACAGGAGCCTCAACAGTATGGCTGGAACAACAAAGCTGGACATGGTCTGCGTGGTTCTCCTGAGGCATGAGGGAGTGCTTGGAGACATGAACCTGTGTGAGAACCCTGCAATAACCTGTGCACAGCACCCAGCACAGTGGCCAGGGCTGCCCTGTGCTGTGCTGGGCTGGAGAGTGGCCTTGGAGGGACACGTGCACCATGTCCACAGTGGGAGGTGTGCATGTCCAAAGTTTCAGCCTTTGAAACCTTATTTGTTCCTCTGGTGGACAGCCTGCTCCAGGAAATATTTTGCTTCTGTGGAAACCTAGCCACAGAATGCTTCCCTCCCATATTAGGGAGGTCTTCTGGGTTGTTTATTAGAATACCTACATTTTTGAATGGTCTGAATTCTGTGCCTTGTGTTCCCAAGTCTTGGTCAGCCAAGCAACACAGAGTATCACTCAGCCCAAAGAAAGGTTTTATGGGATGAAATGCAGAAAAATCCTGAGTTTGTCTCAGGTTCCTCTGCCTGCCAGTGCTGATGCTGTGCTTTTCCCATTCTGCCCACCCTCTCAGGGGGTAACAACTTGTGGTGGACTCCAAGCTTTTCCCTGATGAAATGAATCCTGTCCTTTGGGAGTAAACCCAGGTACTTCTGCACAGGACACTGCACACGTGCACCCAGAACCAGGTGGGCCATGGCCCATCCCTCCTGCACATCCCCCTGGAAAGCAGCTTCACACAAGGGCTGCAGTGCTGGGGCTGCAGGCAGCATCAGCCCTGCCACCTCCCACCTGCACTCTGCAGGCCCAGCCTTCTCCCACCGCTGTGCTTTTGGTGTGCACTTTCATTTACCTGCAAGATACAATTTTAAATTATTTCCCATTGCTGCTAACAGAAGCTTTTAATTAATTTCCATGGAAAATAATTTTCTCTTTTAGGGGAACAGAAGTGTTCCAGATGACTGTTCCTGGCCCCATCAGCATTGTGTCTCCTCTCCTAAATGCAAGGGTAGGTGCTGGGTTTGATGCCTCAGAACCTGACTGGTGCAGCCTCCACTCTGCGCTGAGCTCCTGGCCTGGTCTGCCAGCAGCTCTGTGTGATACTGGGGAAGTGGTTGACAATTTAAGCCTGCAATCCCTTGTAAACACTATGTCTGCCATGGCCTTCTCTCCCAGCAGCAAACATGGCAGGGGCTCCTTTGCAGTCTGTGTGAAACTATTTACATTTTCAATGTTAATGAAGATAAAGAGAGAAATATTGTATTTGTATTTAAATTAAATTATATCAATTCATGGACCCTCAATGTCCCTCATTCTTGATGCAATGAGATTAAACACTGTCAGTTTCCCCAATTAATGGCCCACACCCTCATCTCTGAGAAATCTGTCTGGCTCAGTGCTGTGCACAGGTTTTGTGCATCTCTGCTGTGCACAGGTTTTGGCTGAAATAATCCCAGTGGAATAACCTCTAACCCCTGGAATAACCCCTTACTCTAACCTGTGTGTAAACAACCTCCAAAACCTTATAAACCTGATACTCCTTCTCAAGGCTCTTTCTTAGGAGCCCTGGTGAAGGCAGCCCCATGTGTGAGAGATTACTGCTGCACAAATGCAATTTCATATTTTACTGTCACTTCATCTCACTGACAAGAAGTATCTGGAAGAGAAAAATCTCATTGTTTGGGTACATACAAATGATGGGTTCAGGCTCTAGCCATGGGTCTCTGGCCTGTCTGCCTTGTGCCAGGCTGAGCAGCATTTCCCTCTGAATATCCCTCCTCAAAGCCCTCTCTCCCCTCACTGCTGGCAGAGCAAAGGCAGCAGTTTAATGGTTTGAACACATGGCTCTGCTGGGCTGACATGTTCAACTGGAAGGAGCAGTCACAGCTCCTTCCCATGGAAAATCCATCTGTTCCCCTGCATTCCCTGGTGTGTGGGGTCTCGCTGCTGGGGCAGGGGGGACAGTGCAGTGGGTGTTATTTGCTGTGCACCCTGCTCAGCTGAGTGACGCTGGAGCGGTGAAGAGGGGGTGCTCAGGCACGTTCCCTCCCCTTCCTCTCCCTTCATTTACTATTTGAGACTTTGCTTTGTTAGAAAAGGCTGGTTTTTACGTTGGGGCTGTTATTTATTCCCCTCAGCTGTGCTCATGCTTGCAGAGGGCTCAGAGCCCCTTGGAAGAGCTCCACAGGCAGCCTGTGCTGGAGAGCTGGGGCTGGGTTTGGCAGTGGGGGCTGCAGAAGGGGTTTGTTCAGGGTGGAGGTCTGGGGATTAATCTGAAGACAAGGTTTTGTGTTTCTTTTCCCCTGGAATAATTTAAGTTTGGCTCTTTCCAGGCACTGGAAACCTTCCAGCAAAACTTGAAGGGATGGTTGTGGGGCAGAGGGAGTGTGCCCCAGCCAAGGCCAGGATTCCCAGCCCCACTGACAGCCAGCAGTGGGGCTGTGTGAGCAGTGGCCATGCCTGGCTGAGGTCTGACCATCCCAGCAGGATTTCTGTTTTGGGTTGGCCTCCCTCGAGCCCTGGCAGCATGTGCCCATGGTGCAGGCTGGGATGTTTTCTGCCCATCCTGGGCAGGCTGTTGTTGGACAGTCATTCACTGCTCACACCTGGCTGGATGGGGGCACACCCTGGTGTGCTGCTCTGTCCCCTCTGCCTGCGCAGCTGCAGAGTGGCTGGGCCATCTCAGCAGTGACACACAGCCTGGAGAATGGCACAGGTAGCTCCCAGCCTGCAAACTAAGGCATTTCATCTTAATTTGAGCTGTTAGAAGTATCTCTTTTCCTGTGATTTATGGAGCAAGATCAGGCCAGGAGGCCCAGGTGGGTCCTGCTCAGCCCACGGGGCGTGACCCGGGTCGGAGCCCAGTGGGGCCAGCACAGCCTGTGCTGGGGCTGCCTCAGCCTCCCAGCACTTTGAAGGCTGTTTGTGTTTGATGGGCTGATGCGTGTCAAATGCAATCCAGCTTCCCACTGTCTGCTCTGGCAGCCCCCTGAGGTTGGCCTTTGACAGATAAAGCACCCCCTCCCCGAATTTCTGATTTCACACTGATGCACAAACATTCTTTGGCAATTTGAGCCCATTGTATTAAAGTAGTTAAATTCCTTAAGCATGTGCCTCTGAGATGACAGTGGTGATATTCATTACAGAAATACTGGGGTGGTGGCAGTGCTGGCCCTCTGGCTGTGCCAGACCTGTAGCACTGATGGACCCTGAGCTAGTGGGAACCCTCCAGAGGCTGTGGATGAACCGAGGGTCCACGGGGCTGTGGACACTGTGGCACACTGACACACAGGACATCTGTGCTGTCTGCAGTGCTGCATCCCTGCTCTCCCTCATCCTTCCTGAGCTGGAGCAGCCACACTGGCCACAGGAGCAGGAGCTCTGTGTATGAATGAAGTGTTGAAACATGAATCTTTCTTGCATAGCTCCTTTGTCTTTATGCTGGACCTCAGAGAAATCACTCTGCCTGTCCTAATGTCGGTGTATTGTGGGACTTGGCTATTGCACCTGGTCTGGAAGCCTCCTTTTCCAGCCAGGAGTGCCCATTTGTTCCAGGAATAGCCTGGAAACCAGGAAGAAAGGTCTCAGAAAGCAAGGTAGCTTTGGCAAATGCAAGAATTGAATTCTTTTTTCGCTAAGTGGAAGAGCTGGAGGGGGCACCATTGCTGGGATGTGTTACAGTCCTGCCTCTCCTCTGTGAGCCCTCAGAAACTGCCCCATGTGATGGAGTCAATTGTGAGTTAAGATTTTGTTTCAAATGTCTTAAGTTATTATTGATGCCTGAAAAGGTTACATCTGCAACTCATTTTCTATGTCACTGACGTTCTTTTCTGACAAATAATTTCAGAAATATGCAGCAAAATGTTTTGGCCCACAACCACTGCAGCTCACCAAGTGTGCAGACCAAATCTTTACACATTTTGTACAAAAAAGCTTAACTCCTCATGTTCTCTCACAGCTCTGCCTGCACAGCCAGGCACAAGGAGGACACAAAGTGCTTGCTGCTGACCAGACCTTGCTGCTTGTGCAGTGCCCAGGTGGGTGGTGAGAGGCACAGTGGGCACAGGGTGTGGGCACAGGAGCTCTGCTCCTTTCCATGGGTTGGGCTGTGAAGGGCTGCCCATGCCACTCTGTAAATGCAGGATGGAAACACAAGGGAGAGAAGCTGGCAGGTGACCAGTTGTAGTCACAGCCACATCTTCAGTTCCAGAGAAACACAGATGGGGAAGAGAATACTTGGTGGTGGCACCAATCCTTTATGGTTTTGTTGACACCCAGGATTTATTGTGCAGGTGTTATGTGGTTGCAAGACCTGAAAGGAAGAACTCAATCATTTTTCTGGGGCAGTCAGACCCTGTTTGCCACTGCTCCCCTCCGTGGTGTCAGTGACTGCAGCCAGACATGGCATTCCTGAGCTCACAGGAGCATCCCAGGCTGCTCCATGCAGAGGGACAGGCTTCCCAGCTTCCCAGCTGCTGTCACAGCATGAGGATAATTTCAGGGAGACACGATCCAGACCTTTTGAATGAGAAAGCAGTAAGTGTCCTTGACTTTGTGGTTAATGCCCAGGTGTGTGAAGGTGAAATGGGAGGCTTGCCTCCTAGGAATCACCATCAAAGCCAAGCATCATTTGTGTGGTTTGCTTCAGAAGGTGGAACTTTTCTCTTTACCAAGCACTGCCAGTGTCCAGCATTGCATTTTTAACAGATGGGAGCTTTTACAGTGCTGCTCAGACAGAGCTGTGACCTCCTTCTGCTCTCATTAAATGTTAGGCAATTGACACATTCTCTTCTGTTATCTGAATTTCCAGCCTGGCTGAGAAAGGTGCTGCTGCAGCGAGCTGGGTGAGGTTAGATGTCATCTGAGTGTCTGTGCTTGATGTGCCTTTGCAGGCAGAGCTCAGCAGGAACTGTGCTATTGGGATGAAAGCCGGAGCTTAACCTATGGGCGGTTTGAAATAACTTCATTGTGGAGTGGTATCCAGAGTGAAGATGGGACTCCACAGGAACGCTTCCCTTTCCCCAGCTTGCCTTTGTTGTTGCTGCTTTGGTGAATATTAAGAGGGGTTGCTGACCCTTGCAAGCCCTCGACCTTTGTATCTAAAGGCTGGTGGAGAAGAGCCTTCTTCTCAAACTCGCCAAGCCAGTCTTTCCCCGGCGCTCTCCTTTCTTTGCCAGCGTGACCCTATGGAAATGCGAGCTATGGAAATGCACCTCCAGAGCTGCCACCCCGGGAGCAGGCTCAGTGCACTTCCACCGTGTGTGGCTGACTGCTCTGCTTTGCATCCGTCAGGCATGTCTTCCCTGGGATGGGAATCTGCAGGTGGTCTGGCTCACATCCTGCAGGACAGACCCGCTTGGTCAGGGTGATAAGAATGATGGAAAAGTGCAGAGGAAACTTAGCTGGGAGAATGTGGGAGGCACATGGCTAAAGGCTGCACCTAGACCTAAGGGAGCAGCACAGGAATGGCTGTGGTGGCTCCTGTGGGTGGCTGGTCTGTGCACAGCATTGCTGCTTTCCATTTGGAATGCAGGGCCATGCAAGTCCTGTGAGCTGAACGGTGCCATCAGGGATGGGGGGATCAGAGATGGATTTCCCAGAGTGGGACATGTCTTCCGTAAAGCCAGACCATCCTGCAAATGGTGTGGGAAAGGCAAAGAGAAGTGGAGCAAATCTCTTGTCCCTTTGCCCCCCGTTCTTGCCACTGATGAAGCAGTGAGGTGTGAGTGTGATGTACCTTGTCATCAGTGGCCATCAAAATCTGATTTTTACTGAGAGCCTTTGTGGTGAACTGGGAGCTGGAAACTCTGGCTTCAAACCCCATGCTTTAGCAGCTAGTTGCTTCTTTTTGTGTTTTATGAGAAGGTGCCTAGTGAAGCAAGACAATAACTTTAAAAACTGGATTCCTTTGGTTAACACAGCTGTTTTGAGCCCTCCAAGTCTTCTTCATGGCTCTGAGGAAGCACAACATAAAGTCAGATAGTGACATAATACCAGTAACATAATGATAGCAGACTCTTTTGTCTGTATTTTGAATGCTTTTCCTAATGACAGTTAATACTTGTCCTTCAGCTAATGGAAGTTCATTTTCATAAAAATTTCTGGCTTACTGTAACCGAGTTAGTGTATTTGTATTTTGCACTTTTTACTTTTCCTCGCGTTCTGCAGTGCTGAGAGTTTCACATCGTGCCATCTTCTTTTCATGTGGAATCATGTCTGCAAGTGGAAATGCAGCTCCTGTTCTTGCAGCTCAAGCTGTGAGAGCTCTTTGCAGAGGAAGGCATGTCATCCACAGCCTTTCACGAGGTCCCTGCCCCGTCAGGTCTGGAGATTCTTTGAACTTCTCTCCCTTTGGGGATCTGTGCTTTGCTGCCTAAGAACTGTCAGAGGATGTTACTGTTTTCCTCTGGTTGGTGAGGATGTTCCTTAAGATGTGTTCCCATTAATCCAGCTGCATTAGGCAGCAAGGCTCACACTGCTGAAGTGAATCTGGTCCTGGTACTGGAGCCCCCGTGATGGACAGTAATGAGATGCTGAGTGGATTTGCAATGAAAACCCAACTGGCTGCGCACGCAGGCAGCAGGACAGCGGCTGCTGTCATCTCTCCTTTTGCAAACACTAGCAGCTATGAGGATTTTTTAATGTTTCATGATATTTAAGGAGGTTTTGTTTCTAAAATCTGGTAAAACATCTCCCAGGCTCCCTCCTGCACGGTATCTGTCAGCCTTTTGGGAACAGTCAATATAAATTTGAGACCCTTGGGAATTTGTTTGGATGTTGTGGTGCTGAACACAGTTTGTGTGTCCAGACAGACAGATTCACTAGGTTTGTTCTCCTGCGTGGAATCACGGGTGTTTCTGTCTGTCTGCTCGGAGTGTCACTCAGTGGATGCCCATGAGACAGATGTGCTAATGAAGGGGTAGGACTTTTTGAGGAGGAAGTGGTGGAGATTAATTCCTCTTCCAGGCTGTCGGAAGAAGGGACAAAAATTTTATTCTGTCTGGAACATTCTCATTCTTGTTGCTAGAAGCTTCCTGCTGATCTGTAGCCTGGGTTTATTCCTGGCCTGCTTCTTCCTCTGTGTTCCCATGACAGCTTCCCATCCCTTCAGTTTCCATAAGGCTTTTCTTTCCCAGTGGTTTTCTTTCTCTGTACTGTCAGTGAAGCATCCAAACAGACTTATTTCAGAGCCTGAGCAATGCTAGCATCTCTCGTGGGGTTGGCTCTGCAGTGCTTTGTCAGCCCTGGTTGCTTTGCCCCTGTTCTGGCTGGCCTCATTTCCCCCAAGCCTGGGTGAGTGGCATCTGGAGGTTTGCAGGTTTGGTTACTTGCAGCTGTAGGAGATGAGGGAATATTAAAAACAATAAAAATGTGGAAATAGTGGAGTGGAATTTCTGTGCAGTCCCATAAAGGCAGAAGGGATCCTCCATAGGTGTTCTTAGGGAGCTCTGTCCCAGGTATGTGAGCACACAGCACTTCCCTGCAGGAGTGTGTCCCCTCTCCAGTCAGCTTTCAAGTGTTTTAGAGGAGAGGAATTAATTAAAATGACTTGATAGATTTCTTGCTTGGGTGTAATATGAACTGTATCCTCTGAGTAAGAGGATTTGTGATCTGCTGGTGGGCAGAATCTCCATCTCTTTCCCCTTGTTGTTGAAGGTCTAATTGAGCTTTCTGACTGTAAGGAGATCGATGCACTCAGGCTTTGATGGAGCTCATCTCAAAGAACGCCTCTTCCTGCCAGAGCAAACGACATGGAAATGAGTGTCAGGTTTTGGGGCTGAGCTCAGCTCCTGGCAGGAGCAGGTGAGAGCCAGGTTTGCAGCCCTGGTGCTGCATGGAGCCACAACTGCTGGGGAGCAGGGCAAGGGCAGTGCTGACTTCAGTGGCCCATCTGCCTGTCCCAGGGGGATTAAAGTGGGGATTTGCCCAGCTGAGGAATGAGGAAACTTCTCAGTTTCAAATGAGACTTCTTCACTTTTCTCAACTATAGTTGCCCTGGTATTGCCAGGCTATTTTCCTGCACAATGTACTTATAACTATGTTTTCTGTGATATTTTTCTCAATGAGATAATGTAAAATGCTGCTGCTACCTCAGGTTAGCATTGTGCTTGTAGGAAGATCATTAAATCCAAGCTACAACCACAGCTAAAAATATATATTGCTCCTTAGACCTCTAGTTCATTGCCCTCTGCAAAAAAAAAAAAAAAAAAAAAAAAAGTGACAACACGCAGATCATTTTCCAGGAAGACTTACATCAGGGGCATCAGTGCTGAGGTGCAGCCCTCCTCTCTGTTGGGGGGAAGCTCCCATTCAGATATTTTGCTTTTAATTCTGGTCATTTCTTTGTAATTTGCAGAGCAGGGGCAAGATCAATAGAGTCACTTTGTAAATTGGTGATAGGAAACATAATTAACAGTGTTAAGGATTTAGCTAACAGTGTTGGTTAGGAATCCTAAATGACCTAATTTGTGACATGGCTTTTGGTTGGGGATTTGGCTGGCATGATCTGGTGTCAAGCAAGACACTTGTCACTCATTCAAGGGTGGGAATTGGATTAATCTGAAAAAAGCAAACACCTGTGAAGGGTGTGTGAGCTGCTGGTGGTACAGGGAGGGGCTCTGAGACCTTCAGAGCTTTCAGGTTAAAGACCTACATGGCAGAAGGCAGACTGGGGGGTATTTTGTGCAAGCTATTGATGATTTATTGATGTGATGACACAACAAGTGGCATGTAGAGGCCTGAGGAGGGTGAGTAAGGAAAGTTTCAGGTGGCACTGGGGAAGAGTGGAGGGCTGTGATGATGTGCTGGGAGGGAGTTTGTTCTCCCTGTCGTGGGATGCTGGGCTGCAGCAGGGAGCAGAGCCACTGATGTACAGCTCCTCCTGCACTGCCCCTGCCTGACACTTGTGCCAGACAGCTGTGGGCAAGCCCTGAGCTTGTGGAAGGAGCCTGCACAGAGCAGTGTGCAGCCCACAGCTGAGGAGAGCCAGCAGCTCAGCATGGCTGGACTTGGGAAATGTCTGCAGTTGGGTGTCCCCATTGTATGAGAAGTCACTTAATCTGCATTTTCACTTGTGTGGAAGCAGAGCAAGGGAGGATCCTGCTGCATCTCCAGGCTGGGAGTGTTTGAGCTCTCATCCCTGCCATGGGGCTGATGTTCTGGAGGATTTCCCTGGCCCCTGCAGCACTGTGGTGCCTGGCAGGGGCTGGCTGGTGCGACACACCACAGCCTGCTCAGTTTTTCCCTGGAAGTGCTGTGTGTCCAGAGTGAGCAGGGAAGGCCAGAGCTGGTTAATTCTGTGAGCCTGGAGTGCCCTTTCCCTGGGGCTGATGGCTGGGCCAGGTTTGCTCTGGACCTGCCCAAGCCCCATTGCCTGCTGGTGTGACAGGACTGGCCGTGCTGGAGCTCCCTGTCCACCCTGCAGAGGCTCAGAGCCCGGCCCTGTGGCTGTCTGCTGTCATGGCCACAGTTTTATTGGTGCTGTGGCCCCTCCACGGAGGGTGGGCAGCACAGTGCTGGGGCCGTGCCCATCTCGCCCATTCTTTGGAGGCACCGTGGGGGATGGCACTGGCTGCTTCCATGCTGGGCCTGGATGTGACATTTGGCTGGTGCTGCCAGGCCACCAGGACTGTGGAGCTCTTTCTCTGCAGCTTGTTCTCCTGGGGCACAAATTGCATCTCTTAAAGCGCTTAATAAACTAACAATGGCTTGAAAGGAGGCAGTGAGCAGAGTGACATCCCAGGGAGGCAGGGAAGGGCTGGAGGAGGAGAACCTGTGAGCTCTGTGGGCACAGAGCTGCTCTCAGGAAGGTGCTGGAGGAGAACCTGTGAGCTCTGTGGGCACAGAGCTGCTCTCAGGAAGGTGCTGGAGGAGAACCTGTGAGCCCTGTGGGGACAGAGCTGCTCTCAGGAAGGTGCTGGAGGAGAAGCTGTGAGCCCTGTGGGGACAGAGCTGCTCTCAGGAAGTTGCTGGAGGAGAACCTGTGAGCTCTGTGGGCACAGAGCTGCTCTCAGGAAGGTGCTGGAGGAGAAGCTGTGAGCTCTGTGGGGACAGAGCTGCTCTCAGGAAGGTACTGGAGGAGAAGCTGTGAGCTCTGTGGGCACAGAGCTGCTCTCAGGAAGGTGCTGGCTGCTCCTCTGGGAGCCCCATGGTGGTGTGTGGTGCCAGTGTTGTTCCTGATCCTATTGTGCCTCAGGAAGCAGAACCTGAGGTTTAATTGTGTGCTGCAGAGGGAGGGAGTGTACTCAAGCTCTTCCTTGGACTGATGTGGGATGGGGACTTTGGGCAATAAATAATGTGATGACACCAGGACTTAGGTGCTTGTTGAGCTGCATTGATTTCATTCAGAGGGCTGGTGGTTGTATTGATCTGGGTCTTTCTGTACCTGCAGAGCCTGGGGAGCAGCAGGCTGGTCCCTAGCACACGTGGGTGTGTGTATGATGTTTTACCAAAGCCTTTTGGTGCTTTGCATGCAGTTTCTCAGCAGCTCTGGGGTGTTTGCTCAGGTGCCTGTGTAGGGGAAGAATCTCCCCAAAGGGTCGTGCAGTTAATCATTGCTAGCTGCCCATAATGGATGGGTGAGCAAGAACCTCTCTATCTGCTTATAGACTTTAATTACTCCACTGTAATTGAGCCAATGCACAGGCTAACCTAACAGAAGTAAAGCATCCTGAACTGCCCCATCCTCACCCCAGACCAGGCTGTTTTTTCCAGACATTTGTCCCAAGCCAGAACCCCTTGCCACTGTAATAAGGGATGCAGCAGTTTTCAGGGTCACTTACCCTCCCTGGCTGTGCCAGGCCTTGTTCCCCCCCTGACCCTCTTGGCTAACCTCCTCATTCTTAACGGGGGGCTCTCCTCTTGTCTCTCAAGGGCTAAACTTGTTAAAATGAATCACATTTGGCATATCTCCCTGTGGTGCCTCTCCAGATAAAAGTGGTCCCAGCTCGCATGCTCTATTTTTGTTTTGTTTCTGTATGTGGCAATTTTCTCTATACAAAACCCTCTTTTGTCAGTTTGTAGAAGAGATTATGGGGAGACAAGAGCCCGCCTTTTTTATATCCATCTTGCACTTTCTCATGGCTCCACGGATGGTATTGTTCATGGCCAAGGAACAATGACATTTTTCTGTTCCCATATCTGATGTGATTAAAGGAGCTGCAGAGCACAAGTTACACTGAAGATTATAATGAACAGAGGAGACCTTGCTACTGGACATAAGATGCAGGGGAAGATTTTTAGACCTAGATTTGCTCCCTGTAAAAAAAGAAACCAAACTCCTTTTTTTTTGTAATCTGCTGAAAATGTCTGAAATCATGCCCTGGGTAAGACTGTAAGTGGACAAAGTGGATCCTGGCTGTGGTGTGCCTTCCCATTGGGCTCAGAGTGTGAGTGGCCACCCTCACTCCCCAGGGAGCTGTGTCACCATGGCTGGGAGAGTGCATTTGGACCAAAAAACACGTGGAAGAGGCTTGCCAGCAAGCTCTTAGGCCAGGGGCTGTAACCCTTTTAGAAAGACCAGAGAAGACCCTGTACTTAAAAATTTTTATCTGAAAGGACCAGAGAGATCTGTGAAAGGGCAGGAGCTGGGAAAGCTGGTTCTGCATGGCTGGGCTCCTTCCTGTGAAGTCCTTAACAGCCAGGAGGGACCTCCTGGGGGGCTTTGGAAGGGGCTTGGAAAATGCTGAGGGGTTTTTAACCTTGTTTCCTGGGGAAATATCCCTACTGGGTATGCTGGCTGTCCTCTCCCTGTGAGAATAGAGCTCTTAATGTGCAGAGCAGTGACAGACCTGTTCATGTGGAGAGGGGCTGCAGGCACCAGCTTTTGCCAGTCTCACACTTTTATTTCAGCTTTCAGAGCTGTGGAAGAAGGGCATCTGAGGTGTGTCTGTGACTGCATCCTTGCACAGAATTAGTCATCCCAGAGCTGGCACTGGGAGGGAAGGACATGCTTTGTATTGCAGCTGTGTTCTCCACACACTGTTTGCTTTACACATTTGCTTTTCCTCTGGATAACTTCTCTGTGGACTCTTGCACCAGGAGCACTGTTTACCAATTCACATTGGATCTGCTGTGTGATGCTGGGGTGCACAGCTGGAATACCAAACTGTCTCCATCACAAAGGGGCAGAGGGCATGGCAGGCTCTTGCAGGAGGTCCAGTTTCATGAGCACTGCTACTGAAAATCTGTTCCCAAATGCTTTTGGGTCTGACCACCCATGCCATGGCTGTGGGAGGCCTTGGGGGTCTCTTGTTGAGTGGCTGAGGTTCCCTCTGGTCTCCATCCTCTCATCAGGAGGTGGAGTTGGTGGGTGCACAGAAGCAGAGTGTCTGGCCCTGATGCCCACACTGCTGCCTGTGCCCTGCCACCAGGCTTGGGTGCCCTTTGCAAAGGGATTCAGGTGCTCACATCAGCTGGATTTAGTTCTTGGCTCTTTGGAATTTGCTTTTACCAAGTGTTTTTCTTTGAGGTCATGTTGGCAACTCAAATGACTGCTCTGTGTAAAGAGAAGGTTTTATACCAAAAAATTGAGTTTCTGGTGACAGCTGCTGTTATGTTCAATGTTGTATGGCCAGAACAGAGGGGATCTCTGTCTTGAGGTCCATCTGCTCCTGCTGGGCAAAAAGTGAGGGGCTGGGCAGGGGAGATGCTGTGACAGTGGGGCACCCTGCAGCTCTGCTCACCTCTGCATTTCCCCAGGCATGCAACTGACTGCATTGATTGTGGGAATTGTGTTTTTGCTCTCCCCTAAAATGAAGAAAAATATATTTATTGTCTAAAAAATAAATCCTTGGCAGGCTTCCAGAATACATGTGGTCCTGTGTTACAGGAGAGGGTTAATCCTGGCTTGAGGGGCAGAGGGTGGTGTCAGCCAAGCAGCACAGTACACAACATGTTAAAGTTCTATAAGGAGGGAGAAAAGGTTTTCTACCTACAAGGTTAGGCAGGGATCAATGAATCAAAGACATAGGTATTTCATAAAGCAGGTGGCAGGAGGCAGCCCTTGGATTACTAGAAATAATGTGATATATTAGCCCTTGATTTGGCAGAGTCTGCCTTATACTAAAGAGGAGGAGAGTGTAAATTGTGATGATTTGTGTAGAGTTTCTGACATTATCTTGGCATAAAAAGGGCAATCTATATAGATAAATGCACTTGATTGAAACCGTGCATGAGAATTTTTATATGCACTTTTTTCATGATTAGAGAGGTCTGGGATGGACACGTGGAGATCTGTGTGTGAAATGAGGGTTTGCAACTTTCTTTGAGGAAATTATTTTGCCAATACCAAAACCCCCAGGATTATAATAAAGCATCCCAGGCTTTCTTTTTTTGTCGATGGACTTTTTTTCTGCATTAGTTGATTAATACTTGCTCCATATACAAATGCACTTTGCTCTTTGTGCATTAGAAATCCTGCCTGCACATAAGCTGTTAAAGCCATCACTCCAAAATCAGCCTGCTTGAGACTCAGGCTTTCCAGTCAAAGGGCTTTTGTTTCCAGTTTGTGGCATTGCAGGGCTCCAGGTTTTGTCTTTTCTATGTCAGAGCAGGCTGCTGGGATCTGAAGTCTTGGACCAAGTGTGTCTAGGCTGGCAGGAATTCAAATTCATTGCTCTGACTTTGTAGAGTAGTCTTCACAAGTATCTCTGTGTGAAAGTCAGTGCTGGGTTCAGATCATCATGTTGGGATTTGAGGCTCTGGTGCTGTGCTGAGGGTCCCTGAGCTTCTGTCTGTGACTCTGCAGACCAGCAAATTCTGTGTGGTAAAAGTTACCCCAGCATGTGCCCTGGGAGTGCTGGATTCAGAAATGGAAGGATTCTTTCATGTCAGTGCAGGTTAAGGAGCTCCTTAACTCTGCTCAGAGTTCTCCCTCAGATTTTCTGACAACAGAGCTCTGCATGGCCAGGATCTTGGCATGGAGAGGGCAGCTCCATCTCCCAGCTCTCATGTCCCCAGGAGCCCAGCACTGCTGGGGCAGCAGCCCTCAGCTGGGGATGGGCAGGTGGGCTCTGTGCAGGGTGCTTTGAACAGCTAATGTAACTTCCCTGGCCATAATTCTTTCTCCTCCATTATTTCATTGGCTCTAAGTGTTCCTGCTTCACATAACCCTGCAAAAATCAACAGTTGAATTTAATATGACTGAGTAATTCATATGGCACAGGTACCGACAGTGGTAATTCAGCCTCTAAATTATGATCATAAATTTCCATGGCATGGCACTGCCGAGGGGGGTGATGATTTTATTGGGCAGAGCAGAGTCACTCAACTAATTAAACAGGGAAGGAGCCTTTGGCTGCTGGAGGAGCAGCACAGCAAACGTGGGGCTGGCTTGCAGCAGGGCCAGGGTGTGCCACCACAGTGCCAGCCTGCTCAGACCTTCAGTCAAAGCTGCTGCACTCACTGTGCTCCTCTGCAGAGGTGACAGTGGTGGAATTTCTGTCTCAGATGAGTTGGGTCTCTTGGTGCTCCTAAGGAGTGCAACAAAGAGGTCTTTAAACAGCTTTTAATTTGAAATTGAGACTAAAACATACCAATTGTTACCTGTTTCTGTATTAGGATAGATCAGCTTCAGCCATTCTACTGTCTACTGAGCTCAGCTGTGGCCTTGTGTGGATAGAGTGGAAGCAGTGGGCATCCCAAGCTGTCAGCATCTGTTGAGGAAACATGATGTGCCTTAGTGGCAGGCATGGGGAATTAAATTACAGGGAGTGTAGAAGCAGTGCATGCATGGGAGACAGATACCTGGCTTTTTGGAGGTGCTGATGGCCCCCACACTCGTGGAGACCCTGGTCCTCCTCATCCAGAGCTGGTGCTGCTGTGGATGCAGCTGGCCAACCCTGTCATGGGCACTGCCAGGGGTTTGAGCTGAGGGGTCTGTGTGTGCCCCAAAGAGTGGGAAATGATGGGGTGCCCTGAGGCCAGGCTTTGGGGGGTCCCCAGGACTCCAGGGCACAGTGTGGGCTGTGTGTGGCAGTGGGGCCAGCTCCTGCTGGTGTGCAGAGGTCCCTGGTTGCTGGCCATGGCACCAGTGTCACTGTGCTGCTGCTGCTCTCCACCAGCCACCGTGCCCCCTCCTTGCCTGGAAAGTACAGGTAGGCTCTAAGTTACTGAACCATGGGAGGGGTTTATGAGCCAGACATGCAAGAATGGTCCAAAGTTAGAGAAAATGTATTTATTACAACACTTTTCATGGGCAAGTTATCATTTTGTCAAACTTTATTAGAGAAAGTAATTAATGGGCTGTAAAAGGTGCTAGTGCGTAGCCAGTAAAAGAGCTAGTCCTGTGCAAATTGGCAGTTCACAGATTGATGGTTCCTTCTTTCCCCATTTATTAATATGGAGAATGCACATGAAGTGTGTTATATGTGTGAGCTGGTGAGCCCTGTATCTGTGCGTTGGGACCACGCTGCTGGGGTGCATCAGCTCCCAAATCCCTGCTCCCCTCCGGGTTCTGGTGGCTCTGCAGGGTGAGCAGCACCAGGGATGGGTGAGATTAAGGGCACTGTGCCTGCTGTGGGTGGGCTGCCCTGCAGTGAGGGCTGGTGTGGCATGGCCCAGATGCTTGGGCAGGGTCTGGCCTGGGGGATTGAGTCAGGCTGCAGCAGCTGCCACATGGGTGAGCCGGGGGTGGTCTTGGTGCCAGCCCGTTCTGAGGCTGCCGTGGCTGTGGCACAGGGCTGGGGAGGTGATTTTTATTTTCTGCTCTAGGCTGAACTGAGCCCCTGCCTGGCCTTTCAGCTCAGGGACCTCTGTCCCTGCTGGCTGACTGCTCTCCCAAAGGTCCCTTTCTCCTTGGCCTGGTCTGCTCCGACCCCAGCTCTCTGTGTGGTGTCTTGTTTTCTCCTGGGGATTACGTTAATACCATCGATTGGTTTGTTTTAAATAGCGTTGCCTGCTAGGTCATTATTACTAGATGCTGATGCATAATTTATTGATAGAAATATTGGCTGCCTGGTAGAGGGGCGTTGGCTTCCACCTGTTAACCCTTCACCTGCCCACACGACCTCTCATCGCTTCTGTGGACTCATAACTTGCAGCTTTTTCCAGGCTGTTAAGAGTGATTTTATTTTCCACAATCTTCTTTCTCCCCTTTGGAAAGGGAAACAAGCAGGTCTGCTGTTGGCTGCCTTACAGCCAGGGGAACAAACAGAGTGGTTAAGTGGCTGGGCTGACAGCAGAGCATGTGTCAGTGCAGCTGGCACTGGTTTGTACTGGTCTTGCACCATGCCATTGCAGACTGCTCCCTGTGCCTGTGCTGCCTTGGTCTGGGGCACTCATGGGTTTGCCTGCAGAGACAGGCTGGGAAAAGTGCCTTGGAGTTGTGAGCTTGGCTGGAGGCAAGTGGGATGGTGCTGCTCTCCTCTGGGCAGGGAGCTCAGCTGCTCCTGCTGCTGCCAGCCCATATGCAGTGGGGCTGGAGCTCTGTCTCCAGCCTGGAGCTGGCAGTTTGGAGGAAACCCATTGGCACGGGTCAGGCTGCTGGCAGAGCAGAGTGCTGCGTTAGGGAGCTGTTGGCCAGGCTTGGGGAGTGCCTGATGTTTAAAAGATCAGAAACATGAAACCAGAACTAGCCAGTGAAAACAAGGGATTTTTGCTCAGGCTCCACAATTGCTGCCTGCTGCTCTGCTTCTGCTATTATAGCACTTCCTACAGTGCCAGGAGCTAATCCAGGCTTCCCTCTGTGCTGGGCTCTCAGCTGCATGGAGCTGCTGAGCCTGCAGCCAGCGTGTCACTTGCTGGCTGGGCCCTTGCCCTGAGGACCCAGGACAGACTGCTGGGTCACATTGGTGGACAGACAGACAGACACCAGGCAGTGCTTCCATCACCACCTGCACTGGTGGGGAGAGCTCTGCCCTGAGCATGGCACAGCTCAGGGCCAGGCTTCTGCCTGTGCCATCACAGCCCTGGTCCCAGTGGCTCTGCAGGCATTGGGCTCTGCAGATGTGGCACATGAGAGCCAGGTTATTGGGGATCTGCCTGAGTTCCTCAGCAGGGAACTGTGGGCACGTGCCTGAAACCTCCTGGGGACTTGGTGTCTCCTGCCAACATCTCACAGCCCCCCAACTTCTCTCTGAGTTATGCCTTGGCTTTCAAATCAGACAAGCTGAATCTATGGGTTACTTTATATGAATTATTATTATTATAGGATCAAGGTTTTTTATTTCCTAAAAGCTTTTTTTTCCCAGAGGCACAGCACTCTTGATCTCTGTTTATCCTAAGGGACACCAAACACCCCTAAGAGAAGGGACTCACAAGAATCAATTCAGCTGGAAAAGACCTGAGATATTGAGTTCAACCTTTCACCACCTTATCAACTAGACCATGGCACTCAGTGCCACATGCAGTCACTTCTTGAGCATACCTGGAACCTGAACCCCTTCAGAGCAGGGACTGAGTGCCCTGGCTGCTCCTGTGTTTCCTGGGTCAAAGACTGGTGTCCTCACCTCTCTTGGTAATGGGAGTCCCACATGATGGATGTCCCTCAGAAACAGGACTGTGTCTCTGCTTTGCACAGGCAGTGTTCTTGTGGAACTTCTGTGGGAGAGATTTCCTGATCCCTTCCAAGACCAAGCACAGGTTGTGGGGTGCAGGGCTACTGGCTCCTGCTTGTTGGTCCTGCATTGCTACTGAAACTGGCCGTGAGCCTGAGTGCCTTCCTGCACTGGCTCCGATGAGTTAAAGCCCTCAGAGCAGATGCCCATGTCCTGGCAGGAACCAGGAAATGTTGTACAGCCTGGGGATTCCTGCTCTAGTCTGTGGAGCTGAAGAAACGAGTGGCCACTTTCTCTGCAGGCCACGGTCAAGTCTTTCATCCTGGTTTTGTTTGCGGCGCTGACATTCACACAGATTCTAATTCCTGCTGCCAGCGTGGCAAAAGTCTTGCAGGCACCTCTCCAAGCACGTCCTTGGTGTTGCCTCATCTTGTGTGGATCAATAGGCTGCTTGGGGTGTGCTGCTCACTGTAGCCCTGCTGCTGTCACTGGGGACCCACCCATGCCCACCCTCTGCAGTGGAAGGAAGGCAACCAGATGTTCCTCATGGGCTCAGGAGACAGGAACATGGAAACAAAGCTTGGCCATTGTTCACGTCTCGTACTGCTGGTGTGCTCTGCTGGGCCAAGGAATGCTGCTGAAGCACAGCATGATGAAGGGCCTTGCAGCACTATTGTGCTGGGACTTCACTAACCAGGCCCAGAGAAATCCTGCTGTGGGCTCAGCAGGAAATGGATGGGCATCCTCCACACCAGACATTAGCTTCTGCCTGGGATGCAAGGGTAGCACAGCCCAGAATGTTTTCTGACTTTCTTCTGAAGACCCTTAGCACCCAGTGCCAAAAAAATGCTCCAAGGAAGAGTTGTGCATTGTGTCTGCTGCTCCCAGCCAGAAGAATGGAAGGAGGATATGAAAATGAGTAATTATCTTTAAAAGTTATCCAGATGCACTTGCTGACCTTTCTTTTGTGCACTCTGAACTGGTTTCCATCTTCCTTGCTGTAGTTTCTCAAAATCTTGGAGAAAATGAATTTTCAAAGGATGAGGGAAGGAGAAAGCAGTGAAGTCAGATGCTGATTTCACAACCTGTGAAGTGTCTTGTTTAACTGATGGAGCAGCAACCAGTCTGTTTCTCTTGGTGTTTTTGCCCATGGTGATGAAGCTTTGCATGGCAGCAATGGGGAGCAGTCAGTGGGGCAGAGGTGGGCATTATCCTGCTCCCAGCCACTGTTCCTGGCTGCAGCATGCTGAGATCCTGGCTTCACTGCCTGTTTAGGAAAAAGAAAAATGTTTGTTTTGTTTTTTCAAATTGTTCCTGTTCCCCAGGAAAGGGAGTTTTAAGCCCTTCCCAAGTTTTTAATTGATAGGTTTGTTAGTGCTGGTTCAGACTACAGAGGGGAGCAGTGCTGGCCTGAGCTGTGCTCTGGGGTGGGAGTGCTGCTACTGGAGGGTCTTTGGTGCTGGGATGAGCCATCCTCCCATGGAGCTGAGGAAGGCACACAAGCAGGGGCAGCTCTGCACAGCTCTGCAGGCACCTGGCAGGCTTCAGTGCCCGACAGGCACATGTGTCTGGGCTGGGGGGGCTTGTCCAGAGAGAGCAGCAGGGCTTGGTGCTCCTGTAGAGAGCTGTTCTGGGCTGGGGATTGCTGAAATGACTGCCCCGCCCTCTGTGTCCCATTCTTCAGAGATGGCACTTGAGGGGGTGAACTTTTTGTCTGTCCCCACTTCAACCTCCAGCCCCGCCAGCTTTCCAGCTCCGTGTCAGGCACGGGACTCCTTTAGCACACAGTGTTCATTCGCAGTGAAGCCTCTGGCAGCTGTTTTCCTTGGATGCATTCCCTAGATCAAGAGTCAGCACATGTTCACTACGAGACCTATTTGGTAAATGGGCTGAGAACAGAGATAATCTTAGACTAGTTTGGTTTGCTGAGGAGCACTGACACAGCTCAGTTTGTGCTTGAATGCTAATTTGGAGCTGAAGTGTGTGTTGGGTTCAGCTGTGCAGCACCTGGTCACATCATTGTCACGGGAATGTGGATGTGCACGTATCTGGTGGGCTGCCTGTTGTCTGTGTGAGGATGTTGTACCATGGATAGGGAGGAGAAATGGAAGAAATTCAGTCATTCAGAAAAGTGAATAAACGAATCTTTGCTTAATGTGTACTCCAAGATTGTTTTATCTACATCTTGCTTATTTGTCCTAGGGAGACCTTTGTGCCCATCTCCCCTGGGGGCTCTTGCCCTTTTCTCAAAGCCTGTTGTTATGAAGAGATTTGGATCTTCTGAATGCATTCACGGTGCAAAAGGTGCTGGGGAGTCAGTTTGTCCCCTCTCCTGTACAGGTGCCCCTTTACCCAAAGCCTGCCCATCCGTGTTGGAATATTGCAGCTGAGCTGCTTTGGATGCTTTCACCAGCAACTGGTCAAATCACTATCAACTAAATTCTGCTTTGCCTTACTCAAAAGATGACATTAGGTGACTTAACCTGATATTCTGGGTTTAGCAGGCAGATTAGTGGTTGTTAAAATGCAAAGTCATATGCCATTGATAATCTATGAGCAGCAGTGAATCCCGGGTAATTGTCACTTAGTCAACAGAACTAGTCAGGTGCAGCACACGGGTGCTGGAACACATGCCCTCGACATGATCCTGCTTCTTTCCAGAGCTTTCAGAGGGCACTGCTGGATGTGTTTCTGTGATGGAGGCAGTGGTGCTGTGACCCAGACTGAACCCTGCCTGGCTCGTTTGGGACCTGGCCCTTGGTGTGAAGCAGTGTGGAGATGCTGTCCCAAAGGCCCTTCTCTTTCTTGTGCTTTTCTGATATAAATTCATTTTTGTCAGAGCACTGCAACTGCCAGTTTAATGAATTAAGGGAAATCCCCTGTATCTAAAGGAAGAGCTGAGCGTGAAAGGGAGGAGAAGGGAGGTTCTGTGCAGGATCTTGACCCCCAAGCCCAGGCCATGGGGCAGTCAGGCTGGCAGTGCCACAGAGCACTCCCCAGGTCTTTGGAAACAGCTGCACATTGCCAGGCACAGCTCTAATGCTCCATGCTCAGGGAAAATCCAGCTTGAGAAGGCTTACAGAAAGGAAAAGGATCTGTGCCTAAACACCCACACAGTGCTTTGTGCCTTCACCTGCTCCAATAGCAGGGGATTGGGCATCCCATCTGCCAGGCTCAGCCCTGTGCTGCCTGGGATTTGTGGGTGCTAATAGCAGGAATCCAATGCTCCTGTGCTAGCAGAGATACAGCATGAAGGCATGCTGTCCCTGCCATGTGCTATTTGTAGGGAAGAATAATCCATAAATCAAGATATTACAAGGCTATTTAGTGATCCTTCTACTGTTATACATGTGTCAACAACAAATAAAAGAAGCATTTGATGGCGTTAGTCCATGTGCCAGGAAATCCTCCTGGTTCTGTTTCTTACCTAAGGAAGGGGGGACCTAAGGCTATTTGGCTGAGCAGGCTGTGCTGCGATGCTCCTGCACAGGCAGCGTGTTCTTCCTGAGCTCTGCCAAGAATTTGCTTGTCACAGAGATGTGTAATGTGATTGCAGTGGAAAATACATGCAAATGTTTACCCGCCTCTTTTTTTTTTTTTTCTTTTTTTTTTTTTTTTTTTCTAGAGGGGAAGAGATCTTGATTAAACAGTAATTAAGAGTGTTTTGGACAACGTGAAGCAGTCTCTCTCCCAGGTGCTTAATAAGTGCCAAGACTGTTGAGTGAAGTGTTTATTTAGCATAGCAATAGGAGGCGGGTTTTGCCAGGCTCACCAGAACCCAGGCTATTGTGTGTGAGCCCTGGGCCCCGTGTGAGCCACAAGCTCTGTCCCGTAGGCAGAAAAGCCTCCTCTGCCTGCTGCCCATCCCCAGGGCTGCTGTTCACTGCAGGATGGGGAACAAAGCTCCCCATGGAGGTCTCAAGGTGAGCCCAGAGTTGGGCTGGGCTGTGTCCCTGGGGGGGTGACTCTGTCCCTTGTCACCTTTGTGGGTAGGGGACATACAGGGAGCTGCCTGTAGTGGGCTTCCCTAAATCCTGTCTAGCACTGCACAGAGCAGCCTCTTCCTTGCCCACTGCTCCTCTTCCAGGCTTTTCCCACTGCCATGAGCTTCTTAGGTCTGCCTCTGCCCTTGCCACACTGCTGCTAGAACTGGTTTCTTGCAGCATTGAGGTTAAAGGGTGGAGGAAGCATCTTGCATTGTATTGCTGGTATTTTTTTCAAAGATGCTGTTTGCATTGATAGATTTTTGGATGATGCTTTAAAAAAAAAAAAAAAAAAAAAAAGAGGGAAAAAAAAATCAATGTCCCAGTGATTGTACCAGGAAGGGCAGTCGATTGGTGAAAAAGCTGCAGCAGGCATATTGGGAAATGGATTTTTCTGCCCTCCAGACATTAACTTGAAATTCTTTGAAATGAGGAGAAAACAGTGTGTGTCAGAAATGAAAAATTAAGGAGGTTAATGTGATGCCTTTTCCACTTTTAATTTCCTTGAGAGAGTCCTTGCTGGAGCTGTGCTGTGCCTTGCCCGTGGCAGCAGCACTGGGTGTGCCAGTGCAGGCTGGCAGCAGGGCTGCAGCCCTCATGGGTGTGCAAGGCCATTGCTGCTGGGTGTGTAAGAGCAGGAGGGGACACGTCAGGGCTGAGCACGCTCTGAGTGTTGCAATAACTGTGGAGATCAGCTGTGGGACTCCAGCCATTTGCTCCACGCAGTGAGCAGTGAACTGGGGTCTCTGTAAGGGGAAGGAAACGCAGGGAAATGTTTCCTGTGCCCGAGATGCTGCCAGTTTTCCATAAGGACACGTGCTGGTGCATGCATGTGTGTGCACATGTGCTCCCTGCTACCTTCTCCTGTGCTGGCAGCTCTGCCAGCCACTGCTCCTGTCAGGCTCTCAGAGAGGAAAGCTGAGCAGGAGATTTCATGCAGTTTTTTTTTTTTCCCCCCCTGCTTTGGGTAATTGTCTGTGCTTCAGCCTTTCTAAACAAAATGCCTCTTTCTTCCCTCTAGGGACCACTTTCCCAGTCCCTTGGGTGGTCTTTTTATGCAGGTTTTTATCCACTCTGTGGTAGGCTATAGGCAGCTCTCCAGAGAGCCGGAAAAGCCTCCGCTCGCCTTACTCTATTGCGGAGGAGAAAAATGAACTCCCAGGGACTCGACTTTGGGAAATTAAAAAACAAGACGAACATTAAAAAACGATGTAAATTACAGGAGGTTTTCTCTCCCCCTGAGCTGCAGGGAGGCCGATTTCCCCGTGCCCCCAGGGCTGGTTGGGGTGAGCCCCCCTGTCCCAGCACTGCAGCAGTGTGCCCAGCCCAGGAGATGCAGACACGCTCTCATTGCAGAACGAGTGCCTGTGGCTTACTCTGCCTCCATACAGGGCACTTTCCAATTCTCTGGGCCAGCATGCTGGCATTTTCCTTGGGATTGTAGCTAGGGTTGGGATCTATTGGTTTTCTCCTCACGAGAAGTGTAAAGGGACAGCAGTGTTTGATAGCTGTGCATGACCAAAGGGGATAGAGGACCAGACAAAGTTACACTGTGGAGAAGCTGCAGTGGTCTTTGCAAACACATTTTGGATATAGCCAGTGATGTGCTTGTCAAACTCTGTCTTGCAAAAAAAGGCAGAATAAACCTCTAAAGAGGCTGAGAGGGGAAGGAGGTGGCATGAAAGAACTTCTGTGAGAGGCAGGCTAGAAGAGCAGGCTGTCCCTGTGGGAAAGGAGTGTTGGGTTGGTCCCTGGGGGTGCTGGCCAGCCATGTGCAGTCATGTGTGGAAGGCAAAGGTTCGTTAGAAAACAATTAATTGCTTTCTTCTAGGGCAAGAGCTGGGGGCACATAATGAAGTTAGGCAGCAGTTTTGAAGCTGGAGTACCTTTTATATTGTGGTGTTCAGATATATCCCTGAAGTTAATGGTTATGGGTTATTGTAGAAGCCAAGACAGAAATGGATTCAAAAGGGACACGGGTGAGTTCAGGGGACAAAAGTCTGGTCATTGGGAATGAAGGTTTCATACATAGTTTGACTCAGTCAGTCCCTGAATGGGTAATCATGAGGATTGAGGGTGTTTTCCTGTCCTAGGGAAGGGAGTAACCTCCAGTTTCTTGTATTTTTTCCCTAAACATGGGGATGATTGAGGCCAACCTGTCTGAACAACCACCCCTTGCCCATGGGTGGAGGCTCCAGCATGGGAGTGCAGCCGTGCTGGGGACCATGGCCTGCTTGTGCTGGGAGCAGCTGGAGGCTGGCAAGGACACACTACAAGAGTGGATCTTCCCTCTCTTCACCCGAGCTGGCTGAGCCATGTGGGTGCAGGCCAGGGCAGGATTTGGCACATTAAGTTCAGATGATGGCTCTAATGAAGAGCAGACGTGTGTTTCCTCACCTCCACTGTCATTATTTATTGTGTGACTAGAAGGCAGAGACAGCGGCTACTGCACTTGTTCCCATCTGCATGAAAGTTTATCATTCGATTCATTTCTCTATTTTAGCTTTGCGGAAGTGAAGGAGAAAATCACCCAAGTTAACAGTGAGGTAGTGGGAACAGCGAAGGACATATGGGTATGTAAGGGAAGCAGATGGCCTATCTGACTAAACCACATCATATAAGTTTATGAGTCAGGCAGGTGCTCTTTCCTGCTGTTTTATAGTGATGTCTTAAGGATTTCCCTTTTGATATACGAGGGCAAATCGTCAGCCGAGCCCTTCTCTATCAGAGGCTAATCCAAAAGTAAATCACTCTAAAGCAGCAGGAGAGAGGTCTTGCAAGGCACCCACTATAGAGATATTCTTTTGTTATAAATCATCAGTCGTGTTCTTAAGGGATTATGCTGGAAAAAGCAAACAATATAAAAAGGTCAAATACAAATAGTAAAAATGAAATAGTTTGTTGCCTTACTCTGTCTGCTCACAGAGGAGATACCACTTGGCCAGGAGAAGAGATGGCTCTTCAGTCCCAGTGGAGTGTGCCTGGAGCTGGGTGGAATTAGACAGTAAGGGATGGTCTGGGTGTGCCCCTCTGGACCTCGGGGATCTGTTCCCTGGCATCCATGGGAGCCCACGCTGGCTGCCTGCACCCCAGGCATGGTGGTGGGAAGGGGGAGCAGCCATTCACAGCCACTGCCTTGCTTGTTCTGCTGACAGGCCTGGGTTTACTTCTGTGGGGAGTGTGCAGGTGTGAGGCACATGGGGATACCTGTGGGTGCTCTTGAAGCATGGCTGCAGCAAGGTGAGAGGTTTTGCTCAGACATCTGTGCCTGGGCTGAGCTTAGCATGACCTGGCTAATGCATGATGCTGTCTCATTGCTGCTTGGGCTGCTGCTGGGGAAAGCCCTCTCACCATGATCTGGCTGCACGATCACCCTGGCCATCAAACTGCTTTGCTGCACCTCCTGGTGTAGCATCAAAACTTGAGGGAAATGTAAGTGAAGGAACATGCCCACTGCTGGCCAGCCATATGGATGTGCTGCGGAGAGCTGGTGGTGATGTCAGCTCAGTGGCACATCCTGCTGCGCACTGAGCAGAGCTTCATTTTCCAGGAGAGATTCATTCCTTGTGCCAGAGCAGCCTGAGCCTCTGCCTCGCCAGGTGAAGGCACAGATCCAGGGCTCAGGCTCTCCTGCTGGGAAGGTGCTTGGCAGCAATGCCCTTGGGGGCTGTGGGCTGTCTCACAGCTCTGTGTGGGCCATTCAGCATGCCCTGGTTAAACCCTGTGGTGCAGGGCTGAGGAGCAGGACTAGCACCCTGTTAATAACTGCCTGCAGTTATTAATTAGAAACAAATGAATTAAATAAATTAAATTCAAGGAAGTTAATAGTGCTTCCAGAAAATTGTGTTTCTTATTTAGAAAATAAGCAAACTGTGTTCCTGCTAGTGGATTCCCTGCTGGGAATCCCAGCAACTATTTGCACAAATCTGGGCAACCCAGGGCACTGCTCTCTGCTCTCTTGCCTCTCCCTCCCATCACAGCTGTCCCCAAGAAGTGTTTCCCATGTGATGTCTGAGAGGGCTGCATGTCTCTGCAGGAGCAGAGGTGATGCTGGTCTCCCACCTTTTACACTGTCATGGGGGAAAGGTGTGATCCACAAAGGGTGCAATGCCAGGAAACAGCTGTTGCCATTGTCCTTTCCAAATCTCAAAGTTTAATTTGTTAATGGTGTGACTAAAACCACCAGAGCTGCTGTTGGGGGCTCTGACATGCTTTGGCTCTTTAACCTGACATCTCCTTCAGAGTGGCAGGTACAACACACAGGTATAAACTCTGCTTGGCTGAGGGAATCCCTTTTCTGTGGCATCCCTGTTTTCCCTGCCCTCTGAAGGAGGGGGAGAGCTTGCTGACAGGGTTCTGCTGGGGTGCAGTGGGCTGGCAGAGGAGCAGCTCCATGGGCTGAGGTGTCTGTGCAGCGCTCACAGGATCTGCCCCTGGGTGCTGGTGGCCGCTGCTGCCTTACCCTGCTCCTCATGTCAGATCAGTAGCAGCATCTCTGCTGCCAGGCCATGAGCTTGTGCCTGTCTGCAATTATGTCGGGGCTGTTGGCTGTCCCTGACACAGACTCAGATTAGGAGTGCCCGTGCTGACACGCTGACAGGTCGGCTGTGCTGTGTCCGGCTAAGTGCGCGATTCCCTGGCACACGCGTGCGGCTGCTCCTGCCCTGCAGCCCTGTGCCCAAAATCCAGCCCCCAGCAGGACTCATCCAGCCTGCAGCAGGGTTCATCCAGCCCCCAGCAGGACTCATCCAGCCCAAGGCAGGCTTGGGGAGACTTGCTGGGTCTGCAGGACCAAGACACAGGCTCTGAAGCCTGGCAGCAGTGCGCTGTGGTGAGTGCAGCAAGCAGTGCTCTGTGAGGTCACAGGGCTTCCCTTAACCATTTTTGTCCCCTCTGCCCACACTTTCCAGCTCCAGCAGGCAAAGCTGGATTTTGATGGCATCAGTGGGCACCACTTTGTGTTTTCAGTTTGCTCTCAGCACCCAGTGCCCACACTCAGCTTCTGGGAGGAAAATCAGTGCAACTCAAATCTGTTGCAATTAAAGAAACAAGGTCAGCTGCAGGTTGCAGAGGCATTCCTGACTTCTGAATGCTGGATTTGGAACTTGGAAATAATGTCCTTTTAACATAGTACTTTATGTTTAATACAGTTTTATGAGTCTATGGGAGCACAAATGATCCTCTTCCTGAGTTTAACATTTATAACTCTCAACTGATGAACTGCTTTTCTTTGAACGCCACTTCACTTTAAAGCACCACTGTGTTTTCTTTAGCCTTGGCCTGCTCTGTGGGCTTTGTTGAGCTCAGGAGCTCCGAGCCCTCAGAGATGGAGAGCTTTGAGGGCTGTAGCTGCAGCCAGCTGTGGGCAGGTGTGGAGTGGAGGTGACTCTAATGCTGCTGCTTCTCCTCGAGCTGCTTTCACTGCTCGTTGTTTAGTGCAGTAACTATGTGACAGCAATAACTGTAAATCAAACTCATGTTTTTTTCAGAGCACGGAATGCGCCTTTGCCCTCTGAAGTGAAGAGAGATGGAGAGTTTGCATCAAAAATATTTCTCAGAAATAAACAAGAAATTCTGAATTAAATCTTCAAATCAATATATCCAGTCCAGCTGATGCATTTGCCAAGGAAAATTGGGGCTGATCAGTTAACCCTTGGGAAGTTTATAAGCAAATGAAAATGAGACTTGCTAGTTAGACATTTAAGTCTTGTCAGTGGTTGGAGCCATTGCCTGTGGTGCAGGCAGGTGCCAGTGAGGATGTGGCATCCACCTTGTCTGGGCTGGGGTTTGGGATTGCTCATGGGCTTTGCCCTGTTGTTGGAGGCAAAGGAGACCTTTTTGTTCCTTTTCCTTTGAAGAGAAACAAACCCAACAACCCTCCTAGGAGAGGAGAGGCCAAGTGAATGAAGCGAGGCTGCGCTGCCAAATGTTGAAAAATTAAAATATGCATAATTTTACCTCAGGTGCACAACTCTGACTCTGCCCCCTTGTGCATATTCATTAGAATACAGCCTCTAATTACCTGTCCTGAGTGTGCAAGCCCTGCGTCCAAGCTGCTGGGGGGTCCTGTTCCCCCACACTGCAGTGCCACAGGTGGGTTATGGTCTGAGGCTGCTGTGCCACGAGGGACAGAGGCTCAGGCTGGTGTGACTTGCCCAGCACTTAGCACTAAGCTAGAACTAGAACTAGATTTTGCTGAGGAGCCACCTTGGAGCATGGGATCCAGGAGGAGAGCAGGTAAAACCTGCTTTTTCTTGCAAGGTGACAGTGCAGACACACTGTTCCCAGGAAGGAGTTAACATGGGTCTGTCTGGGGATGTCCTGATGGAGTGAAGGCAAGCAATGATATTTTGTATCATTTTGATATCCGGTCTAAATTAGGCCCGAGGGAAAGACTGTGGCCTATTTAACCCAGCATCTGTCAGTTATCATTATTTTCAGCCAACTTTAGTAGCTCTGAGTATAAAATTTATATCTGGGGGGTGGAGAGAGAAAGAGGCTAGTAGAAGCTGGATTTGGCTACCTCAGCTTTTGTTGACAGGATTTGCAGTGGCCTTTTAGGAGTTGTTGCAGGAGGTAAGAAACCAATTTTTGGGGGCAGCCCTGTGGGTGAAATTGGGTATCTGGTCACCAGCCATGAGCTGTGTGAAGGGAACACACAGAGGAAGGAGGAGGATGTTAGTGGGGATTCCAAGGATGACTTTCAGATCTGGATAGTGGGATTTGCTTAGTTGTTGGGAGAAAACTGGAATTTGCTCATGATGTGACCTTGAAAAGCCTTGCCACAGGTGGGTGAGGTCACAGGTGGGTGGGGATGTCTGTGACCTTGCTGGAGGTGCTGCTGCCACCGCTGAGAACGTGGGTGTGGGAGCAGGGGCTGGTGGGATGCAGCTGTGGGAGAGGCAAATCCTCTTGGTGGGATGTTTCATAAAGATGAAATGCTCCACACCTGAGCTGGGAGGACTCACAGGGATGCTCAGACCCTCCAGGCATTGCATTTCCATCGAGCCCTGCACAGCAATCCCCTGTGCTGGGGCAGAGCAGAGCTCAGGCTGACACAGCAGCTCCTGCTGGGACCTGCTGTGCTGTGCTGGGTGGGGGAGACCCTGCATGACCTGAGCTTGGTGCTGGCATTTAGCAGAGCAGAGGTGGTGTGGTGTGATGTGGTGTGTGCATTGGGAAGGGATGTGTCTGGCCTCCTGCAGGGCCACTGGCTGCAGTCAGGCAGCTGAGCAATTTTTTAACCTGCTGTCATTGAAACCAAGCAGAAACCCTGAACTCCTGATGACTGACTAATGCAATTGCCCTTTTATTTTCTGATACTTCCTTGAGAAACAGAGGGACTCTGAAGCTTATGCTGTTGTAAATCCTTGCTCAGGCTGCAGGCATCTGGCTTGGGTGCAGAAAATGGAAACTTCAGTGGCTGGGGAGAAACCCAAGCCTCATCCTTCCCAGCAGCTTTCTCTGTGCTTTGTTTTTCACATACTGGGATGTACTGGGTATTTATTTTGAAACAGAGACACCAGGAGTTCACACCTGCTGTATGGCAGCACCTGGCAATGCTGCTCCTTCTTGCAACAGCTTAGGGTGGAAGGTACAAACTGCTGATGACCACAGTGCTGCCTTTGTCACCCAGCTGAAACCTGCACTTGTGTGGAACTGCTGCTTGTCCCTTGTGCTGGGCTGGCCCTGGGGTGATCTTTAACAAATTTTACTTCAAATTCCCCAAAAGTTACAACAATTTCTTTGTGCAGCAAGGAAGAGCTCTCCAGGTGCTGTGATTTGGGGGTCAAATCAGCCTCTTTCCAGGACGTGGTGAAACAGCTCCTCTCTTGCCTCCTGGTGTCATGCCATGATGCTTCTTGTCATTGTGCTGGGCTGCCTCCCCTCAGGAACGGCCTGGAAGGGCCAGTGGGGAGGCAGCATGGTGGGAATGTGCTTTTGGGTGACCAGTGGTGGGTTTGCTGTCCCAGCACGTCGCTGTCTCTGGGGTTTCGGGTGTGCCTGGCCTTATGCAATCCACGGAAGCGCCGTGTTGTGTAACGCTGTTGTGTAAGCAGGGCACGGGCGGGTGTCAGGGTTTCAGCACACAAACCATGCTCTGTCATGCTCCCTGTGTTTCCCCACCTGCAGCCTGGAGGGGATCTGTCCCAAGAACTTCCCATCCACTTTGCTGGGGTGCTGCAGGCGCAGACAGCAGAGCCCTTTCTCAGTCAGAGCTGTTGGTGCAAGGGTTGTCTTTAGGCTGGGAACAGCTGGCACTCGTGTCTGACTCCTGCTCCCGTGTGTAGCTGCACCTTTTACAGAGATGTGGCAGAGTCCAGGGCTATCTTTGCTGCTGCTGTGCCTGGACACTTAATGAGAGTGGCTCTGCAGGAGAGTCCTTGTTCAGGCAGCGCTGCCTCTCTCCCTGTCCTGCTCCAGCTGACATTACCCTGGTGCTGTGCTACCTGTTACAAAGCTGTCTCGTGGAGGGATTGCCGGGCCTTCCACGGCAGTGGCACCTCAAAGGGGTGCTTGGAACAAGCTCAGGGGGGAAATGCATCCCCCTGGCTGTGATGTGGCTGCGGTGACAGTGGCGCGGTCGGGAACATGGTGAGCAGGCTCTGAATGTCAGCACATTGTTCCTAGCGAGATACGTGTCATGTCGCATTAGCTCAGGCCGACAGCTACCGGTGGGAAAATATTTCTGTGAGCTCCTCCAAGTGCCCCCACCTCCTACAGGCAAGGACTTGTGCAGCAGAGCAGTGCCCAGCCACACTGGGGGAGCAGTGAGACCATCTGGTGCCTGTGTGCGTGGAAAGTCACCCGAGGGTTGTGTCCAAAGGGCAGAGCTGCCTGTGCTGGGAGCGTTCTCATGGAGAGTGTCTGGCTGTTCCAAAGACAAAGCTTGGTTTTATTTCTTGGTAGCCTCTGCACAGGGAAGAGGAGGTGGGGTTAGCATGACTTATTTGGTGAAATCCACCGTGCCCAGAATGAAGGGAGCAGCTGACAGTGCTGGGAGCTGAGGAAAGCCTCTCATTCCTGCAGCCTCGGGGCTGCAGAGGTCAGGAGCTGCAAGTGTGCTGAGTGGTTCAGGAGCCTTTAGAGCAGGACAAGGCAGTCCCTTGTGAGTGCAAGGAGCCACGCAGCACTACACAGCCATGTAATGGTGCAAGGATGGAGCTGGAACAGGGCTGCTCTGGGGGAGAGAGAACACAGGTGGGAGGATGTTGGCTCACACATGTGGAGGGACTGACTGCAGCCTGAGGGCAGAGCCCCAGGACTTCACTGGACTGAGAAGCTTTTTGGTGATGGTCCCTCTTTAAATCCTCATCTGCAGAAGCATCTCTCCACCCATCCCTGTGACTCCTGTGTGCTCCTTGCAGCTTCCTCGATGCTCTCTGCTCACAGCTCCCTTCTGCCTGGGCTGGGGGCTCCAGCCTCGAGCTCTGCCTGCTCTCCTGGCATTCCTACCTCAGCATCAGCTTTTCTGAGCCTTCCCTCTTTATTTTCTTCCAATGTCAGAGAGGTGAGGAGGTCAAACGCTAATGCAGTATTTCTTTCCTTTCGTAAAGTGTACCTAGCAGATGAAGAGTGTCAACACCGATTTGTTTTTCAAGTGTTTCTGCAGGATTATTTTCTTGTTAAAAGTGACAAGGAGGTGCAGAACTGGCGGCCTTTAGCCAGAGATGTCATCTCGTCTTTGTGTAGGTGAACAGGCATGAGATGACAGAGCACCTTTTTGTGGGAAAGATGAAAAGTTGAGCCCAATTTAATAATTTCCTTAAAAACCAAAAGGAGCATGTGCTCCTTTTCTTTTCCTGATCCTCAGTAATGAGGGGCTGGAGAGAGGAAGGCCCTGTTAGGCCACAGTTATTGCAGTGTGTTTATGCAGAACTGCTCTCAGTACCGAGGGGATGGTCTGAACAGAGTTATTCATCTGTGGCCTTTCCAAGTTCCTCTGCATCTTTTGACAGCAGAATCTGATGATGGTTTCAGCACAGATAAGGTGCTTCTGTGTAGCTGGAAAACCATTCTGGGCTTCAGCTGCACTCTCAGGACCTGCCCTGTGCTGGGTGCTGCCAGCTCGACACAGCTGAGCCCCCTTGCAGCTCCATGCAGGGGCTGGCTTTTGTTCCTGCTGGCAAGTGCCCACTGGAAGCCCAGCCCGTGGCTTGCTGTGGCTGAGGAGGAGGGAGCAGGTGTGGGTTGGGGGTGTGATCCTGCTCCTTGGCCACCCTAGCCATGGGCTGCCCTTCAGCATGAGGCAGCCTTCCCAGCACCAGGGAGTCGAGGAGACACTAAACACTCGCTTGGGTCCCTGGTGCTGATGTTTTCTGGCATTTAAAGAGACTCATAACTGACTTGCCACTTGATGTGGTCATTAAGGGGCTGGCTGTGCTTTTGAAAGCCTCTCCCCCTCTGCTCTGCACAGCCTCTGATGACCCCCCAGGACAAGGATCAGTGTTGCTGAGGGGGCTGGACTCCTGTGGATGGTTCCAGCACACGGACTGAAGCTTGGACAGTGGGGCACAAGAAGTCCTGGGGCTGGTGTGGGACCAGGTTTGGGGTTTCTCATCTGGGTCAGCAGAGAGGCAGATCAGAGTCCGGGATGGCTGGAGATGTGGCTGGGTTCCAGTTGCCCAGACCACATCTCCTCTGCTGGATTCATGCTGGTTCACACTGGTCACCCTCCCTGTGGTGAGTCGGCTCCAGGGGAGGTGTCAGCCAGCCTGGGGAGGGGGGTGAATCAGTGCATTCTTCTGTCATGCTTCCAAGTCTAGAAATTCAGCAACTTTGGAGAAAGCTGTATTTAGAGGAGCAATAAAAAGGCATCTGACTCACATGGAAACAACATCAGTGGAATAAAAGGGGAGAGGCTTGGATTGCTGCAAGGAGAGACTCTCTGGTGGGGAATATGTTTGGATCGTTGGTGGCGGACATGCAAGTATTGGAGCACCCAAGATGAGTCTGGCCTTGTCCAGAAATGAATTAGCAGAAATAAGTAATGTATATCCACCTTCTCATGAGTTCTGGCTTTGTTAACAGTGATATCATGCTTTGCTTTTAATAACTTTTGTGATCTCAGGGCAAAGTATTTTATTTTTTTTAAGTCGAGATAATTCTTTTGTTTGAAAAAAACACCCTAAAAGCCCTGAAGTGACCTTTCATTCTAAGTGAAGGAGCAGGCAGGCTGATGGCTTTTTCAGATAGGAAGAGTCAGGGCAGAGCAGCCCGTGCTGGCCAGCACTCCAACGGGAGCACTGCCGGCAGCACACACTTGGCCCTATTGTCTGTGCTTGTATGGACTAGTCGGTGGGAAATGAGGTATTTCCTCCTTGCAGCCTGCTCTGTTGGAGTGCTGGAGGCTGGATCCTGCCCTGCTCTGCACCACGGTGCAGCTCTTGCAACGCCGGGCTCTGGGGAGGTTCTTGCCGTGGGAGCAGGATCAGCCTCTGCACCAGGTGTCCGGGAGGCTGTGACCCTCTGGGGCTGCTGGGGCATCGTTATTTAAACATGTTCTGATTAGCCTGCACTGTAAATCCAGCATTTTAATTCTTTCCATATGTAAGATCCAGTCTAATAAGCTAAAGTTTAAGACCATGCAATCTATTTGGAATAACCATATGGATTAGGAGTCAGACTGTGCTTTTCTGCTTCTTGTATTTACACTAATAGAGAGACAGTTGCTAATGTGCATGTAGCTTGTGCTGGTACCCATTTTTTAAAAATATGACACCAAATGGCTTGCATTAAAATATTTGAAAAGCAGTAAAACTGTGAAAGTTTCTCTCTTGCACAGACACAGACACATCTGTGAAATGAGGCGTCTCCAGGCAGCAACATTCCTGTCCCTCCCTGCAGGCTTATCAGTGGGGCTGGAGACTCCTGCAGGGTGCTGGGCCAGCCCAATTCCCCCCCAGCTGCACCTGCTGGGCCAGTGTAGACCCCCTGGGAATGGGGGAGAGCAGCCTTTGGGGCAAGGAGGACCTGGCTGGATCCAGACCCCTCCTGCCACGTCAGGAGCTGGAGGAGCTTGTGGCTATGGAGAGCCTGGTGCTGCCCATGGTTGGTTGGTTTGGCACCTTCTGCTGACTGTGGTGTTGTCACCTCCAAATCTCAGGGCAGATTCAGCTGGGGTTCACCCAGCTAATGCCCTCCCATGGGCCAGAGAGAGGTCTGGAGAGAGAGGAGCAGCAGAGCTGGGAGCTGGCTGCTTGCTCAACTACTGAGCTCTTTGCTTTCATCAGTCATTTATTTTACTGGTCTTTTTCTGCCATTTCTTGGTTCTCTTGGGCAGATCCCCCATTTGAGTCTTTCTTGGTCTCTGTGTTCCTCTCTCTTTACATTGATATGGATTTGAAATATTATTTTAAAAGAAAACCAGCAGTTCTCTGCTTTTGAAACTTTATTATTGTGCTCTGAAATGTCCCTCAGGAGGTCAAATGAGCTTTTGGTGGTCACCTCTTCTGCAAGGACCTGGGGTTGGTGGTGGGGTTTATGGGCTGTCACAAGGTCCCCAGCCCTGCCAGTGTCCAACAGGCTCCAGGGCTGGTGTACTCTTCATGTCTACACTTCATCCACTGCTTGTTTCTTATCAACGATCACCTCCTAATGTCCCTTAAGCTGATGGGACAGGCACATTGGGAATGAGGCTGCTGAGGAGGCTCCAGCATGTCCCCAAGGTGAGGGCAGCCACTTTTCTCACTGCTGATTGTCTCTAGCTCTGTCTGGAAGGGGGGTGCTTTGGGCAGGTGGGCACTGCTTGCCCCTCAGGGGCTCTCTGAAGGTCTTGCTGAGTTCAGGAAGTGCAGCATCCTCCCTCCTTGGCTCACAGCCCTCAGTGTTCTGTGTGGGTCTGGTGACCAAACGTGGCCAGAAGGCTCTCCCCTCTCTTTGAGGTGTTCCTTAGAGGATGTGTTTTAGCTGAGGGCAGGAGCCCGTGCTGCTGTCTGTTCTCAGGATACCTAAAGCATCCAACCCAGGTTTACAAAGCAGTTGACTTGTCATGGGAGCTGGAGTTGGACCTGGGTCTGTGTGAGTACTGGAAAGCATTTCCGAGTGGGAGTTGCACTCTGTCATCCTTCATTTGCTCAGACAGAGAGGAGGGAGTCAGTGTGAGACATGGCAACTTCTTCCTCCCTGTCTCCAGCATTAATCTAAATGCCAGAACACAGACCTTTTGGAATGCACTGGTGCTGTGGAGAGCACCAGCCTCTAACCCCAGAGGGCACAGAAATATCCCCAGGTAGCCTTCACAGGCACCAGTGCTGCCTTGCAGGTGCAGGGAATGCACGGCTGCTGCTCCCTGCCCCTCTTGGGCCATATTGAGGAGCTGCTGGGCTGGGCTGCCTGAGGTGAGCAGGGAGCCTGGAGAGACATTCCCAGTGCTGGGCTGGAAGTGGTTTATTGAAAGGAAAGGATCATATTACACTCAATTTTTGCTGAGTTTATCTTGGTTTTTATCAGATTACACACAGGATAGCTCATCAATATTGTGATCCTGCTGACATGTAAGTGAGCCGCTGCATAATTCATGGCTGCTGCAGGGCTCCAGCACTGGGAGGCACATATTTAATTAGGCACCTCACCATTCCAGTCTTCTGGAGCAGCCCCAGGACTGCATCCATGGAGATGGATGTGGTGGCCCTGCCTGTGCTGCCTTGGAGGAGCCACGCTGGCACTGTCCCCAGTCCCAGCTTGAGGGCAGAGATGTCATGGCATCATGGTGAGCAGAACTTTCCAACAGGCTCCTGGGCAGGGGAAATGTCCCAGCAGAGATGAGAGCCCTCCCTCTCGGGTGCCTTTGGAAAGCAGGGGTGCTGATGAATGAGGGGTGCAGCATATTGTGCACTCCTGTCAGCTGTGATGTTTAACTCTGAGAATCCACCATGAAAATACCCTGGCCTTCATCAGTCTTTTCAAGTTCAGATTCCTGCTGCAGTGAAATCTGGAGCTGAATTAGGTCTTTTGTGGCAAAGTCTTCCTTAACAACTGTAAATTTCTCACTCTGGTTCCACTCATCTCTGTCTTGGGCTGGAGAACCAAGTCACTGGCTGCCTCTGCTGCCCCTCTCCAGACCAGCCCAGCTCTTTGGGATCATTATTGGACCCCTGCTCAGAACCCCCCTCCTGTGGCAAGCAAGGTCCAGCAGGACAAGAACCCATCCCAAGGTTCTGCAATGGACCCTGCCCAGCACTGGCCTCTTCTCTGGCTGTGTTCAAGGTAGTGTGTGTGTCTTCTTCCTCTCACATTGTGCTTGAAAATATATCTGGGATAGGGAGAATTCTTTTCCATTTTTGTGGTGCTTCCCTCCATTAATTTCCTGGTTGTAGTACATTACTCATGGATAATTAAGAGTGAGCTATTAATACAACAGTTAATATTCAAGTGCAGTGAAGAGGAGAGAACAATAAGTCAAGGAATCATATACTACAAGACATTTTAGTTTAGTGATGCAATTTTTTTTTTGCTGGCTTTGGCTATCGGAGCATAGTGCTGCTTCCATTTAAGTATGGTCCTGAGAACTCCATTTATTGATAGAATACAAATAGGACATTAAATCAAGGGAAGTGAATTTGAATTGCTGGTCATATGTACAATTATAAATGGGATTGGCTACTTCTATCTAGTATCTTGTATCTTAAGTTAGGAGAATTATGTTAGGGACTGCTAAAGAGAGCTTGAAGTGTCTTAAAATTAATGAGATTTAAGTCTGTCTAGGAAAAAAAAGAATTAATGTTAAAATGCAGCTCTTGCTTTAGGGGTGAAAAGATGGCTTTAGAGAAGTGGTCGTGCCTTGTCCAGATGGAGGAATGTGGGGAGGATGGGCTGTGCACCAGCATCAATTAACATATCTCAAACTCAAGTTCTCCTCCCTGCTCTGCCATCCTTGCTGGGATGGATGGATGGATGGATGGATGGATGGATGGATGGATGGATGGATGGATGGATGCCAGCTGCAGAAAGGAGAGGGGGACAATCCCCTGTGTCTGGCTGGAGGGTGGCTGTGATAGAGCTCATCACCCTGTTCCCTTTGCAGTCCTGGCTGGCTGCTCCCAGCACTGCTCTGCACCTGCAGAGCCCCATCACGGTGCTTGGGGGGTCACTGGGAGCATTCTCCTGTCCCCCAAAGGTTTGGGTGTCCTCTGTCTGCAGTGTGGTGCTTTCTGGGGCAGCTCCTCCCAGGGTATTTCAGACCTGCCTGAGCAGGGAACACCCTGCTTTGTCCTTGTGCTGAGGGTCTGCCTCTGCTCTGGAGATGAGGGAGGTGCAGGTGACCATCAGGAATGCACAGTGGATGGTGGCACTGGCAGCACACACCTGGCCAGAGGTCACCACTCCCTGGCAGAGGGCTTGCCTGGGCTGCCAGCTGTAGCAGGGGCACAAGGGGTGGGCACAGAGGAGGTGAGATCCCCCAGTGCCATGCTGGGTGCCTCAGGAGCACCCTGGTTCATGGAATTTGTGAGGAGCAGTGTCCTGGTGTGGAGCTCCTCCATTTCCAGAGTGTGAGTGTGTGTGCACAGGGTGCATGAGCCTGTGGCCGAGAGCAGGGATCTGGGGGAGGGGGAGGCTTCAGCAAACAGCTCCTTACCAAAACAGCCCTGACCTTTGCAGGGCTGGAGCTGTCTGATGCAACAGGCTGAACCTTTCCAGGCTTCAGCTCCAACTTGAAATGCTTCAGAGCAAAATTGATGGCCGCAGCACTGGCCCCAGAGCTTGCAGCCACTGCTGGGGATGGGGAGAGGCTGCTAACAGCCCTGAGTGGGAGCCACAGTCTCTGCTGTTCTCATCTGTAGCCTGATGGGTGCTGGTTGATGCCTGTGAGGGCTGGGTGCTGTGGCAGCTGAGCTCCCCAAGCCCTTTGGGGCACGCAGGAAGGGCTGTGTTGTGCACTCTGGAGTACCAGCATGTTTTGGAGGGATGGGTGGAGGTATTAATTTTGACCAGAGGGAAGAGTCAGCGTGTCCCTGATGGGGACTCATGCCCAGTCCATTGAAACCAAGTGGGAGGTCATTTGCAGCACCTCTGGTGTGCAGGCAGGAGCTGCTGTGCCCTGGGGGATCAGTGCTGAGAGGGCTCCTTGCTGCCTGACTCTGGCAAACCAGCGTTAGTTACAGAGATGCTGTTGTTTCTGTGTCCTGTGGTGAATAAAATTCAACAACTCTTTATTTCTGAATGACAGCCCAGGGACTGCACTTGTGCTCTGGCTCGGTGTGAAGTGGCTTCATCCCAGCGCAGCTCCTCTGGGGCCTGAAGCCCTCGATTCATTAGTTGTCAGACTCGTAGGTGGATTCTGCATTAGGCCTTTAATTTAGTGTATTGCCATGGGCTACTGACCACATGACACTGCTCAAATGTGAGCAAATCTAACGAGGATCCAGGACTGCTCTTTAATTTGGTGAGAATAACAGAGCGAGCACGGGCCCGGAGAGTGTTAATCATGAAGGAAAACTGGCTGAAACCAGGTCAGGCAGGGCTGGTTCTCGGTGCAGCATGATGGAGAGGGAGCACGGGGGGTGGAGGGCTGGCAGTCCCACTCCACCAGTGACAGGAAGCACCATGGCCACAGCAGCCTTTGCTGCTGCCCTTCTCCACCCTGCAGCTGAGCTCTGTGGCCCATTTGGGGTCTGTGGGGCTGCACTCAGGTCCCCAGCCCAGGGCAGTGCTCCAGGGTCTGGCAGTCCCCCCGTGCCCTCAGTGGGAAGAAGGGGCAGGTGCTGCTCCCTGGCTGTGACAATCTAGGGGTGCTGGGTGTCCTTGTGGGATCTGGTGGCAAAGGCCAGTCCCAGCTGCCACCTGCCTGTCCCTCGGTCCTGTGCTGGTCACACGGCACAAAGGCCCTGGAGTCACCAGCTCCTCGTGGGAGCAGCAGAGTCCCCATACTTAGATTTGTTCTGTGCAATAAACAAATCCACACTGCTCTCCTGGCTATTCCTAGCTGGGGCACGTGTCACGTGGATTTACTGTGTTATCCTGGAGTGCTGCCTGAGCTCGGCTGGATTCTTTAAACCATCCTTTTGGAGGGGTGGGCTTTGAGAGAGGGGCACAGGAACCCTCTGTGGTAATTCCTGTTGACTGCAGTGACCAGTGAGGCAGAACTGATCAACTGCAGGCTTCCCTGCTGCTGAGCTCTGCCAGCAAAGTGCTTACATCTGCTTTTACACTAATGGGAACTTTATGGACTGGCGTGTCCCCCCTCCCAGGAGCAAATTCCAGCAAGGTCAGAATCCAGAAATTTGCCACTTGACACCGTCCGTGATGCCCTGGGCCAGCCGGGGGAGGCCAGGTTGCACAGAGGACTTTCTGGGGCAGCAGATCTAATGCTGTCACCTGCAACTGATAGCCTGGAGACCCCCCCAAACACCTCTGCTGCCATCCCACTCCCCCGTGGCACAGCTCCTCTGTGCTGGGCTGTGCTGCTGGAGGAGCTGTGCAGATGGGTGCCAGGTCAAGCAGGGCACTGAGCTGCTCAGCACGCAGGGAGCCATGGTGGCTGTCCTGGCAGAGCAGGCTGTTCCCTGTGCACAGCCAGAAGGTGAGGATATGGCAGTGCTGCTCCTGCTGCACAGTCTGGGAGCGTGGCTGTGCTGCCACTGGCAAGTGGGTGCCAGGGGAACAGGGTGGCATTGGGCAGCAGTGCCCTGGGCTGTGCCAGGCACAGGGAGCACAGGGTGCTGGTGAGTGCCCCAGGTACTGAAACCATGAAATGATTGCTTTGAGGCCCTGTATTTTCCTGAATTTAATGAATGACCATTACACATTAATAGTTATTAAGGTGACTAATATTTAGTTTGTGTGGAAGAGAGTCTGCAGAAACATAACTTGCTTCTGTGCAAGGGTTACTGTTCATTTTTCAGGACATGCAATCAGCCTGGACAAGGCCTGCTGAATTGCAGCTGCTTTGGCCGCCTGAGTGTGAAGGATTATGGAAGATCTCCGATTAACTGTCTCTTTTTTAATCCAACATTGCAGGGCCCTGATTGCTTTGACTTTGAGTAGAGAGGATGGTTTCTGTAAGGGCATCCCATGGTGCTGTGTGGTCTGTGGCTGCTGCCCTGGGCAGGGCACTTGGGGTCAGCTCCCCATCCTCCCTGGTGTATTTATGTGCTGTTGCACGTCACATATTGCTCTCCCAGGATGTTGTGTGATGCAGGTGAGATTGGAGCCACTTTCTCATTGCCCCTCTCCTGGACAGGGACCAGCAATGAAGGGGCTTCTGCAGACTGTCCCATGGAGCACCCGTGGGTGTTCACCCTGTGCCAGCTTCTGCAGGCGGTGAGCGAGGCAGGAATGCTCCTCTTCTCCTTCCTTCACCTTCACAAAGCTTTGCCTGGCATCAGCTCTTTGGAACAAAGCCTCTCCCACCCTCTGGGTGCCCCATGGCTGGGATGAGTGATGGTGAGGGCATTGCTCTGGTTGCCAACCCTGGGCACAGGAGCTGCCCATGTTCTGTCCCAGGCACAGCTCTGGTACAGAATGCCATGCTCAGGACCCCTGGGCACAGCAGGGGAAGGGCAGCTCCTGCAGTTCCTCATCCCTGGAGCTGTGACCAGCAGTCTCAGCTGGTGGGAGCAGGTTCAGAACCCCCTGCCTGATATTGGGTGATGGATGCTGCTGGTGATGCCCGGAGAGGCTGAAAGCTGCTGTGCCAGCCCAGCTCCCAGCTCCTGCTGCTGCAGCTTGCAGTGGTTTGTTAAGTGAAAGGCGATTTCAGAGCAGGCAGCAGTGAATAAATTCTGTTTTTCTCAAGCATTTAGTGTTGCTTTCAGTTTGCTTTGATGATGTCTTCTCACAACTAGTGTAAACAGACTGCGCAACGGGGAGCACTCACATGTGTACAAGAAGCTGCACATGAAAGACAGAGGCATCTTGAAAGCCATAATAACGCTCTGAGTGCCAGTTAAAGGATTTGTCACTAAGAGCACTTTACAGATAGAAAGAACTTATTAACTAGTGTGACTAACAGCTTGCAAGGTTTAATTGATGTGTGTTTGTTGTCCTTTTATATCTCTCCCCCTTGTCTTCCTCTTGGCACTGATTCCAGCAGTTGCTGGTGTAGGAGCAGCAACCTCAAAGCAGCCTGAATAGGTACCAGAAATAAAAGGAAGGCCAAGCCCTGCCCTGAGTGCCCCTGGGTCTGGGGCTGCAGCAGCTGTGGGAGCTTGGCCCCAACATCTGGATTCCCCCTAGAAACTGGGGCTGGGTCTATTTTCTTGCTCAGGGTTCTGTTATTCCTCCCTAAGTGACGCAGAGTTTTTGAAGATAAAGCTTTTCAATGCATGAATAGGATGGATAATGAATGTTTCTGCCAGACAGACTGCTCATTGCAAGATTGATTGACTATTAAGGTCATAACGCAGCAGCCACCCACACGAAGCAAACAGGCTAATGTTAGACTCCAGGTTAAGCCGAGAGTTGGTCAGCTGTCCACGGGCACAGTGGGGGCTTCCAGTCATCTGTCAACAAGTGATTGATTGATGTGGACACCTTCCAATCTTATTCTGATGATTCTCAGCAGCTTGCCTGCCTGGTGGCCATTTTTCAGGAGTTGGCAGCACTCAGACCTCCAGGACTCCAAATGATGACTGCATGGGGGTTAACCCTTTCCTTTGATCCCAAACGCCTTTGTTGTGGGCAACAACAGCAGGGCATGGGGGAAGGATTGTGTTTGTTAGGAAATACACCATGACACTCCCTGAGTGAGAGCAATGCTTTGGCTTTCAGGCATTTCTAAGTGAGTTGGCCTGAGCAAAGCTGCAAGTGGGGATCTGCAGAGAGTCATCTGGAGCAGGGCAGGTACAGCACTGTACTTCATGGGCACTTTAATGTGCACTGGGTAAACTGTGTGCATCACAGGTGAAGCAGCAGAAAGGCAAATCCAGGTAGGAGTGAGTCTGGCATTTCAGAAGGGAAAAAACAATAAGGATTGGCATGGAGTTTTTCTGGTGTGAGAGAAATTAGTTAAGAGAGCTCTTCTGGCTTTAAGGATTTCTCCTAGTTCAGTGCTTTGAATTCACCAGAAGTTTGTTGCTTGGATGATGGCTTTAATGATGAGGACTTAAATATGTCTCTCTGTATTATTTTATGTACATATTACACTTGGTGTGTGCCCACACACGTGCTAGTGGGAAATTGAAGTTATGCATGCTGTGTAGTGCATGTTTGCCATGTGTAAACAGTTTCAAGAGTCCTTTGGTTGCAGTGTGTGACCTTGTGCGTTTCCTTGTCTGTTTTCAGCAGTTTTAGTTTAACTGTTTTGGAGGGCCCTGCTGCCTGACTTCACCTTTCCATGCACTTTCCATCTATGGTTTTAGCATTCCTAACATACCCTAAAAGCCTGCTGTGGGGAAACGTCAAGAGCCTCTTCTCCACGAGTTGGATCTTTATGCAGCTCAAGTGCATTGTTGAGTTTTGATGGTGTGATCCAAGCGCTGTAATGGGGCAGAGCTGGCACAGAGCTGCTGAAGGCGACAGGAGAGCTGTGCTCAGCTGCTCTGAGTGCTGCTGTGCTGTGCACACCCTTCCCCAGCCCCAGAAATGGGCTGCAGGCTGATATTCTTCCCACAGAACATGGTGCTTCAGGCCCTGATCCAGCACCACATAATGCCAGTCTCTCTCCTGGCTGAGCAGAGACAGGGTCTGAGCCAGGAGGAGCTGCTGGGAGCTGGGCTTCCATGGCTGTGGCTGAGTTCTGCTAATCCTCTCTCCTCTCCATCCCTTGCAGATGGTGATTCCTGCTCGGACGGTGCCCCCACGCAGCACCACGCTGGCCTTGCTGCTGACCGTCTTCTGGATGCCAAAAACCATCTCCCAGTGCCAGGATGGGCAGTGTCCTGCTCAGAACTGCTGCCCTGGGTGGGTTCTGTGGCAGCAGCACTGATCTGCACCTAAGGAAGAGTCGTGCCCAGCTCCCAGGACGTTTGGTACGAGCTTCAGCTGGCCCATGGGCAGGTGCAGCACGGTCATGCTGGTGGAGAGGCTTCTCCCAGGTCAGCATCAACCCCTTGGCCAGAGACAGCAGGGCTGTGCTGGGGAGGGAATGAATGACCTGTGCTCCTGTAAACTGAAACGGGACTGAAATGCCACGTGCCCGCCGCAGAATTTTTCCAGGGCACAGCAGAGCCATGTGCAGTGCTTCAGCCCTCTTGTCCAGAGCTCTGAGGGCTGTTGGTCTGAATGCATGGAAGATCAAGAATTTGTCTCTGAGGCCTTTTGTAGCAGCACCACGGCCTTCTCCTCTCCTCCATGCACACCCCATGCTCACTTGTGTGCTCAGTTCTGCTGGTGGGGAAGAAGAACCTCTGTGGACCAGGGGAAAGTCTTTGATGGTGGAAGATGAGTCTGTGAAAAGTAATCAGTCCATGGAGTAGTATCACAATTTGTTTTTCTTCCCTCAAGCATCCTTCCCTCCTAGGCCTTGGCCAAAGGGAACCACCACTGGTTGCAGCACAAGGTCTGGGCATTTTCAGTAAAACTCCCTGCCATCATTGTTCTTAACACGTGTGGGCTGATGCAAAGTAGAGGTTGATGAATATGTTCCCATTTTAGCTTTTGTCAAGCAGAAAGTGGTTTGGTCATGCCATGGAGCAGTGGTAGGACTGGGAGAACCCAGCCTAGGTCATTCATCCCTGTGGCCCCTGGATGTTGAGTATCAGCCAAGAAAGGATGCTGCTGAGTGCTTTTCTGCTGAGTGCAGGTGGTAAAGAGCTGAAAGGCACCAGGCTCTTGCTGACAGCTCCTGCTCAACAGGGTGTTTGGGATTTCTGTGGAACAACCCCAGACAGACACAGAGCAGTGCTGGTGGTGCATGGAGAAAACATTCCCTGTGTTCGGGGAGGGCCACCAGGGTGTCTCCTGCAGCTCATTATGTAGAAGGGAGAGGCCTGTAGTTATTTCTCCTTGACTGATCCCTGATTTGGCAGTGATCATTGAAATGGTTCTGTGTATTGCAGAGTCATTCTGAGGGGGTGCACTCGACTTCAGCCTCCCTCCAGGCTTCGTGCAGCAACCCCAGGCAGAGCTGTCCCTGGGCAGAGCCTGAGCGAGGGACACGGAGCCTGGCAGTGGATGTGGCAGCTCTGCCAATGGACAAGGGCTGGGAGGGAGCAGCTTGGCCATGCTGCCTGCTCCACCAGCAGCCCTGGTGTGCCTGTGGTGTGAGCCCAGCCAGCGAGGCCTCAGGGCTTCTCCCGAGGCAGCCTGGTATAATAACACTGATGAAAAGCTGATTAATCCTTGTGAACGAGCCGCAATAGCTTCCCTCTAGAACTGAAGAGATTACCACTGATTTGTCATTCTGATTGTTTCAAAGAGACGTGCAATTAGTTGCTCTAATTTAGCTGCGCTGCCGCGCTGGCGGAGCGGCGTGACAAGGGCGCAGTAATCAGTGGGGCTGCCATGGGATGGGAGCCACTGGTGCTGCAGCTGTGCCGCCACCATTTCACGTGTGGCCGCCAAAATGGTGGAGTGTCGCACGCTGCTGCTCTGCTGTGGTGCAAAACCAGTGTATTTTTGAAGGATCAGGTCAGCTTGGTGCTCAGGGTGTCCCACTCCAAGCTGTGCTGGTGGAGCCGGAACTCAGGGGCTCCTGTGCCGTGTCTGACCAGGGCTGTGGTTGGTGCTGGTTGTTCAGGAGACTCTTGGGAAGGCACAGGAGAGCAGTGAGTGCTGCCCTAAAACCCTCACAAAGTGATGGGCTGCATTGGATGGTGGCATGACGTTACACTTAGTTTGATTATAAAACGGAAAGTTGTAAGAAAATCTTGTTTTCTTATCCTGCTGTCTCCAGCTATTGACCCTCTTTGCCAGGTGCAATAAAACCAGTCCTGGGTACAGGAGAAAGGAGGGTATTTGCTTGAGGTTACCCCTTTCTGAGGACTGTCTTTGCTTTGGAAAAGGTACAAAGCTGCCACAGAAAATGAGGAGCTTGTGGCTCAGCCCCCCAGCTCGCTGCGCTGGGTCAGCAGCCAAACCCCTCTGGGCAGAGTGGAGGGAACACATGGGATTTCAAAATGTGTCCATTTTCAGTGAGACAAATCACTTAAAAATTCAATTCAAAATGAAGAAAATAAAAATGCTTTAAAAACAAAACCTGCCCGTGGCTATTTCTTGGTTGAAGCTGTCTCTTTTTTTTTTCTCTCTCTCTTTTTTTTTTTTTTTTTCTTTTTTTTTTTTTTTTTTTTTTTCTGGGAAGGCATTTTGTTTCTGGAGCGAGCTGGCCGTGCTTGCTAGGGAGGGTCTTTGAGGGGCCTCTGAGCAGCTCTGGTGCTGGCTACCAGCAGCCCGTGCACCTCGGCCCCTGGCCAAGCAGCACCACGCAGCTGCTCAGCTCATGTTCCCGGCCACAGCATGGCACGGCCAGTCCCGTGTCACTGCAAGGTCGTGGTTTTCCCCAGCCCCTCCAGCTCAGCTGTCAGCTGTCATCCCCCCCTGGCAGCAGCCCTGCACCCTGTGGCACCCAGGGGGTGTTGTGTGAGTCCTGGGGCTGTGCTCTGGTGCTGGTCATCCTGCCTGGACAGCTCTGCTCTGCACAGAGCAGCTCCTGGCCAGGGCTGTGCCCCCAGCCCTCATTGTCCTTGGCCATGGGTGCTGCTCGGTGGCAGCTCCCCAGTGCAGGCAGAGCTCTGCTCTGCTGGTGACAGCTGATCCAAAGGGCAGCCGGGGTCTTGGCAGTGCCAGGTGGGCTGAGCCGGACAAGGGCCATGGGCACACATTCCCCTTGCCTTTCCTGGATTGGGTCAAGGTTGGCCTCAGTGAACTGGCTGAGGGATGGTCTGGCACAGGGAGCACCAAGCAGGACATTTTTGAGTGCTCCTGCTCCCCTCAGCTAAATATAAGCCCCAGTGGGAAGCCTACCTCTCACTAGTTTCATGTTTCTTGCCCCTGCGCTTCCTAAACCTGGCAGCAGGCCCAGTTGTCTCCAAGTCTAAGATGAAAATACCCTTGCAAATCCCACTCATAAAAATACCTGCTGTATTCCCAAAACATGCCTGAGATAGCTTCCAGAGAGGATGGGGAGCTAAAATAAGACGCATGAGCTCAGAGCCCCATTTTCCACTGGCCCTGCGGTTCCCGTCGCCGCAGCACACCCGCCATGGACTGAAATGGAAGTGCTGCTCTGCTGGGTGGCCTTGGGCTGCAACCAGACGAGCCACAGCTCTCCCAGAGAGAGAGAGCTGTGTGTTAGTAAGCCTTGTGCTCCTGGGGACAAGCTGGTGGCACCACCTGGACAGTCACCTTGACCAGCAGCGTTGGCTCAGCAGAGGAAACCTGGGCGAGAGCGGGGCGCAAAGCTGTGGGGAATGTTTGGTCCCCTGCCTGGCCAAGGGAGGGGCAGCAGGAGCCTGCTGTTCCCTGGGAGGTCCATGTGGCCAAGACACACACTGGAAGTGGTACCTGCCCTTGGGATGGGATGCAGGTGGACCTCAGCCTCTCTGTGTCACCCCTTGGCCACCCTCTGTGCTGGAGGGGACACACAGAGCTGCTGTCCTGCTGAAGGGCACAGGCAGTGAGCCTCACTCTGCATCCAGGGCGAAGGGATGAGCCCTTGGGGAGGTGACATAAGCTGCCCATTGGAGACTAGCTCCTAGCAGGGTCACAGTCCCTGCAGCAGGGTATGAGGCTTGCTGGGAACTGAAATCTCAGCCTTGTCCTCTTCTGAAATGCTCTGCTGCAGCCTGCAAATGTATCCCAGATCTTCTCGCAATCACACATCTCTTTTTTTACTTTTTAACAGCCCACTGCTTCTACTACCAAAATGTTTCCTGGATCAGGCACAGATGTCCCCACAGTCACGTCCTGCCATTGTTTCTGCTCGGCTGTGGCCCGAGGTGGGGGCAGACACAGCCCCAGGTTTGCTCCAGCTGGAGGCAGGAATGCGGTGACCACAGCAGGGACAGTGTCTGCCCGCCTGGAGTGGGGTCTGGGGGCAGCAGCAGAGCCCCTGTCTGCTCCAAGCACTCCAGCTAGGATGGTCACAGGGCACAGAACACTTGGCAGCCATGAAAGGTGTCCTGCAGCACCTGGACACGAACATCTGCTCGTGCTGCTCACATTGCAGACCCCCTCTTGTTCCTGCCATGCTCTGAGTTAAACCTCTTGGGCTCTGCTCTTGCCCTCAGGGCTCTTCTGCACTGTGCTGCTCCTGAGGTTTTGGAGGGATTTTGTCCCCACAAAGCTGATCACCTTGCAGCCATGAGCTCAGCAGGGAGGAAACCCCTTTTAGGCTCAGTGATGGTGTTCATGGGCCCTGGGCAGCCTTCATGTCCCCTTGGTGGTGCCCAGGCCAGGTGGGTCCCACAACTCCTCCTGCAACAACCTTAATGCTGGGTGCTGGTGTGGATGCTTTGAGATGAGATTTGTTTGGGAGGGCACAATTGTCCCCCTTCTTCAGATGATTACATCCTGAATCTCACTGACAGTGGGGCTGGGTGGCAATATTCAAAGTTCCCCACTCACTTGCATTGCCTTGTATGTCAGCAAGTGCTACTTAATGATCTGTGAATGGAGGGAATGCTGGGAATGGGCTGGACCTCATGTGAAATATCCATCCAGAGTCTATAAATAATGCAGCTTCTTTATGCTGTGCACAGTTTGGAGCTTCATGGGAGGAGCATCTCCCTGCTATGACTGGAGGAGCCTGTAAGCGATTTGGGTATGAAACAAAGGCGATGAAACGTAAAGAGAGGGGACTGTTCAGATTTCTGAAATATCCTGCAAATGTGCCTCACTGCTTCTGCCAGCTCCTGAGCTGCTGCCCACCCTGTGGGTAGTGCCACATGCACCAGGACACATTCCCCAACACTGACCATGGAAACACCTGGGAGAAGGGTCCCTGCTTGCCCTCAGGGCTCTGCCTCTCGTGTCACAGTGATGAACCCGGGGCTGCCAGGCACAGGGCTGTCCCACTGGCACTGGCTGCAGTGTCCCAGTGAGTGGCAGCTGCCCTGGCCGTGGCTCTGAGCTGTCCCACTGCTGGCAAGGTGTGTGCTCCCAGACCTTGACTGCCTCTGTGGTGGCTCATGCCTCACTCCCTTTTCCTATCAAGGAAAACACCTGGCACTGGGGAAATACAGGTGGATTTTTGCTGGAGTGGTAGTCTGGTCACTTTTTTAGGGCAGTATATGGGTTTCCCTGCATGTTTGGAAACGCAAGCAGAGGCAGCTGCATCAGCATTGCCACAGCACTGGTATTCAGCAGCGTGCACTGGGCACACTGAGGGTGTCTGCTCACAGCCAAGGAAAGCTGTCACACTCAGACACAGGTGGATGGACACTTTCTTTCCCTGGCACATCCCACCTCCCCACCAACAGGGCTACAGCCCTTCTCTGACAGTGCCACAACCAGCATGGGGCGGCTCCCCAGGCATGGAGGGTCTGCCTTGCTGGGGCAGGAAGGGTTGCATGAATTTGATTAATTAAAAGATATGTTTCTGTCATAAATATCCTGTCGCTGCTCTGCATGTCGTGTAAGATTTGCTGTGCTGGTGCTCACAATGGCATTTGTGTGATTAATAACAGCAAAGCAGGAACGAGCTGGTGCTGCACCAGCATGGCAGCGATCAGGGCACAGGGAGCCTGGTCCCAGCACAGCCCTGGTGTTATCGGTGGCAAAGCAGGTGGAGCAGCCCCAGCGTGGGGATCGCAGCCGGGGCTGTGCCTGGCTTTTATTTTTAACACCCTGCTCCCAGGCGGTGACAAGCCTTCGCTAAGTGAGGTAATAGCCAATTGATTTTGTTCCGTTTTGCAGTGGGCAGTAATAAATCACACGGCTTGTCAGGGGGTGTTTCATGTTTTCAGTGAGAGTGTGCCAGCAATTAACCATCAGAAAGCTCTTGTGGCTCCGCTCCTGAAGACGTGGCTGCAGTCTGAAACTCAGGAATGTGGGGCCCTCCGCCACCAAAACAGAGCGGTTGTGGAGGAGATTTACAGGGGGGTTTATTTCCAGGCTCCAGAGTGGACAGAGCAGGAGATTGATGACAGGGAGGAGCAGCCACTCCATTCATGGGCACAGCCGCCCGCGAGGGGACACAGGGAGTGTGGAACTGCGGGATGTCCCCATCCCTGTTCCGCTGGGCTCTGGGGACCCCCAGCACTGGGGACAGCAAACACCACCCAGCTGCCCTCCCCTCAGCCACACTGGCAGTGGGTCACAGCGGGATGAGGACAGAGTGAGATGGAGCTGCCAGGCACCTCCTGGTCCTGCTGTACCCATAGCTGTGTGCTGCTGCCATCCTGGTCTGTGCCTGGCTCTGGGGGTACAGAAGTGCTGTGTTGGGGTGTGAGGAGGGACGTGGCAGACCCTCTTCCCTCCTTTCATGGGATGCAGGGTGTCACTCAGTTTGGCTCAGCTTGGTTCAGTGCCCCTCACACCACAATGCTGGGGTCCCTGCAGCCTTGGCAGGCTGTTGGGGTTTGGGGGGGCTGAGGCACGCATGGGTGGTGGGCTGTGGGGTCAGCCCGGTCTCTGCAGCCTGCTCCATCCCTCTGGGCTCTGCCTGATGATTCCCAGATGGTAATCGCTCTGCTTTTATTTCCCGTAACCTTTGTTACTCTGGGAAGGCAGAGGCAGAGGCTGGGCTAGAGGCCGGGGTGAGGGATGTGGCGGGAGGGTCGGGACCCTGGGGAATAATGCTGGTTTCAAAGCAAGGCCTTTCACAGAGGCATTTGCATTTGGAAATAGGGAGGGACTGCTTTGCATGCAGAGCTGGAGGCTCTGGTCCTGCGGGGAAGGAACGGGAGCAAGTGGCCAATTGATCCCCGGCTGAAATCAGGAAATCATCAGGAAATCATGCCCTGCTCTGTGCTGAGGGGTCTGTGACAAAAGAACCTTCTCCAGCCCCTGGCCTGGCTGCCCACGGTGGCCCTGCCCGGGCTGTGACTTTGCCACAGCAGCGCTGTGGATGGAAAGTCCAGGATGCCAGAAGCAGGGGGTGGGCGCCGCTGGCCCCCAGCCATTGTGTCAGTCCCGGTTAGATCAGAGCACAGAGCTGCCTCCTCCCAGGGCCACGCTCTCCCTTCTCCCCAGGACTTTGCTGGAGGCAACATGAAGCAGCTCCAGCGTCTGTCTTAGGGAGCTGACAAACACAAAAGCTGTGGAATGAGTGACACACATGGGCTCTGCTGCTGCTGCCCAAGGTGGCGTGAGATGAGCTCTGTCCCATGCCCCACACAAGCTGCATATGTGTGTGCATGTTTGTGATGGCTGGAGAAGACCCTTGGGAAGGCTCCTGAGTGGAGGGGAGGGATATGTGACCTGTATCTCCCTCCCTGGGACCTGGCTGTTCTGTAAAACCAGTTTCCCTGTTGGCAGCAGTTGTTACAGGACTGTGACTCCACTGGAGGTTCTGGTGCTGGCACCAAGGCATCCCACTGCATGTAGTCATGGCTAGGAAGGGGGCTGGATGCTTTCATGGAAATGCATCTGGGATTTCATGGGTTTGTTATGGGTTAAAATTCCAGATTTGACATTTTTGTCATGGAGCTTTGGCTGGTGAAAGCCGTGGAGAAATCCCAGCGAGCGCAGGCTGGTGCCATGCTGTGCCTTCTTCTGCCCATCCTGGGCTCATCTGGTGCGTGAAGGGAGTTCATCTGACTTCCTTGGGGTCACCCCATTAGAAAGAAGTTCCTAACCCTGACTCTGGGGTCCCCAGTGCAGCATGGTCCCAGGACCCGTTCTGCAGCTGCCGCGCACCAGGCACACACAGACACAAGGACAGTTGTTTTCAAACCTCCTCCATGGGAGGAAAGGAATGGATGGAAAGGCAGTGCTTCCTCCCCCAGACCCCCAACATTTTTGTGATTTCATGGGAACTCTTAGGAAAGGAGTGCACATTCCCTGTGGTGCTGGGCAGAGGAGCGTGGTTCATGGGCTGTGACGGACAGCGGGGTTGTGGGCCCCTGGGCAGGCAGGAAGCAAGGCTCTCCTCCCTGAGAGGAACCTGCCTGTGTGGGGGAAAACCTGCCTCATTGCACACCAATTGAAAAAAAAAAATATTTTTTTTTCATCCTTGCTTTTATTTTCCAACATCCCAAGTGACTTCTTTGTTACATGATTAATATGCCTTGTGAATGTGATGTGTGGCTGGGATCTGCACGGGAGCCTGAGGCAGGTGATGCTCCATCTCCAGCTCCTGCAGCCCTTTCTTTTACAGACTTAGGGGTGGAAAAAAAATCTGTCTCTGCTTGGACTCTATTTATTGCCACAGTGTGAGACTGATGAGGGGTGACACAGCTCACACGAGTCCAGGTAATGCCTCATACGGAAGCAAGTGACCCAGAAACATCCTGGAAAAGTGCAGCCAAGGAAACAGCCCCTTGGAGTCAGTCAGGGAGTTTGCAGGCATTCACTGTCTGCCTTGACTTGGTGCCCACTGTGAACGGAATGGAATGGAGGATTTCTTCTCTGCACATCAGGCCTGGCAGCCTCCATGGCTGCAGAGTCTGGGCACTGGTGGGCTCATGGAGCAGAGCTGGTGAAAAGCTTGAAATATTTTTATAGCTACAAGAAGCTGCTGTTTCACAAATACCTAAATGCCAACCCCAGGTTTTCTTTGCCTGAGTGACAGGGCTCTTGCCCTGCACACTGTGGGCTGGGAGCTCCCCAGGTCCAGTTCCTCCTCCAGAGAGAGGGAACTGCAGTGCTTGGCCCCTGCTTTGGGTACAAACTTCTCCACTTGGAATCCAGAGAGGTCCAGTTCCTTGTCACCACAGCTGTCACACTATTGCACAGGATTTTGTTCAGACAAAGCCTGCTCATCTTCTCTGGAGCATGGGCAACCTTGAGGCTTTTCCCAGTATAAGGCCTGACAAGGGGCTATTTTGGACATTTACATTTTCCAGTGGAGGAAATTCTTACACAATCTAAAGTTAAGATGGACCTCCTATAGGCTGTGGTGGTCCTGGGCTCAGCAATCAGTGCCACGTAGTAAAAATCATATTTTTTAGAAATGGAGCAAAATTTCAGGGCTCTGCAGAACCTGTCCAGAATCACTGCAACACATGTCAGACCACAGATGTTTTCTGACCATCCATGCAGTGCTGAGCAGCACTCCCACTGACCAACTGGCCAGAAACGGGATGTAGATCCAGGACCCAGGGCAGCTCCTGGTCCATGCACCCCACGGCCAGGGTGGGTGACTCTGAGTGCAGAGGCTCTGCTAGGGATGGCTGCTTAGCTCAGAGAAGCTGGTGTGAAGCAGCCCTGGCAATCTCTGGAGCTACATTTCTGAATCATCACTGCACATGTCTTGTTTCTATAAAAGGAAACCAAGGACAGATTTGAAATCCTCAACATCTCCTTTGTCCAGCTAAAATCAGAGATTTTTCCAGTTCTTGCTGTGTGTGCTAGAGAGAAAGAATGTGTGGGTTTTCTAAAGACTGGACCTGGCACTGCTCCCCACGCCCTGTACTGTGGGTGATGCACCTCAGATTGGTGGAAGGAGGTGTCTAAAGCCATAATCAGGGCTGGCACTTTGGAAAAGATACTTGAGGGCTCTTCCCAGGACCGTGTGATTTTTAAACTGGGAACACAGTGGCACCCTTGTATGTGGAAGTGGCTGTTTCCTTTCTTCCTTCCTCTCTCACTAGCGCTGGTCGCAGAGCTCCCGCTGCTCTGAGCGGGGCCTTCAGCCTCCCTTCCTGTTACAAATTCTGTGGGACAAATCAACATCTTCCCATTAGGAAGTGATGACAAACCAGTCCATTTGGGGTGATTAATTGACATCTTAAATTAATCACGAGCACTCCTCTTAATGCTGTGACTCAAGATATTAACTGTTCCACCAGCCACATGAGAAAGAGCAGAGACCATTACAAAGCCCATTTGTCAAGCAGTCACTTACACAGCCATTGTGGTGGCTGAAAAAAGGTCAAGTGACTTTGTTATTGTTAAGTAGAGAGCAGACCGAAACTCCTAATTCCTTACTCTGTGCTTAATGTGCCAGTTAAGTAGTGGTAATTGGCAGCAGCTGTGCCCTGGAACCGATGGGTCCATACTGGAGCTGGAGCCCTGATGTGCTCAGTGGTGCAGTGGGGACACTGGGGCTTTTACAAAGCATGAGCTGGGGAAGGGTGAATCCCAGGGAACTGGAGGTGTTGGGGATAGGTGGCTGTGTGCAGAAGTAAGTGGGCAAGAAGTGAGTTTGTGCCGATTTGAACATTTAAAAATTAATAGACAAATCAAGACGTGATTTCCATGGGGGTGAGTGCAGCGGTGGTGATAAACTGCTGGGACTCGGGGCTATTGTTTGTGGTGTCAGTCGTGCTGGGGGTGTCTCGTGGTGAGCTGGGTCAGATCTGGGTGCAGTGTGGTCCCTGGCTGCAGGAGGATGCTGCTCTGCCTGCCCAGGCTGGATTCCCCCACCGTGAAGAGAATTACCAAGGGCTTAGACATGGGATTCCTGCAGCTTGTTCTTGGATGGAGGTGACAGTGAGGGGACAGTTTTGCACAGGCAGGTGGGCATGGGCTAGAGGTGTGTTCAATGTGGGATTCCCTTTCCAGCCCCTCAGGACTCTCCTGCCTGTGCAGGTGTGAGTACTGGCAGCACACAAGTGTCACCTCAGTGTCACCCAGGAGGCTGAGCTTCCTTGGAGGCACAGAGATGCTCAGTATAGGAATTGCTTTTGGCTCTGTTCCAGTTTTAACACCCACCTTGCTCGGGGCCAAGCCTTGCAAGCTGCTGCTGGGCTGTTTCTGGCTCAGAAGGTGGTTGCATAAGGGTTTCAGTCCGGTTTCCAGGCCTACAGTTTGCACAGCTTTGGGTAAACAACGGATCTTTCAGGTGTAAACGCAGGGTGAGCAAACTTCCCCTGGGGCTGGGGCTGTTTCCATCCCAGAGCGATGCTGAGCAGAGATAAGCTGTGCTGGAGGCAGGTCAGGAATGCTGAACAAACTGAACATCCCAGGGCACCCTGTGACCTCAGCCACTCCCGGCACGCTTCCAGGGGTGTCCCTGCTGGGGCTGGGGCTGGAACCTCTTGGCCCATGTCCCCAGAGCAGAGATCTCCCAGCCCTGTCCCAGGCAGGAGCAGCATGTTTGGTCACTGGGGCTGGTGCCCTGCTGGACGATGGTGGCTGTGCAGGTGGTCTGGGGGGTGTGGGGACAAGGGGAGCACCAGCCAGACCCACGCTGAGGACTCTGCCTGCGTGCCCAGCCCTGCCTGGTGTGCAGCCAGGTGGGGCTCAGCACCTTTGCTGAGAAAAACACAGGAGGAAAGCAGCAGCAGCACCGAGTGAAGTGGAATTAGGGAATGCTGGCCTCCTGCAGCTGGATGGAAACCTCCTTCCAGCAGAGGTTGGAAACCTCCATGGCTCGAAGTTGTTGTTTCCCACTGTGAAGCTGGAGCCTTAATATTTGAGCGTTTGGAATATTTATTTTTTCATGTTGCTTACTGATGCCGGGAAGGGGAAATGAGTAAATCTTTATGCACGTTTAATCACCTGTTAGCGGAGGAGCTGCAGGGCACTGCTGCTTTGTGTCTGCAGATAAAAGATTATGGCTGGGCTTGCCAGGGAGAGGTGCTGGCACCAGGGCTGTGTGGGTGCCTGTGGTAGAGGCACCCCAGGCGAGGGGGCCATCAGCCAGGAGTGCTTTGATGGGATTATAACAAGCAGGGGATGGTAAAGCAGCTTTTTTCCTGGAGTGGAAGGGGAGCTGATGCCCCTCGGAGCAAGGATTTGGGGGGCTTCAGCATGGTACTGTGAGCTGCAGGCAGGGTTCCCTCTGCCTGGGTGTTCCAAGGGCTGGCTGAGCTCTTCAGGCTCCTGGGAGCACGGCACAGAACTCCTGTCAGGACTGGTCCCATTAGGAGAGCTGGGAATGCAGTTCCAGTGTCACCAACACGGGGACACCCAGCAGCAGTGTGGCAGAAGGAGCTGGCCAGGGCTGGAGCATCTGAGGGCTGCTCTGGGGCTGCTGTGCTCCCACCCAATCCTGGCAGTGGCCAGGCAGGTCCCTTGGACCTCCACTGTCCCTCTTTAAAATGGGGAAAAGGAAGGGTCTTCCAGGGGAAGCTGCATTTAATCAATATCCTTGAGGGCCTTGGCTGAGGGTCCCAAAACGTTGTGGTATTCTCACTAAAAAGGACAGAGTTTAAAGTGAATCACCTGACAGGCACAAAAGAATAGCAGCCACTTTAATATTCTCCGTTTCATTCTGTACTTAAACCCTCTGTCAGTCTCCAGTGAGGAACAAGGAGAATTTATGATGAAAAATCAAAGTTGTCCATGAAAATCAAGGATGAGATCAGTGGGCTGATGGATGACTGGCACGCGCACGCCCGTCGCCGTGGAGGTGCTCTTGGCAGGGATGGGAACTGTGCAGAATTGCAATGCCCTCCTCTTCCCTGGCTGCTTTTGATGGAATACAGGGTGGTTTTGCTCCCTGGACACCTTAACTTCCCCCACCATGGGTTGTGCACTGCATTTTGGGGAATCCTTCCTCACCCCTGTGCTGCGTGCCTCGCTGCCTGTAGGATCCAGCTGTGTCTTGCCTGAGAAGTGAGGAAAATCTGGGCTAGCTGGGCATCCCTCCCTGTGCCCCTGGGCCCTGCTGGTGCCACAAGGGTCCCCTGTCCTGGGCAGCAGTGACCAAACAGCTCTGCCAGCACAGCGGTGCCGCGGACCCGCGCTCCGGGCTAATTAGCAGTGCCGCAAAGTTCATCAATAATAGATCTCGTGGCGGCAGCTGATTGCCGGCTCGCCACGGGTGGGCACGGGGTGGTAAATCAGCCTGATTGATTGTTGACCACTCCAGTTTTTCCAGCGGTAATTTAAAGCAATTAAAACGCCTCCCTCAGAAATTACCAAGGTAAATAGTGCCCCCCGCGGAGCCGCCTGCGGCAGAGGGTCCCTGCAGGTCCAGGGCTCCTGGAGACCCCGGCCAGGCGTGGCCAGTGGCATCCTTGTAGCCCTGGAGAGCCCTGAAGCAGGGATGCAGTCAGGGAATGCAGCCAGGGATGTGCCTGGAGCTCCTGGATGGGCCCCGTGCCTTGGTACCCAGAGCAGTGGTGTGCACACATCTTTGCAGGATGTGGAGCAGTGCTGATCTTGGGATTAAGTCTTTGACTCTAGCAGTAAAAATACCTAATTTTATAATAATACTGGAAAATACTGGATTTTCCCTTAAATAGGAATTGTGCCCAGCCCTTCTGCTGCAGCTCTTGCTTTAATTGCACAGCCTATTCATCCTGCTGCAGTGGTATAAATAGAGGCTCCTTCACCCATGAAGGCTGATTATCTTTTATGAGTGTGAAGAATCTATAACTCTTGAGGTGCAATAGGAAGAAAGTGAGGAGAGACAGGGAGTCGCTCTGCATGGATTTGGTACTCTGTTCTGTGTATGGGCAATGTTGGCTTTCAACTAAAACTTGAGTTTTCAGAAGTGAGGATGAGGTACAGGTTCATTTCACCCCAACTGCTGAAGCTTCCCCTGGGACTGGTCACCCCTCAGGTCATCCTGGCCTGCTGCTCTTGGGTGATGCTGTGGAGGGATGAGTTACAAGCACAGGTCAAGGTGTTCAGGTGTGCCAGGTGGCTCTGCTGGGCACCTGTCTGCCAGCATCAGCAGATGGATTGAATCCCTGCTGCTCACTGCTGCTTGCTGGTGCCTGGGTTTGGTGCTCTTTATTCCTACAGAGTGCTGGTGGAGGCACCTCCTGATGCTCTCCCGGGTTTCCCTCACTGTTAGCTTTGCCATGTGCCCAGCCTTGGAGCTCTGCATGTTCCAGCACTTCTCCCACTAAAGCTTTACAGCTCCACAGAGCTCAGCCAGCAGATCCTTCTGGAAAACTGATGGCAGTTTGTCTTTGGGATCGCTGGTGGGTCCCACTGCTGAGTGTCTGGTCTGTTCTGTGTTGAAAGCCAGCTTTGTTTATCCCCAGGACTTCAGCAGTATTTTTGTAGCTGTAAGTGCCTCTTTACCTGAAGCATCAGCACTGTTTGGAGGGCGGTTGGGGCTGTCCATCCATCCCCCTGTGTGCTGCTGCTCCTTGGGGCCATGGCTGTGGATGATTGTGGTTTTCAGGCATCGAGGTGTGTGGCAAAAGTGAAACTGGAGGGGTTCCTTGCCATCCAAATGGCATCAGCCTTGCCCAGCCTAGGGAGGAGAGACCAGGCCTGAAGTGTCAGAAATCCTGAAACAAAAACTACCATTAGTAAATGTGTGCTGATCTGCCCCGTTTTAACTCAGTGTGTTTTTCTGTTTGGAGAGGGTCACAGAAGGGAAGTCGATCCTGCCTGGTGGAGAGGGCGTTCATGGGATGCCATTTATTTTGAATAATCTACAGAAAGTCAAGGGAAGTTGTATGTTAAGAGTAATTTAATGAATTTAAGCTGTAATGCCCTACCTGCTCCAGTCAGATGCTGAATAGGAAGGAACGAAGTGCAATTTGTCAGGGCCTTGGTAACGGCTGTGTTGCCATTAAAAGAATACGATCTTACAAAAGAGGTAGGATGCGAAATCCAGCAGAGTAATTAAGCTACTCATCTAATTGAAAGTTCTATGATTTATTGAGCCATAAACCCCAATTCTTTCCACTTACTGACCAGGACCTACGATATATGCTATTGCCTGATGGATTCTCATTTCCAGCTGGGCAATATGCTCCTTAAAAACAGTGTTAAAAATGTCACCAAGGAAGGCATCCTTCATACTAGGCAAGTGATTTAGCCCCATCTGAAGTATGCAGCACATCAGAGTTATTCCTGCAAAGGACCCCAGGATCCCATAATGGATGTATGTGCTGGCACCTGTGGGATCAGAGCTCTTCAGGGCAGGAGGTGGTGGCAGGGGGGTTCAGCAGATGGCTTGTAGAGGTCACAGGGGAGAGCAAGGTGCAACCAGCTGCTCACACAGCATTTAGGGAGGTACAAATGCTTCTATTGGTCACTAAAGCCTGGTTCTGAGCAGGTGGGACAAGGGCAGTGTGCACCTGGAGGGTGGATGCAGTGCTGGTGATGTGTACTCCTGCTTGCTCATGGGCAATATTGCCACCTGGACCAAAGCTGAGCAGCACCAGGAGGGCTCAGCTGGCTTTCCTTCCTCCCTGTGCCATGCTGCAGTCCTTGGCTCCAGAGATCTCTGGTCCTGGAAGCCCCTGCAGGATCACCAGGAGCCATTGTGGGCTCCCCAGCACTTCCTTGCAGCTCAGATCCCTGGGAGCAGCCAGGATGTCTCTCCTCAGCACCACCTCTGCCTTTGTCTCTGCTGTTTAGATTCTTTGGCCCTTGCCCTGTCATTTCCTGGGGTCACCTGTGCCTCTGTGGCTCCTGGATCCTCCAGTAGGCTCACGGTGATTGATGTCTGAGGGTATTTCCAGCCTCCAAATATTTTTAGCTTGGGGCTTTCCTGGGCTGGATAAAAGTGTGTGTCTGGAATTCTAACGATAGATGATGTTCTTTAGATGGGTGGATGTGGAAGTTGTTATACATCACTTGTGTGTGAAAACACACCTGTGGGTGTTGGATTCCAGATATTGCTGACACAGTGAATGGGAGAAAATGGGAACAGAGCAGGATTAAAGCATCGAGAGTTCACTGATGATTTGCAATATCCTTCCCACAGCCTTTCATCTGGAAGGCTCTGGAGTTCTGTGCTCCTGATCATAAATGCAATGAACTCTTGAAACCTCACAGCATCCCCGGTCTCCCTGGTTAATGCAGGGCTGCTGCAAGGTGGCTCTCTGTATTATTTTTTTCCTGTCAATTAGGTATTTCTTAGGCCATCTTTTCTTTAACCTGTACCGATTGCCTTAATTGACTTCCTCCTTAATTGGTAACAAATCATTTCCACTGAGCCCTTGTAGTTTCTCTATGTCAATTGGTTCAGCCTTCCCCTGGGAGTGCGTGTGAGCTGCTGAGCAGGGCTGCAGGAGCTGGGCAGGAGGTGCTGGTTCCTGTCCCAGCCAGGTCTGCCCCATCACCTGTGACTTCCCCAGCTGTATGTCTGCCCAGGGTCACACTGGTGTCCAGACCTGGCAGTCTCTGGCTGCTGGCTGAGTTCACCCTTGTCACTGTTTTCCCCAGATGCTGCAGTTGCACATCTGGGATGTGCAGGACAAGTTGAAATCATGAGAGGGAGAAGGTAGCACAGTGTATGACATAGTTGGGAGTGAAATCCCAACACACACTGTAAACCAAAGGAAAGGATCTTGGAAAAGAACCCTCCCTTTGACATTCTTTCAGGGGGTTTAATTAGCTGTAGGTGGAATATTATTTTTCCTGTGTTGTTGAAAATCGTGGTTTGTTTTCCTTTGCTTGCATATGAATGTACTTACAGCATCTCTTTGTGCTAGTTGTTGTTCTGAAAGCTGCAGCTGACCTCCCAGAACACCCAAACACAAAACCTGGGGCTGCCCATAGGCAAGTGGAAAGACCTTTTGTTCCTGAGGGAGGTGTGAAGAACAGGAGAGTTGGGTTGTAAGGTACTGGACACATAGATCCCCAGCAGTGTCCCCATGGAGCAGCTCATCCCTTTGGGATGCTCTCCCACGAGGGTCTCACCCCATGGAGCTGTGCAGCGCCCGTCTGGTGGGTGAGAGAAAACTCATGTTGCCTTTTCCAACGGGGATGAAATCTCTGGCCCAACAGCAGCTCCCTTGGTGTCTGCAGTGGTTTGGGTTGTGCGGGAGGAGCCCCGCTCTGTCCCCTTGGTGTGTCTGGAGAATGAGCTGCAGGGCAGAGCACTGCAGGCAGTGCACGAGCTGTCTGTGAGGCCAGGGTTACCTGGTGCCCTGGCTGAGCTGCCACTTCCTTATTTATGCCATTTCTGAAGCAATCCCACCCGAGCAGCGTGTTCACACTGGCTGGTGCTGGGGCGTTCGGTGCCGCTCGCGTTCCCAGCGCCGCTGCAGGATTAGTCACGCTCCTCCAGCTCTGCCAGGCGTGTTTTGGCGAGATGAGATGCTCCCCTCCCAGCCCCAAAAGTCCTCCCTTGGCAGGGGTTGAGGGAGCTTGTGGGAAGGCTGCTCCTGGTGGCTCAGGAGCTGCCTGGTTTCTTCCTGCCCTGTGGGTGCAGGCAGCAGGATGTGGCACGCTGTGGTCCCTGACTCAAGGTGTGGGGTGAGTTGTGCTGTGCTGAGCAGAGGGCTCCCCTGGGGAGAAACACCATGCTGTGACCACCCTGACACCTGGGAGGGCTTCTGGGCATTGGAACCTTGAGATACAGTGGGGTGGGCTCCTGGCTCTGGGCTCAACAAGGCTGGAGCTGGAAACCTGGAAAACAAGGGCCTTTTTCTCTCCTTGTGTCAAAATTTGTTCCCCTGTCACTGCTCTAGACCAGATCCCTTCATCCTCCTGCCCAGCCCTGACCACCCAACTCCATGTCTTCTAGGAGAGCCTGGATGGATGATCCTGACTCCTCCAAGGTGCAGCCTCCTGTTTCCCACCCAAGAGGCTGGCCAGGCTGCAGGGTCCTCTGAGCAGCTCTTGGGCTACCAAGGGTCTGGAGATGTAATTCCAGCTGCAGTGGTGGTGACAGTCTTGGGACTTGCAGGTGAAAGTGTCCCCAGCTCCTCCAGGGTCATCCATACCTCATAGGCAGAACAGAATCATTTGAAGGGAGCTTGCTGCCAGGACAAGAAATGTCCAACACCTTCCATCTTGTGCAGCTGTGTGCCTCCAAAGCCAGTGAAATCTCTTTTATGAGTTGTCCAGATTGCTGCCAATGCATCCAGTTTCCTTGGAAAATGCTTTGAAAAGGAGTCAGGAAGGACCACCCTGATTAGAGGGGCAGCCCTTGACTCCCTTTCCATGAGCTCTGCTCTGGCACCCAGCAGCCTCCTGACAAAGCATGGATATCCTTTGGAGGGGAAGGGAGGTCTCTCCTCCCCATCACAGGGATGACTCGTGGTATCAAAATAGCTGGCAATAGAAGGGTTTGTGAAAACAATCCCTGCAAAGCATTTTCTCTGCCGCAGCTGGAGCAGTCCCAGCAGGAGCCTCGCCTCTCAGGAGTCACAGGCAGGGGCAGGGGCCAGACTGGAAGCTGTGTTCCCAGCCAGCAATAATACAGATGGAAATGCCAGGAGCAGCTTTGCAGTCCTGCTGCCGTGAGGTGTGATGGAGAGTCCAGAAAGATGAATAATCCACTCTGAAAGGACTGCAGGGGTGATATAGGGGAGATGCAACCCCTAAGAATGACCTGTGGTTCTGCTGGGGTGTCCTGCCTTGCCCAGAGTGCATGGCAGGGTTTGGGGGATTTTGAGCTTGGGAGCCTTTGGAGGGATCTGCAATTAGCAGAGGAGACAAATGAATTTTCTGCTGGGTGCCGAATCATTGAATCACCACTCTGTGGCCCCTAGTGATGGCCCTGTATTGCATCCTGCATGTCCTTTCCAAAGCTGAGGAGAAAATCTGGCACCACTCTATTTTCTGGACAATTACTGTGTGTGCTCTTAAAGAGCTTTCTTGCTTCAGCAGCACTTTAAATCCAAGAGACAATCTGAGTTTGACTTGGCCGAGTGACAAAGGCCATTTCCTTTCTGATTAGCCTGGTTGTTGCTTGGCTTTCCTCCCTTTCCATCCATATCTGCTCATGGAGGTCTCTGTCTGAGGACATTCGGGGGGTTTGCATCTTGCAGAAACGTGGTGGATGAAGTACATAATCTGGCCTGTAATTCATATTCATTGTCATCATCTTGCTGAGTAGCTGCAAGTATCTTGCTTGTCCTCTCCTGGGGTGAGGACATCCAGACTGCTCTGAGCCACAACCCAAACCCAGCCCGTCCTTGTGGCTCCTCTGTGCCCACAGCCCTGCTGGCACAGTGGGCACTGTGATGCTCCCTGCCATGCTGGGCACCCTGCACAATCTGTGTGGCCCCAAGGTGTGAGCTGAGGCCACGGGAGAGTCTGGGACCAGGAACTGGTGCCATGGTGGGGCTTGGTTAGGGTCACACATCCCCTTTAAACCAAGACACTGTGAAGAGCTGCTGGTGCAGGCCAGTGGGAAAAGACAATTTGGGCTTGTGTGATTTTGTCTGCCACAGCACAGCCTGGCTGGTAGGGCAGAGTGCTTGGCAAGTGGAGGCCTGGGAGCCAAGAGGAGTAATTAATATGAAAAGCTGGAAGGATGCATGCACTGAGCAAACCCTCTGCTTTACTCTTTTGCTTTTTCCTTTTTTGAGCATTATCCTGCTGATGGATGAAAGGGCAGGCCTGGAAACCTCCCCCAGCCTGGGGAGATCTGCTGCTTCAGTGCAGGATTTCAGTTTTCTAAAGCTGCAGTGATTCTTGTCTTAGGGAGGTAAATGAAGTTGAGGTGGGGAAAGTCTTGGAAGGCTAGGGACCAAACCCTCGATGAAATATTGAGTTTTTTTCCCATTCTTATGCCCCAGAAGGGGCTTCCCTGGGAGAGATTTCAGCTATCAGCAGACTCAGCACGTGTGTACTTAGGGCTCCTTCCCTGTCTAAACACAGGGAGTACAGCCCAGGCCCCTGTGCCGCGCTCTGGGGATGGTGCCAGGAGCAGGATGGTGGAAGCTACTGATGGCATTGAGGCCTGGGAGAAACAATTCTTGATAAGGCAAGTCCTGACCTGAACTTGTGCCCAGTGGTTTTCGGTGAGAAGGGACCAAACCTACCCAGTGGTGTGAGAAACCTCGTCAAACTTCCTTGTTTAGTTTTCCCACAGCCCTGTGCTTCCTGCTTGCCCCGGTGCTGGAAGTTCTGAGATAGCATCAGGGGGGCCGTGCTGGTGGGATTTCTGTCCAGGCAGGAGCAGGATGTGCCAGCCATCCCCTGGGACAGCCCTGCGAGCATGGGAAGGGCTGCTCTGGAGCAAGGGAGGCTGCCCACTCCCTGGGGTTATGTTCAGAATCAGATCCTGGCCGTGTGATAAACCTGAGTGAGGGGCACAGGATACCTGGGGGGAAGGACTGCTGCCCTGGTTACAGGAATCCATTTCAGGGCGATGGTCCCTGCCCAGCAGGAGGGTGTGTGGTGCCTCCACAGACTGAGATTATTGGAGGGGGAAAAGGGTGGGACCCGAGTTTGGCTCTTCCTCCCCCTCCACAGGTCATGGGCTGTAAATTGGCGCAGCCTTTCTGGGCATAAGGAAAAATACCAGTTGCCTGCCAAGGAAAACAATAGGTCTTTCCACTGTTGAGCCACGTCCAGACAGTCTGGGCCTGTGTCCAGCCCTGCACTGGCGCTCAGCTTGGCCTCCTCTCACCAGGGCTTTAATGGGAAGGAAAGGAGAAGCAGCGGAGAGTAATGAAACAGAGGAATGTCTGTGACATTTTTCTAAAAAGGAAAAATGTGGAGTTTCCAGTCAAACTGAAAGACTTATTGGGTTCGCTGGGAGGCTAAGTCCAGCTCCTTAGGACAAACTGCTAGATAAGGAAAACAATTTAGTCCCAAGTAATATTCACTTCAGGATGGCCTAGACTCTGCCAGAATCTGTTTTGACTGCACCGTGCTCATTGATTTTTTTTTTCCTTCCCAGCTCTTCAGCAAATGTGGCCCTGCTGGTCCACGCCGGAGAGCCGGGATGGTGGCTCTGCCCTGCACTGTGGTCACTGGCACAGGACCCCACAAAAAACAGCCTCAGCTGCCCATACCATCTGCCAGAATCATCAGCTGGGCTAAGGTTGGGCTGAGCACCACTGATGCCTTGGGGTTTAGCTTTTCTATTTTTCAGATTCTCTGCTGCTCAGTGTATAACTCTGAAACTTTGTGTTAGGTGTTAATAAGGACAAAACAATTCCTTCCTAACTAGAGAATCAAGGAGAGCTAGTACCCAAAAAGCAGAAACAATGGCAAAGGAAAGGGGGCAATCCAGGGGGCTGAGACTTCATGGCCTGGGGCTGTGGTTGGATAATTGACCCCAATGTGTAGATGAACCAAAACTTACAAAAGTGTAAAAATTTGTGACCAGGATCCATCTTGGATTTGATTTTGGACTGAGCCAGCAGAAGTGTCTGAGTGGCACCAGGGGTCCAGGTTCTGCCTGGAGGGCAGGGCAATGAGCTGGTGTTGCACTGAGGGCCCGAAAGGTTTCTGCTGCTCAGGAACTGCTGTTTGCCCAGCACTTGCCCACTCTCCTGGACTTGGTGTTCCTGAGGAATCCTGACCCATCTGACAATTTCTGACCCAGCAGCCACTTCCTCCACTGCCCAAAAGCCACGGGAGCTTGGGAACACTGTTGATCCCCAATGATTGAGTAATAATTGGAATTTCATGGCACACTCACAGGGTTTGAGCAGGGATCACCGTGCTGCCTTGTATTTTATTGGGGTCTGGCTGCTGGCAGGTTCTCCCTGCAGTTTTCTGGGGCTGTTTTACACCATGCCATGCTGGAGTGGAGCACTGGAGTGACCGAGCGTGCTGGGGATATTCCGTCTGCTCTGGAAGTAGAGGACAGCCTGGGAGCAGAAACTCAGGAGTTTCTTGCAGGAACAAGCAGTTAATTACAGCAATGGCCAGATATCTTGTGCACTTTCCCTTGCTGATCTGGCAGTGCTGTGTGGAGCAGGGACAGGCAGCTCCTGCTGGGAGAAAACATATGAAGAGTCCAGTATGATCAAATTTTGGGCCCAGTTAGGAAGCGTAGCACAGTTGGTGCTGTGTATTTCAATTTTTTTGAAGATGTTTGACATTTTGCCCAGAGAACCTGTAGCTAATAGCACATATTATGTGGATTAAAAATTGGCCTAATGACAGATTTCAAAGTCTGGTCAGTAATGGCAGTGCTGCTCCCTGTGGTGTTCCTAAGGAACATTCTGACATGATTTAATGTGTGATTTAACAACAATGATGATAAAAACCTTTGCTGTTAGTACCTGCAGATGACACGGAGATGGGTGGTGTCAGCAGTGAGGGCAGAGCTGTGACTCTCCTGGTTCAAGGGTCACAAGCCAATGTGATGCATCACCACAGAGCTGAATGCAAGGTAACCCCCCAGAAATGAGTCCCTGTGGATGGGATGCTCCCTAAACCTCTGAGCCAGCAGCAGGTGTGGGGGGATTTCAGCTGACACCAGGACTCTGGGGTTGGTGTAAACCTCCCCCTGCCTTGCTGTTGTTGCTCCCTGTCTTGGGCTGTGCCATGGTCTTGTACAGTTTTTAGATGAAGTTTCCCAGCATGAGGCTGAATTTTGGATTTTATTCCTCACCAAACCCCTGTGACTCCTTTACCTGTCTGGAACAATGTAATTCCTAGCCTTTCCCAAGCCTGGGCCATGTCTGTGGGTAAAACACTCACCATTTGTGTTTGTCTGGGTGCTCCCCCTGTGCCCCTCAGATGGAGAGGAGGGTCTGCAGCCAGATCCCAGCCTCCCTCTGAGCTGTGCCTTGCTGCTTGCAGCAGAGTGGAGCGAGGCTGGCTTCAGCTGGAGGGACAGAGAGGAAAATCCAAGCATGACAATATTCCCTCTGAGGGCAATTACTCTCAACAGGCAACAGCCACAGCATGAATTCTGGCACCTCCAACCCTGCTCTTCCTCCCTGGGTTGCTTGCAGGGTTTGTCTGATGCAGAAAGTGAACTCCCTTGCTGGAAGCCCATGTAGCCTCAGCGATAGCTACAGGGATCTCATCAAGAAGGAATTTCTTGGCAGGGGATAGGACCTGTCTGCCATATGGTTTCCATGTTTGGAGCAGAAGGTGATCTGTGGAAATGGAAGAAAAAAAAAATTCTGAACTTCTGTGGCTGATTTTCACTAGAGACTAATTGTTGAGTGCAGCCCTGCAGAGGGACCAGGGACAAGGCTGACCCTCAGCCCCAGCAGCTCCCAAGGCATTTCTTGCAGTAATGCCTCAGGACCTCCTCTACAGAGCATGCTTATCATCAGGAGACTTTAGATTTGACAGCTCCAATATCTCTTTGAAGGGCTTAGACAATAAAAAAATAAGACAATAAAATGTAAAACTCTCCAGAGCGTAAAATGTACAAATGATGGTCACGTCGTGCCTGGCTCCAGCTTCCCACTGCCCCCCTGGCCTGCACTGGCTGCAGGAGATGCTCCATCAGCAGCTGTTCAAAGGGAGAGCCTTGGCTGCTGCTGGGGAACTGTTGACTTTGGGGCTGCATCTCTGAAAAAACTGTTTTCCCTTAGTGTAAGGAAAGCTGGGAACAGCCTGTTGTGAGGAGGTGCCTTGTAAATGGACTCATCTGCCACCTCTGCTTTTCCTGTTCTTCATCCTGAGGAGGTGGGACGTGTGCTGTGACCTTATTAGAGGGTTTTTGCACTCTCCCACCTTTCTCCTAAACCTGGTGCTAAGCCAGCGGAGCACATTCCTGGAGGCATAATATCTGACTGTCGAAGTGGGCTGAGAACAAATCTGATCTGCCTCCCGTAATGTCTCAGAGAAATGCTGGCTTACTTAAAATCTGAGCCAGGAGAGCAAGGCTTGTGTCCTGAAAGTGCTGGGAGCATGGGAATGGCTCAGCCAGAATGCCAGGAGCGCTCTGCCACAGAACCATGGATTTGTCCCTTGTGGAAGGGGCAGTGAGAGCTGCCCAGGGGAAGGCACAGGCAGCCTGGAGCTGAGGGTGAGAACCTGCTGTGCCACTTGTGTACACATGGGGAGAGATGTGAGACTGAGTCTGAGAGCCTGGGCTCAGCACGACGCTCCTGTGCCTGGCTAAGAATTCATCCTGCTCAGAGGGCCTGGATCGCACAGCACAGCTTCCAACTGGCAGCAACAAAGCAGGATAAATGGCTGAGCAGACGCAGAAGAAAAGTCTCTCTGTGCCTGACACACAAAGACACTCACTGCTCTTGAGCAAATATTTAGGCCATTTCTGTTGCCAAAATCATCACAAGGACACATGTTTGCAGCAGAGCCGTGACCCATGGTGTCCTCAGACCTGCAGCCCTCGGAAGGCAGCTCAGAGCCTCACCAGCTGAGCTGTGTGCCCAGCAGGGAAGGGACAGGGAGCCCTGGGATGGGGTATTGAGATGGGATTCCATGTGTGAGCCTGGGCCTGGCAGCTGTTGGTCTCTGTGCTCATGGGGATGGTTGGGATGCTGCTGCCACAGTGGTGTCACCATTTCCCCGTGCAGGCTGAGCCAGCGTGGCTCATCCCAGTGTGGGGTGGCTGCTCAGAGCCTTGAAAAGTGCTCTTGTCCCTTATCCCCTGCTGCCTCCCCATCCCCAGTAAGGAGCAGTGGGTGCCTGTGTCTGCTCCCAGTGTGTGACAGCTGATCTCCCCGTGCCCCTTCTGTGAGTCACCACTTGGTTGGGAAGTTCTTGCTTGTTCTCATCAACAAAAAGCTGTGCCCTGGCACGTTGCTGCTGTTTTACAGGGTACCTGCCCAGAATCTGGGGTGAAGCTGGGAGCTGCCCAATTTTCTGTGGGAGGAGGAGACCTCCCCTGTCCTTCCTGTGGGCCAAGTGACAACCACAGTGGCACCATGTGGCTGTCCTTAAATGTCTTGCCTCCATTCTGATGGAAATGTTGCTAATCAGCAGTGACTAAGGAGAGCCAAGTAAAGAGCAGTTGGTGTATTTGAATTCTTTTGACATCTTTGCAGTGTTTCTGTGAAGGCATGGAGTGTTTTAAAACACAAAATGTAACATCAAAACAGTAAAAGTAGATCAGAATGTTCTGTCTTGCATTTCAAACAATGCCCTGGAAATTTCCAACTCTTTCCTGTTTGTCCCACTGCTTGCTGGACTCCTCTGGTTGCCATCCTTCTGCTGTTTATGATGGCAGAGCTATTTGATTTTTCCTACTCACGGGCATCGATCTGGAGGCATTTAGCATATTTTGCTAAAATAGTCTCTCCAAAAGTTTCCTAGCGCGCTCAGGCAAAGTGGAAACATTCCGGTTCCTTCTATGGGTTGGGCTGCTCTGTCCTGTCGGAGGCAGGAGCCCTCCCACCCTTCCCCAGTGCAGGGCAGGCAGAGCCCGCCCGGGCTCGTCCCAGGAGGAGCTCTGGGCTCCAGCCAGAGCTCAGCTCCAGTAGTTCCAGCCGGGGACCCAGAACCTCTCCTGACTCGAGGTCAGACAAAAACAGAGCTCCCTCCTCCTGCTCTAGTTCTGGCAGGCAAATTCCATCACTGCACAAATATTTTGGCAATCAGCACTAATGGAAAAGGAAACGCAGAACAGTCCAGTCCGTCAGGAATTCTGCAAACTAGGACACGGCGAGCAGGGCGAGGGGCAGGGCTGGGCTGGGCTCTCCTGTGGCCACCAGCCCCAGCCTGGCTGCTGGCCCCAGGCATTTGTGGCCCCAGTGTGTGATTTGTGCCCGTGGGCCGTGCGGATGGAAGTGGTTTGTGCTCTGTGTGGTTGCGGCAGTGTGGGGTGGTGTGTGTGTATTTTGGTATCTATAAACAAAGCAGCTCAGGAATGCCTTGATACCAAAGGTTGTTTTTGGCTTGGGATCAAATACTCAGTGTCTAGTTTTTTGCTTTTTCTTTTCTTTTTTCTTTTTTTTTTTTTCTTTTTTTTTTAAAAAAAGAAAAAGTTCAGCTGTTGAAAGCGAGGAAAAGGGGCTTCTCACCCATGTGATTCCCATGTGAGTTAAAAGGGATAATTTCCAGGTCTTTGCAAGCAGTGGATCTCTCAGCTCGTAGGTGGGGGCTCCTCTGGCCAAGCCCCTGAGGACAGGAGAGCTCCCAGCCCAGCAGTGGGAGAAGTGGGGATCCTCATGGTTGGAGGGTTTCAGGGTGAGCTGGGGACTGATGGGTGCATCCCTGCAGCCCATCCACAGCTGAGCTGCCGTGGGAGCACTGTGCTGTCAGTGCTGTTCCCCCATCCCACCAGCTCCTGGGGAAAGTGGGGCTTCTCCCACTGGGGGCCCTGTTCCAGCCTTTGGTATCTCAGGTGGTGCTGGGGCTGTCTCTTGAAATGGATGTTGTGGCACCAGACAATAATATCCATTTCCTTGGTTTGAGGAGCTGGATTCTTGTGTTTCGTGCTAGTTTGGTATTCATTTCAGTTTTTATCATTTTAAGGTTCATGCGTTTCTAATTGTCATGAATACCATGCTAAAATTAATAGTTCTATGGTTGGTTTATTACATTTAGTAAAATTATGGGCATGTAATGTTTGCCAAGAAAAGACGCAGCAGAGACTTTAATCATGTAAAGATGATAATTTAGTTGTTACACTTGTTGAAATGATGGGATTAATTTTTTAAAAGTTTGCAAACTAGACAAGAAATGTAAAACATTAATTTAGTCAGACAAGCCAGCTAGTGAGTGAGTGGTCCCCCCAGGGTGGGGAGGAATGCTGCCATCACAGCAGGGAAAGGGGCACTGGACAGTTTTATAGTTATGGGACTTGTTATCCAGGCCAGACACTCTGACTTTCTTTGGTGAACTTGGAAAACTCCAAAACTGCAGCATTCTCCGTGTCTCACTCCCACCCACACTGTTTCTGGGGATGAGCTCAGGTTCTGCACAGAGAATAAAAAATGATTCTCAAAATCAAAAGCTCTGCATCTGGAGGGAATGGTTTGGTACCAAAAGGAGCAGCTGATGCTCCAAGCTCAGCTTTGCCCCAGGAGTGTGCTGGGAGTCACTGCTTTCCCTGGAGGTGAGGCAGGACACAGGGACACAGGGACACAGGGACATAGCCAGTGCTGCTCTCACTGAGACACTCTCCTGAGGTGCTGCCCTGGAATACACCCCACAGCCTCCCTTTCCATCTGATTTTCCTCTCCTGCCTACCTGCTGGGAGTGGGCATGGGGAGCCTCACACAGGGTCCTGCACAGGAGCTTAAAACTTGATCCTGGAGGTCTTTTCCAGTCTTAATGATTCCATGATTCTGGCTGCAGGCAGGTTTTTCTGTCCTCCCCAGGGTACAGGTACTGCTGCACATGTGCTGTGGGAATCTAGCCACAACTTTAGCCTCAATTCTGCAGAATGTTTTGTGGCAGATTGTCAGGAAAGGAGAGAAAAATGTAAAATAAGTCTTGTTTACTATAGATGATGATGTGGCAAAGTAACTCAACAGCCAGTTTGCAGAAGTTTATGACAATAATCATGACTATGTTTTATAAGTGTATAGCAATGTGAGTGGACTCAATTCTGGCTGAATTTAAATAATATGGCTTTGTGCAGCAAAGTCTAAATCAAATGGCTGTAATTTATGCTGAAATGTGCTACAGGATGCATTTAGTCACAAGTATGTGCTGATTGTAGCATTGTGCCTGATTTATGGCATTTTACTTTTTCAGATGAAAATCCCTACCAAAAATAATATTTAGAGACTCCTTTTATTTACCGAGCCCAGCAGTTTTCAGTGGCACTGCAGCAGAGGATCGCTTATCTTCCTCCTCTGGTTCCCAGCAGCCGGCCTGGAGCCGAGGGCTGGACGTGGCTCCCAGTTTATGGACTGGGAGAAGTGATGAAGGCTCCGTGGGAGCAGCTTGGAGCCTTCATCCCCATCCAGCTTTGATGCAGTAAGCATCCATCACATTCAGAGCCTGGCTAAGATTAGTAAGAGTGAAGTTAATTAAACCATTCCCTCTCCATCTCTGGGGTGTCAAAAATAGGTCAGGGAGAGCGGGATGGACTTTATTCCTCACTTTGGTTTGAGTGTGCTGTGTCTGTCTGGTGGTGTGGGTGTGGAAAGCAGGTATGGGTATGTTTAGAGCAGGCAGCTGAAGGATTCACGTCTGTGAGCTCTTTGCTGACACACAGCAGGCTGAGATCCGATCTCCTCTGACATTTACTGATTTCCTGGGCAGTGGATCGGCCGGCGAGCCCGCGGGACCAACACGCGGCTCCTGCAGCTTTCAGGTCTCATTAAAGCAGACCCTTCACCACTGCTGCCTCAGGGCCAGGGCTGGTTCCAGGCACGGTCCTGCTCCCACCTCTGCCCTGGGCTGCTGCTGTGTGTGGCTCAGCAATGCCAGCCCCAGGGATGCTGAGCCCTGTGGGTGCTCCAGCAGCCAGCACTGCTGGGGCTCAGTGTGTGCCCAGCTCTGTGCCAGCTCCCAGCACTGCTCTGGGGACATGCAGGGATCCCAGGAGTGCTCTGGGGACATGCAGGGATCCCAGCACTACTCTGGGGACATGCAGGGATCCCAGCACTGCTCTGGGGACATGCAGGGATCCCAGCAGTGCTCTGGGGACATGCAGAGTTCCCAGCACTGCTCTGGGGACATGCAGGGATCCCAGCAGTGCTCTGGGGACATGCAGGGATCCCAGGAGTGCTCTGGGGACATGCAGGGATCCCAGCAGTGCTGGAACTGGGCACAGGGTGCCTGGGTGTGTGCCCAGCCCTGTGCCAGCTCCCAGCACTGCTCTGGGGACATGCAGGGATCCCAGCACTGCTCTGGGGACATGCAGGGATCCCAGCACTGCTCTGGGGACATGCAGGGATCCCAGCAGTGCTGGAACTGCACACAGGGCTCCTGGGTGTGTGCCCAGCCCTGTGCCAACTCCCATGGAGAGATCCCAGTGTGTAGGGGAAAACCCAAGAGGGCACCATCTGGAGATCCCTGTGTGGGACCTGCACAGACCCAGTGCCTGGTGCATCCAGACATGGGTCCCTCCATTGCTGAGGGATCAAAGGCTAAGCCATGTCAGTGATCTTCTCCCCACATCCAGCACAGGCTTGTATGGGCATCTGCAGAGGGACATTTCCTGAGCATGATCCCGTGGCCTGAGTGGCATCCCTTCAGCAGCTGTACTGCCAGGAGTGTTTTATATTGTCTGTGACAGTGTCCCCAGCACAATCAAGCTAAGAAGCTCCATTTATCATCACCACTGAAGGTGAGAGGCAGCCCCTGAGCACACTTTGCTTTGTTTTTTTTGAAAGTCACAGAAGAACATTCTGTCATCAGGCAAGTAGGAAGGTTTGGGTGATCCTGGCCTTGCAGAATTACTTCAAGAAAGTGTCAAATCTCTGGCTCTGCAAGAAAAATATGTAATTCAGAGGCAAAAAAGGGAAAGATTTATTTAAGGGATTTAAAATCCTTAAATAAATCATTTCATCTCATAATAGGTCCCAAACCATCCTAGGAGTGAGCACATCCATTCGAAGACTCAGGATCCACAGTATTCCATCTTGTGTTAAAACTACTTGTGCTGAAAATTTATCAGTGATTTATTCTGCAGAGTTACTCCATTTGTAACTCTCCTTCCTGAACGTTTCAGCACCATTGTGTTTGATGATAAGAACTTGTTGTAGCAACCTCTGTCCCTAAACACTTGGAAACTCTTGTTTAAATAAACATGCAACTTGTGAGCAACACGCAGCTCCAATGTGTATCTTATTAAAAGCTGGCAGGAGTGGAGCCTCCTGGCTTTCTTGCCAGTGTTTGGAATACAGTAGCGTTTTTACTCCATAGTAATAAATTTCTGTAGAATGAAGAACCATCATATTTGCTTTTTTGGTGGGGAAAACTCTATTTAGATAGGCGGAGTGATGGAAAATATTCCTAATAACTAGGAAACAAAACGAAGCAGGTAAATATTTAGGTTGTTAACGTTGCATCTGTCTTTCCCAGAGCTACAGAAGGAGGGAAGGAGACACTTCCCAGCTCTTCCAAGGCGAGTCATTTAAAGAGAATTGATTTGAAACTTGCTCAAAAGCAGACTGAGAATTTCCTCTCACCCATCCCCACGGACCCCTTGCCCTTCCCCATCCTCCCCTTCAGCTTGTGCTGCCTCACTCCAACCCAGCTCTCCTTATGGAAAGAACTTTTCCTGCTGTCTTGAAGTTAGTGTTTTCCAATTAGTTCACTATTAATTAAGGGATTTTGATGTTATGATGTGAAAATTAGCTGGCAAACCAGACTGCCATTATCCAGAATTTGCAGAATTAAACTCAGAATTCCAAAATAACTTCTTCATTAATAATTCTGATTTTTCCAGACATTACACAGAAACACTGGCGATTAGCAGAAGCGTGATGTGTTCTCATTCATAGTATCCCTAATTAGCAGTAATTTAGTTATTAACTCTGGTGCAAATGAACAGGGCCAGAGCTGGGGAGTGTTGACTTTTTTTTGCACAGGAGCATTTTGCTGCTGCTTTTAGGTCTTGTGGCCTGGGGAGGCTTTGTCTGCCCAGACCCTGTGTTTGCTGCAGGAAAAGCCCTCCCTCTCCCTGTGCAGAGGACAAGCTGAGGGGCTGGAGGAGATCCCCATGGATCCCCAAAGCTCCCCAGAGCAGCTGGGAAGCACAGGACACTGCTGGTGCTGAGGCATTACCTGCTTCATTCAAAACTCGGCCAGAGTTCAAGTGGGCAGGAAGCTGGCCCTCTGCCTGGGAGAATTTGTCACAAGATTAAGGAATTAATGAGAAAATACAATATATTAAAGAATGAGAGATTTTGCTAACCTCTTACCTTGTCTTTGCCTTAATTGCCTTTAAAAATCATGGGGTACTATGAATTATCATTGATTTTTCTCAATACCTTTTATTTCTGAAGAAACCTGATAAGTGGCGGTGAGAGGTGATGGTTCAAAGGGACCCAGGAGATGAATGAGGTGGGCAGGATCACAGAGATCCCCCCAGGGGCTGTGTGTGGCAGAGCATTGTGGCTCCTCTTCCCTGCCCAGGGGCTTGGCTGGAGCTGCATGGGGAAGATGGGGAGGATGTGCTGGGAGCAGGGATGCTGCTCACCCTGCAGGTGTGTGTCTTCTCTTTTGGCTGTTACAAGAAGCCATGCAGCCCTTTCTCCAGGAGAGGGGCTTCTGTTTGAAGCACATTGCCTCAGATTTATTTTTTCTATCCTAAATATGATATTTTGACCAATGTAACTTCTTAGTGAGCCAGTGTAGGACCAAGCTGGGAACTCTGGCCTCTCACAACCACGTGTTCCATGTGCCTGCACAGTCACATCCCCACAGACAGGATGGGGACCTTCTCCAAGCACTTCCCCTCGGTGGGATTTGGGTTTATCAACCCAGGAGTGAACACCACTGCCATGGCAATGCAGCTCTCAGGGGTTTCCAGCCTTCATTACAAAGGAGTCCTGTTAAAGCTTCAAGCAGAGACATGGGATTTGTATCAGGAACGGAGACAGAAAAGCCCTCAGGTCTGTTCTCCTACTTACCAGAGGCCAGATGAATGTGAGGATCCCTCTGGCCTGAAATGTATGATCTGTTATTAGAAAACACCTGGCAGTCTGACTGGCATTGCTGGGAAGGGACAAGGGACAGGAGTGGGAAGGTTCTGAACTGAAGCTCTGTTCCCAGGGCTGGCCATGCACAGGGGTAGCCCCAGGCAAAGAATAACCTCAGATTTAACAAATCTCCCAGACAACAGCACATGCTCTGTCCAGAGCGTGGCTTTCCAGGCAAGGAGTGGCTCACATCTTTGTAGCAGGAATTTGTAGCTGCTTTCCTTTGCATGACACACTTGGACAGCGTCCAGGTGGGACCACCCTCCCCATGGGCAGCAGTATCCTTGGAGCCCAGCTGCTGAGCAGGACATGTTCCCCTCCAAGCCAGAGCCTCAGCCTCCTGCCAGCCTTGGGAAGCTGCTTGGGAAACCTCAGCCTTAATGGGATCATTTTCTTGCAAGCTGTTTTGGGAGGCTCACCCAGGCAGTCATATTTCTGTGCAGCATCTGCCAGGGTTCTGCACCTCAGTGAGCTTCAGGCAGGACCATTGAGAGTTTCAATAATGCTTTATTCAGAGACAGATTAAGATAACTTCCTTCCCTCTGTTCTGCGGATATGATGTAATTTGGACATGTCTATGGAAGTTGGAATGGAGGAATTGTCTTGTGTGCATGATGAATATTCTAATTGAGAATAATATTCAATAAAGACCAAGACAGGTGCTTTCTCCTTCCTGGGATTCCTAATTGCTGATGTGTGACTGCAATTTGTATGTCCTCTTAAACTTCTTTCCAGTGCTTTCCCAGATTTATTACTGTTCCATACTACTGAATAAAAAGAATTTAAATTAGCCTTAGTATTTGATATAAGGTGGATTTTCCTGCCCACATGCAAATTCCACATGTATAGAAGGTACCAATCAGGGGGCAACCTAAATTTTACCCTGACTTTGGCAATGCCTGGGCCCCTGCACCTGGGTTGTTCGAAGCTGTCCTGATGTAGCAGCTACTCCTGATGCCTTCCTGCTGTTTTTGAATCATTAGATAGTTTCAGAAATCCTTCCATGGTCCCCAGCCTCAGCTGCCAGAGGCAAGTCAAAGGATTTTGGAGTGGAGCAGGGAGATCAGGTGCTGTAGAGGAGACAGACCCCCTTTCAACATCCGTGTAACTCAGAAGTTAAAACCCATCCACCTGTCCTGGGCACATTTGTCATTGTATTGGAAATAGCTGGAGAATGGCTGTTGATTTCAGCAGTCTGGGTTTTGCCTGCCTGGGACTTTCCCTCAGATTTCCACCCCTTCCTGCCAATCTCTGTTTGTTGGGAAATGTCACCATGAAAGGACAGCAGAGAGGAGATGGAAATAACCCTGTCCTGTCCTTGTGGCTCATCCCATCACAGCCCCGGGGCCCTTCTCCACTCTGCTCCTTTCTTGAGCTCCATGACACCATGGGCTGGAGTTCTTCCTGGTTTCCTGGCCTCTTTTCCTCCACCCTCTTGGTTTCCTCTGTGTTTCTGGCTGTTTTCTTCATTTGCAAACCTGGGTTTGTAGTTTTCCCAGCACTGCAGCTCCTCGAGCAGTTGTGCTGACGGTGCAGCGAGCACAGGTCTCCCTGCAGACCACCTGGGAAACAGGAAACGCTCTGAACCTCTGGATTAACTGAAACACCATACTTAGGTCCCCCTTGACTTCTCCATTTCCAACTCCTGCTCTGACTTTGGACCACCTTTAGTCCTAGGAGTTATGATTGTGCTCACACACCGAAGGGGTTTGGGGCGAGCTGGAGAGCCCTGCACGCCAGGAGTAAGTGTATCTTCCTCTGGAAAAGCCTGGGATGTGCATTAAGGCTCTCATACAAATCTTCCCACTTTGTTGACATCTGATTTGACAGAAGCTCAGCTTCCTGAGTCCCTGCAGAGCAGAGGTGTGCTCACCAGGCAGCTCCTAGTGGCCTGGAACTGCTCTGGGACTGGCACACTCTGCCTCCTCGTTCCTCATTGTCACAAACTCAGATGGGTGGCAAAGCTGTGATTTGGAGTTAAGGGCAGGACACTCTTTCCAAGAACCATCTCCAGGCTGGAGTTCCCAGAGGCTGCACAGAACTGTGGGGAGATTTGCCCTGCGTACCTTGCCTTGGGTTCAGGCTGGGCGCTGTGAGCACACCTGGCCGCGGTACTGCTCCCTCTCCACACCTCCCTGACACCCAGAAATGCATCCAGAATCCAAAATTGGAGCAGTCAGAGGAGCGTGATGCCGTGCAGGGTAAAGGAAATGGGGTGGAGCACGAATCAAGTCAAACGTGGCTGTCCTGTGAGGAGCGCGGAGGGCTGGGGGTGCCGCGGTGCGAGGAGATGGCCCTCTTCCCATTCATGTATTTTGTATTATAAAATGACTGCGGTTGTCATAGCAACATAAAGGGAGCAGATCTCATTACTGAGGCCTGGCCACATTATTTTCTCCAAGGAATTTCTTCTTTTCATTATTTTTCTCCAAAGGTCAGTTATCCTCTGAGGCAGGGTGGGAGATTCTGCGAAAGGTGAAGCATATTCATGGCAGAATTCCCCTGGTGGAATTTACAATCATTTTTCTTTTTTTATACTTGTAGAGAGATTTCTTTTAGTATAACATTTTCTTTTAACCCTTTCTGTGGGAGCCTGGCTGCTCCTCATATCCAGCTGGGTTGGTGGCTAAGAAGCTTTGCACAGGGATTTGCTACAGAAAGCAGAGAATTAATGTCAAATCATGCTTTTATTATCACATAAACCGAGGTGTGTCGTGCTGCTTACGAGAATTTTGCTGACTTTTTGTCTGCCTTTAGCAGCTGCACAAACTGTAGGAACTATTTCAAACTTTGTTCTGAAGCTGATTTTTCTCTTGCAGAGCCATCATCGTTGGGTGATGGTGCTGGTGGCAAGAGAGCAGCTCCCACCATCACATTAATCACTTTGAATATTGGGGTGCTCACCTCAGCTGGAGATGCACAAACAGGGTATACCTGTTCAAGAAATGTCTGGACATGGCACTCAGTGCTCTGGTCCAGTTCACAGGGTGGTGAAGATTGGACTCGATGACCCCAAAGGTCTTTTCCAACCCAAATGATTCTGTAATTCTGTGACTTTTAAGTGTGGCATTTCATCAGGTCCAGAATTTCACACAAATATCACAGTTGCTTTTTGAAAGAAATATTTCTCATTATCTGGTTATTAAAGCTTTTAAACAAGCATTCCAGCTCCAACTGACAATGTGCATTTTCTAAATATATTCTAAAAGAACAATAATGCCCAACCAAAGAGAGAGGAATGCAGATTGCAGCCCTGTGGTGGGGTTTCCATGAGGTCAGGTAAAAGACCTCTCTGGCTCTCCAGTGTCACTTAGAATCTTGCCAAGGATAAAGAAGTTTTTTCAGCTTTGCAGAGTTTTCAAGGATTCCTTGTCCTGAGATATGAGAGAGAACTTGGACCTATAAAAAGAGAGTAGCTCACAGGATGCAAAGATCTGAGTATCTCAGAGTTTTCTAAGAGGATGTATGGACCTTTATGCTGTTCAAAAATGCTGTTTTGTCTTCCTTTTCTCAGGTGTTTGTAAATAATAGAGTGATATTATACAGATAAGGGGTCTGATACCTCACTCACACCTGTGCCACGTGTGCAGAGTTTATTCCATGTGGTCAGAGGGAAGTGATCCCTGTGCATGGGAGCCTGGCCTGTACAGCACAGCCTTAAGGGAAGAATTAAGTTGTATATCCTGCTGTTGTTTTAAATTTCTTTAATTTAACACGGGTAATCCTTACAGTATTTATGTTCTAGTCAAACAGCACAGAAATGTATCATGTCTCTTCCCCACCACGAAGAACAGTGAGCGGGAGAGGCTGTGGGGAGCATATGGCCATCAAGGCTTTGCTCATTAGTGGAAATCTGCCTGAAAATAGGATCACTTTCTGCTATAAACTTCAGTCGTGCCGAAAGCCAGGATTTCCCAGAACGGCTCCTTTGTGTGTGGCAGCGCGCCGGAGCGCGTGTTCGGTGGGCTGCCAAGGAGCAGGTCTGGGAAGGCAGGGAAGCCTCGTGCATGGTGCACGGAGCCATCTTCCAGGAGCACTGGCTGGACATGGCTGGGGTGACACTCGTGGGGTTTTTGCCAAACCCGTCAGCTCCCATGGTCGCTGATGAATTATGTGTTAGAGATAATCCCCTTCAGAATGTCCTTGGCGTTGCTTGGAGCAGAATTCATGGGGATCAGAGCAAGTTGAGAGGGAAGGGGCTACTTCTGACCCCTCACAGCTTCTCCTCCTTTGTCATGTCTGGCAGGCTGCACAGAGCAAGGGCCAGGGTAGAGGGGTCAATACTGCTGACCCACTCCAAAGGTGCCTTTAAAAAATGAATGGATTCTAATGAATCCCCAGCTACAAAGGCAGCAACAATGCCTGGCCATTTCACAGCCCTTTTCATCCCGTGCTCATCATGGTTCAGCACTGTCAGTGCTGTCAGTGGCGGGGGCAGAGCCAATGCTGGGGCTTCGATTTAGATGTCCATTTTCTGTAAATCACATTTTGCATGCAAAATGAGTGTTTGCATATGCAAATGAGCAGGCATCTAAGTGGCCATGTGTGGCTGCTAATATCTACTTTGCATGTTCGCTGATGGTAGCTGTGCCTGGTGAACAGGAGCGTGTGAATTTGTGCATCACCACCACGGCACGTGCTCCGTGCCAGCGGAGAAAACCCAAGAAAACCGGAATGTGCCTTGCTTTGAAATGATTTAGGCAGCCCCAGGTGTTGTTTTACAAACAGATCAGCTGAGGGCCGGACCAGCCAGCTCCAGTCAGCGCAGGAGAGCGCGACGCTCGGTCGGGAACCCCGGCAGAGGCAGGGATTTGTGCTGAGCACATCCATCCCAGCCCAGCCCGGGCACTGGGATGCTGGCATGGTCGGGTGCACCTGCCAGGTGATGTTGCTGTGCAGCGTCTCGCTTCGGCTCCTCCAGGCTGAGCCTCTGCCTGGCTTTAATTGCGGGCTGCAGCAGGTAGATGGTGTCACATCACACGCGCCTCGGAGCAAGCCGGAGTGCCTGGAATATCTGATGAACACGGGTTATTATAGGGCTTTTAACTGTGCATTTAGCAGTGGTGGATGTAAAGCTTTTAGCTTGCACTGCTGTTTATTAATTAATAAAGGGCTCTGTTCCGACATTACTTATGTCCCCCCGTGTCTCGTCAGAGCTGCAGGGCTCATTGCAAATGATAAGAGGCCCAGTGCACTTCTCATGAAATTCACTTAAAGCTGGCAGCCGGCCCTGCAACCGCGTGCCAGGATTCTGCTCCGCTCCTCTCTGGCAGGCTCTGCTCCAGGACCCCTCCACTGCTCAGCTTTTGCAGTTGGCACGGGCAGAGGGATGCTGCGGCGTGGGCAGCTGGGCAGAGCAGAGGCCAAACCATTCCCCTGAGGGCTGTCCTGTGGTCAGCAAGGCTGAGCGAGGCTCTTCTGAGCTGTCCTCACACATCCCCTTCCAGCTTCCTGGAGGGATGGAAGATTTAGAGATTGAAACTGGCACAGGGTGTTGCCCGTGCCGTGGTGGGAGAGGAGCTGGAGGCAGCATGGGAGCAGGGCAGTGCCAGGAGATGAGGTGGCACCTTGGGGACTCTGCCTGGTTGAGCCCCCAGATCCACACAGGAGGGTAAAAAGTACAGGAAAGGAAGAGAATCCCTAAACTCTGGGCAGAGTGCTGCCAGGGCTTGATGTGTTTAACGGTGCTATTTAAATGCATAATTTCCCATCCCACCCAGTCCACCACCTCCATTGCTTCTGCCCAGTCCTGGAGGACTCTGCTTTGGGCCCACAGCATCTCTCAGCAATGAGGACAGGTGCCTGTGCTGGGCTGGAATCTGCAGAGTCTGATCCCACAGACATGGCAGGGAATGTGGCTTCAGCAAATTCAGGCCCCAGCACTTGGCACCACAGGGCCTCTTGCCAGATTTTCAAGGTGGGCTGAGTCTGTGGTGCTGGGGTCTGGAGTTGGGTCCTCTCATATGGTGAGAGGTGCCTCAGCAGCTCCTCTGGCAGCAGATGTGGTTGGGACTTGCCCGACTCGCTTTAGGCACTGACAGCTGCTGGTGCTCAGCAGCCTCTTCTCTCTTTTTCTTTTCCTTTTTTATTTTTTTTCCCCTGACTGACTTGTGGTGGGCCAATAACTCACAACAGAAACATCTTCTTCTGATTAGGATCTGTTGAGGTATTTTCGTATCTTTAGCTCTAATTTGGATGACAAATCCCCCATAGCCGAGATAGCGGGAAGGGAAATGGGCACTGCTGGTTTAGGCAGGATGAAGTGGTGTGATAATGTGGTGTTTGTGCTTATTGCAAACATATGTGGAATGGAGAGACAGCCTCTCTGCCTACAGCAGCCCCGGGTGCTCTGCTCCTGGGCTGCCAGAATCAGCATGTGAGTGAGGGGTGAACCCAGTGGGAGCTAGAGAAGCTCTGGGGTGTTATCCCAGAGAAGCGCCCCATCCTCTCCTTGCCTCGTGTGGAAGAGCCTGAAGGTGCATTTTTGTTTTAAATGGTTGCAGGAGGAATGTTCAGGGCTTGGTGCTCTGTTTCCAGAGCTGACAGGTGAGGCTGGGGGAGCTGGGGGTGCCAGGGTTCCCTCTGGAACCTCAGCACTGCCACTCTGAGCTGGGTGGTCAGGGCAAGGCTGAGATACTTCAGCTGTTTTCCTTTCCAGCTTGCCAGCTTGTGCAGGCAGGGAGAAAGTTCCCAGTGCCAGACCCCTGGTCCCAGACTCGGTGGCTCAGCCTGATTTGGGTGTGGATGCACTGCTCTGGTCTGGGTCAGCATTCCTCCAAGGTGCAGCTGTACCAATAGCAAAGATATTTTTGCTGTGGATGTTGAAGGTTTGTTTTCATTAAGCATTCTGGAAACGTTGCTCTTTGTGCCTGAGCATTCGGGTTATGGAGCATCCTGCAGGCTCTGAAATTTGCTTTTTTTATTTAAGTTTTTTCTGACTTGAAAGGCTGGTTTTTATAACAGGTCAATTTCAGCCCATTTGATATTGATATATGAAGATCCTCAGGGATTATTGTAATGCATTTTTCATCCTGCTGTGATAGTATCATATAAGGAAAATGGGACTGACTGTTAAGTACAAATTGAAAAAGACATGGTCATTTAAGATAACTCCTTATCTGTATACAAGGAAATGGTATCAAGGAAATAGACCACCAGTTGACAGAAATAAATTTTGCCTCAGGCTCCTCCTTCTCTTCCTCAGCTGCTCAGACTTTCCTTTTCCCTTTTTCCTTTTCCTTTTCCCTTTTCCCTTTCCCTTTCCCATCCCATTTATTGAGGGGTCTCTCTGGGCTGGATGTGAACCCAGCCAGGTTCTCCTCAGGGGACACAGCCCTGCCTGTCTGGGAGAGCCCCAAGAACCCCCAGGATCCTGGGGACCCCTGGTGTGACCTCAGCTGTGTCACTGCCAGCCTGCCCTGCTCAGGTGGCACAGTTGGAGTCAATGGGCCCCACCAGAATTCTTGGGATGAGCTCCAGAAAAGGACACCCGGAATTTATTTGCGTGTGTCTGGATTTGCTGGAACAAGTGGAGGAGCTTAATGAATGATTTCTTTAGTCAAGTGAGAGCTGTTTGTTTTTATAGCCCTTATAAAAAGAGAGGAAACAAACTCAATAAGCCAAGTCACACTCGATCCAGTCAGAGTTTTTTATTTCTGGCATTTTATCTCAACTCTCTCTATTTTAATAAGCTATAAATCAGGGCTTATGGTGTGAACAGTGCTGGTGGGTCCTGCTCGCGCCACCAGGAATGACACCGCCCTGCCAACACCTTCCTGCAGACAGCCTGGCCTGTCCCTGGCTGGTGGGATTTGTTGGAGAGTCTTCCTCCCAGAAAGCTGCAAAACCCATTTGGATTTATGATCATTTTGGAGTCTGAGCAGGAAAAGTGTGTTTTTCCAGCTCCTGTGAGGTAATCACAGTGCTGTGACATATGCTGCCGTTCCCTGTGCGCTGCACACGCTGTGCTGAGCATCAGCTCCGAGCGTGCTTTCTCCTCCTCGGTGATTATTGCATCCCGTTTGGGCTCCAGGCGTTCTGACCATCAGCAGAATGAGGGCGATTACAATTTGGCATAAGGCACTGCAGTCAGAAGCCAATGTTTAGAGACAGTGGTATAAGAGAAGTTCCATAATTGGAGCTGGAGGACGGAGTTTGCCAGAGTATCTATTGCTGGCACTGCGTCCTTCTTGGCGCTGCACCTATTGGAGCTGCACTTTGGCCCACACCTTGTTTCATACTGAGCCTGCAATTAAAGCCCAATCAGAGCTCCCTGTCCAGCCCTGGGATGCAGTTGTGCAGCCCAGATTCCTGTACGTGCCCAAAAGGTCTTTGAGGCGCCCGTGGTGTAACACACACGCTCGCTGCCGGCGCCTTGGCTGGGGCTCACGTATGATCCTGAGAACTTCTCCAGCTTTAATTTAGTGTAAAGACAGTCCTGGAGCAGAATCCCTGCGCTGGCCATGCCACTGCTGTCCAGCCTCCCAGCACTTCAGGGTTTCATGTCTTCAGCTCTAAGGTTCTCTTGGTGTTATGGCTGGGTACTCAGTGGCTGTTGCATTTAGCAATAACTGTTTGTTTTAGTATTTCCTTGCTGAATTCATATTTCTGTGTTCTATTTCCCAGTAGAACTACCTCAGGACACAATAGCAGCCATGGCTCTGAACCAAAACAATGCTCATGGAAAAGCAGTGAGAGGGGCACACATGGGGTACTTGGGAAGGCAGGATGGGGTGACACAGGAGATGAAGAACCAAGAATGTAGGAGATACCTTGGCAGCTGAAAAAGTCCTCAGGAAACTCCATCCAAATGCAGATCTGCAGCAGCGATGTAGGAACCACGTCTGACTGCAGAGAAGGTCTGTGGTGGCTTCATCCTTTGTGTTGGGGATGCAGCAGATCCTTGTCTGTCCCTAGAGGTGTGAGGTGGGTGCCTGCTGAGGAAAGCTCTGTACGGGGAAGGGTGGCACGGAGCCCGGGATGCTGCAGAGCAGAGCCGGATGTGGGGGAAGCTCCACACTAGGCTGTGGGGAGGAGCTCTTGGCTTTTTTGGAGAAGCAGTGTCCCAGCATCCCATTTAGAGCCCACGCCCGGTGGCACCGGGCCTTCCCTGAGCCAGTCGCTTCAGATAACTGACTCAACAGCATGCTTCATAATTAAAATATTATAGCTGGAAATGTTGACTATCTTCCAAGTATGCCAGGAGGCTTCTGTTTGCACGGCTTGGAGCACAGGCTGTCAGGGAAGGCTGGTCAGAGCAGAGACAAACGCATTTATGTTGCATATTGCTCCAGCATCTCAGGGCATTCACACAGCCCTGCTGCTGCTGGCAGCTTTAATTTCCTTCACACCTAATTGAACTTTGTTTTAAAGTCTTTTGTCTGACTAATGTCCGGAGTGCTCTGACATGGCTGCTTGGCCTTTCATTCTGGTTCTCCATCCCTACTTGCAATGGGAGGCTTTGGGAAAGGCTGCTGTGTGGAGAGGGGCTGGAAGGTGAAGGGCACTGAGGGAATGGCTCTGGGGCTCGCAGAGAACCCATGGAGTGAAGGCAAGGTGGCAGTGGGACCCTGCAGGGACAGTCAGGTCCCCCAGGTGTGTGCTCCTGCCTCGCTAGGACAGGGCCTGGTGCCAGCGCAGGTGCTCTGGTGGGGTCCCTGTGCTGTGACCTGATGCTGTGACCTGGACATCAGCTGGAAACAAAAGCATCTGCAAGGGAACAGCCTGTCTCTCTCTTCAGGGGCTGCTTAAGACTGTACAAGGAGATAAGCAAATTATATGGCCTTAAATATCGGTGGGATCTGTGATTCTCCAGACAGCCATCAAGGCAGGGCTAACAAGGGCACTTTAAACACTGAGTCAGGCATTTCTGCTGCAGAGATCCTTGTCTCAGCCTTCCCCTGGGAGAAGGGCAGACAGCAGGTTTGTTAAAGAACACTGCTTTAAGTTTTTCAAAGTGAAATTCTTGTTTTTCTGCTATTGCTAAGGAAACTGAACATTTTGTCCCTGCTGGCCCCTGAGCTCCAGCACTCAGTGCTGCAGTGGTGTAAAATCGAGCCTGGGCCAAGAGCCCTTCCCTGTGTGTGCAGAAGGGAGGGGGGATGCTGGAGCACAGTGCCAGGCAACGCCTTGCCAGCCTGGCACATTGGTTTCAGGAGCTGTCCTGGCTGGGACAGGGAGGATCCAGCCAGAGAAAATGCTGGCAGTGGCAGGATCTCTGCCTGGCGTGGGCACCCTGCCCTCCACCCCATGGCTACCTGCCAGGGTCACACCATTTGTGCCATCCCCACCTCATGGGGCCACAGGCCAGGGAGCCAGGGAGGAGCTGGGGTGAGGGCTCTGTGCATTGATCAGCTGGGATGAGGGTTCAAGGGATTGATCAGCTGTTCCTTGGGCTGGCAGGAAGGATAATCCTCATTAACACCCCCCATTATTGCTGCAGCTCCTCAGCAAAGAGATGGAATGCCAGCATTGCAAAGAAAAGTGCTTTTGAATTAGCAGTGTTTGTCTAACACAGAAAACTCCAGGTCACCTGGGATAGTTCACAAGTGGTGTCTTGTGTTTTGGAGGAGGGGGAAGAAAGGAGTTTCAAGAGACAAAACCCTTGCTGAGCTGGGTAGGAGGCACAGGACCTGTGGACAGGCAGTGACCTCCACAGTGTCCAGGCTGTTCTGACCCTCACTGGGAGCTCGTCCTGCCCCTCCAGCCCCAGCAAATCCTCTCCACAGTGCCTGGAGCCCTCATCCTCTCAGCTGTTCCTCTCCCCCTTGCTGCAGCGGCTGCGCCAGGAGCATCCCAGTCTTGCTCACGGTGATTTTCAGAGGGGCTGAAGGATATTATTCTCTCTGTCAGACTCATCAATACTTTTAATTAGCTTTTTTTTCACCCTGCTTCCATTCCCTTCCTGTATGTCAGCCTCTTAACAGATTTGAGTATGTTTTGAGCTGCCATACCCGACGCCATTTAAATCACTTCTCAAGGGCGCTGGGCCAGGGATGTGCAGTGGGAGTTTAAAGGGATTAGAGCCCTTTGTTTTTTCACAAGTGGTTCAATTTACAAAAGATCAGGGTTCAAGACCTGCACACTATAAAGTGACTTAAAGCCATGAAATCTATTTCTCACTAATTCTAGATTACTCTCTACTTAGGAGCCCAGGGTGCCAAAAATGGTGGTTTTTGTTAAAATGATATGAAATCCTAATGCCAGTCTTTTTAACCACTGTTGCATAGTGTACAGTGTCATGCAAATTCCGGACCTATGTGAGCAATTATGGAGCAATGAACATGATCATTTCGATTAAACCAACATGTGTTTTCAAAGATTTTATTTAAGGCAGATAACCGTAAAACTTTGTCACTTCGCTTCTCCTCTCGGGCATACGCACAAAGCCTTAAACACCCCACGTATCTCCTTTGTAAAGTCTGAGCATTAATTGCCCACTGCTTATTCAAGCAAAGCCCCCATTGAGAGAAATGGGATTTTGTCTGAATAAAGGCTGCAGAATTGGACCTCTTGTCTGTGGGTGAGAGATAGGCGACCGGCTTGGTTTTAGGGTCTCCCGTTGCAAAATCGGAGCGTTAGGGAAGATGGGCTTTCTGTTAAAAAAAAAAGTTTTATCTTACTCAGCATCATACTTGTAATTTGAAATGGAGAGAACCGGTGGCCCACGCGATCATGAATAAAGAACAGTGGGAGAAACTGGGTCAGGCTGGCAAGAAGGTAGGAGCTGCCCCGATTGTTTTTCTCCCAGCCATTAGCTTCACAAGAGAATCCTTTTTCTCACTGGACGACTGTACTTTATTTTTCTAAAGCAGTATCCCTCTGACAACCCAAAAGGAATACTGCATCTGCAAATGAATGGTGCCTGCAAAGAGACAACATGAAATTTTTAAAAAGCATGGTAATAAACGCTATTCAAAAAAACACAATCTCTGAAAAACACGGCCTATTGAAATGACAAGCCGAAAATCATTTGCTAAGCACTGAAATGGCCCCTTTTGTCACCCCAATCCTTCTGTTGACAGTTACCTTTCAATCCTACAATTGTGCAGTAAGTACTGATTTTTATTCAATGTTCTATTCACCCTGCGTATTAATGAAAAGAAAAAAACTTGTAAGAATAGCCTTTAATAGGCTGATAGACAAGGCTCCCCTATTCTCCTGCTAGAGCTCCTCTTATCAGCTTCTCACAGTATTGCTGCTCGCTCAATTCTTTCCCATTTCTAAACTTTGCTCACCCATCTGGACTTGTTCTCAACTGAGATGGAAACATTTTTATTTCACAAGTCTTGCTGACCTTTACTCATTCTTCAGGCGGCGTTAGGTGAAGCTCTAACCTCGGACCAGCGTTTTTTAAAGCTCAAAGAGCACAATGAGCGGGTCAGGTCTCAGCTCATCTGAAGAGGAGCGGAGGGGTTGTTCCCCGAACACTTCTGAGCTCTGCAGGGCTGGGGTGATGGGACAGCAGCCACGGTGACAGCAGTGACACCGGTGTTGGGGGTGCAGGGGAAGGCTGGCCACACTCCTGGCTCTCACAGGGACCACTGGCATCACCGCTCCTTGGCCACAGCGGTGGCTTTGACGTAGCTGTTGCAAATAAAAAGTGTGTAACAAAAACTGGGCAGTGCTGTCCTCGGCTGGGAGCATCCAGTGCCAATTCTCCCAAGGTTCCTGGAGCAGTCATGAGCAGATTTGCCTAAAATTAGTGATTACACTTACTGCAATTAAACCCCAGCTTCGTAACACATGTCCCCAGCCTGGGAGTGCAGATGTGTCCACGCTCACTCTGAGCTGGTGGTCACAGTGGTCAGGCTCTCTATGGGGGCTGTCCCTTGCCTGGGCCCCTCTTTGGGGACTGTCCCTCTGCCTGGGCTGCCCAGTGACCCCTTGGCCAAGCAGGGCTGTGAGGGGCCCCTCAGATGGGGCAGCGAGGGTCTGTGTCCTGCTCCTGAGCATTGCATCTGCTCCCAGATGCATGTGCTGCGGAGGGAGAAGCCTCCTCCTCCTCCTCTGCATTCCCCACTCATGCAGTTTTTCTTTCCAGTAGGGAAATTCAGCACACAACCATCCAGGATTGCAAAAATGTAAACAGTCTGTGTTACATGTCTTCAAATTACAGCCCTGCTGCTCGACACATGTGCGGATAATCGAAGCCCTCTGCTCGCGGGGCCCTGGGCTGGGTGAGCCCCAGCCACTGTCCAGTGTCCCCTGCCCCAGATGTCCCCTGCCCTGGCTGTCCCAGCCCCAGCACTGCTCCAGGACCCCTGCCCTCCACACCCCACTGCCACCTCCACCCGGCAAATATTAACGAGAAGCCTACTTAGGGGTTGTTTGAACAGAGGAAATTGTTTTACATTGTGATGCAATATTTCCACACCGGGGTCTCATTTATGCAGCATATTAAAGTCAACACTAGGCACATCTATCTCCATAAGGAGCCAGGCCCATTATCCCCAGTTACTTTTAAGCAGTCTTTGGCTGAGTCCTGACGTGCTGCCGGTGCCATACATCACAGGGATGCAGTTCCTTAAACTGCAGCTCGTGATTGATAGTTTAACCTTTTTCTCGGAGGTTAATTCGATATATGCTGGTGTAAACTATAAACCACAGCTCCAGCCTGTCGGGAGGAGGTAATCTGCATGGCGCTCTTATGAGATCTCAGGTGCTGCAGTAATTACACCGTCATCTCCTCCTCCTCCCTCTGCTACTTCTCCCTCCTGGAAAGAGGAAGAAGAGGATGAAGAGGAGGAGGGTACTCACCTGCACCTGAGGAGTTCAGCTCTGACTCTGTTGTGGCTCAATTTGAGGGACTCCCCAAATTTCCTGCCCCCACCAGTTCTTGAGGTTATGCCAGGGTTTCCCCAGGCAGGGTTTTGGTGTGGCATGGCCCTTGGGCTGCTCCCAAGCCCATTCCTTCCCAGAATCTGTGTGCTGCTCCTGGGAATGGCAGTGGAGGTGGTGAGATGGGCAGCACCTGTAAATGAGGTAAATTAGTAAAATGGGGTCCTTCCCTCGAGCTGTGGGGGCTGTAAGCTCCCTGTCCCACTGTGTGCCTGTGGTGTCCCTAAGCCCTGAGCCGTGATGCTGTCACACACCACAACCACCTACCACAGATGGTGCTCACACTGTTGAGGGCCATGATCCCTGTGCCTCGCTGCTCTCCCACCCTGGTTCTCCTCCTAGAGCTTTGGAATCCCTTGATTTCTTAATTTCTCTTTTTTATTTGTCATTTTGGCTCCTCAGAGAAGCTGGGGGTTGAAGGGATGTGCAGCCATCCAGTTACTCTTTGGTGAATCTTCCCAGTAGGGCTGAGGAGCCACACACCTGCATGGCCCTTGTCTTGTGGGACCCTGGTCACTGGGGAGCCCTGTCACTGCTGCCAAGCTGGAGTGAGGTTTGGGAGGTTTCAGTGGGTTTGGGGGTCTGCAGTGGGTTTGCCATCAGGCTCTCACCTTCCCTGTCGGGGTCTCGCTGGCTGTCCAGTGGTTGACTGTGTGTGGCACAGCTGTGACCTGCCCATACTCCCTGGGACTGGCTGCGTGTGGTTCATGCATTTTTCTGGCCTCTGTCCCCAAAGTGTCATTTTTTTTTCCATAGGAAATAACTATTTCTGCTCAAGATCAATAAGATTTTGTTGAGAAAAAGGGAGAATTTTAAAGGCTTGGTTTAATTTAATCTATTTCTTTGCAGGACGCTCCCTTTGGTAACAATAGGAATTCGATTCCTGCCAGAGCAGACTCCTTAATTAGACCCCACAAAATGAACAGTAACGTGTCTCTGGGCTGAAATTCTCCCTTTCTGGAGCTTGCAGAAAGGAGGGAGTTTCTAACTCATAATTGCATCTGAATGCAAATGGCTGTGCCAATGTGAATATATTAAAAGCAGCAGCGTCAGCAATCACTGTGAAAAAAAATACATACAAATGAGGCCCCAGCTTATTGCTCCATTTGGATGCTGTGAAATGGCACCTTATTGTGTTATTATAAGATTTCTTGCTTAGTTAACAGAAAATGCTTACAATTAAGTCTGAACTCATTTAGTGCTCAGACTAATTCACATTAGAAAAAGGATATGACCTCGGCTCCAGATCCCTTTTCTATGGCTCTTGCTGTACGTGGAGGTGGCGGGTCTGGCTGGGGAGGAGCTGTGCTGCATTCCCTGTCCCCTGTCCCAGCAGTGAGCAGCCTCAGGGACAGGGCACTGCAGTGACCCCTGTCCTGCCCGTGAACCAGGCTGTGAGATGATGTCACGGGAAAGGCTTTCTGCTTTCTCTATTTATCTTAATTCCTGACACTCCCATGGCTGGGCCCTGATGTGTCATGCCCTGTTCAGTCACCTTCTGGTCCTGCCCAGCTCTGGTCCTGTGTTTGAGGAGGGGGCTGCTGCTCACAGAACACAGCTTTGCTTGCCAGGGAGTGGGGATAACAACAACAGAAAGAGGGGCTGATGTTTTGGGGGGTACAGCACATCTGCTGTGACTCCCTGGGTATCCAAATTAGTGGAATCCATTGAATTTCATCTCTGTGCATCTCTGCCCTTTTTTATGGTGCTGAGAAATATGATTTCTGTACTGTGTGGGAAGGCTGCAGATAAATGAAGGTAAGTTTGTGTGTACATCAACACTGTGATGATGTGCCCTGTAGAACAGCCTGCCTGTGCAGCACATAAACACTCTGTCTTCCAGGCACAGCTTTAGATATGGCAGGGACCATGTATGGAAGAATGAGAATAATATATATATTGAGAAAGAGTTCTGCTGTGGGGAGCTCAGCAGGCACCACATGGTGAAGAGCTGGCAGGGCTCTGGCAGATTCCAGAGCCTGGCCACCCTGTGTGGCTGCCAGTGGCTCCAGGAGCTGAGCTGGAGGTGCCCAGACCAGCACATTTGTGGCACAGTGAGGTTTGTCCTTCACTCCCTTCTCCTTCCTCTTCCTTTTCCCTTTCCCCTTCCTTTTCCCTTTCCCCTTCCTTTCCCCTTCCTTTCTCTTCTCCCAGCCACCAAAGCACCAACCCTTCTGCACCACAGTACCTGTAGGACAAGGCCTGTGGATAAATTATTATTGTGACCCTCGCTGCGCTGTGAAAAACTTCATGGAGCTGCTGAGTGAAAAGTCAAAATTTGCATTTAAATAGAAAATGTTTGGCAGCGTGTAACCCACCGGGCCGTGCGTGGCAGAGGTCCCTGGCCATGGTGAAACACCAGTGGGGTGCTGGGAAGCTGCAGGCAGCCAGAGCAGACCCTCCTCTGCTCCCCAAGCCCCTCTGCCACTCTGCAGGGTGGGGATGTGTCTCTGTCATGCACTGGCTGCTTTAATAGCCCATCCAGAGCCCTGTGCTGGGGGCTCACCCCAGGGTGTCTCTGCCCCTGGCCAGCACTGGCCATGCTCTGCTGGCCCCATCTTCACCACATTCTGCATTCATCACCTCTCAGAGCTCGGGGGCTGCACGGGAGCCTGGCCGAGCCAGCCAGGGCCAGGCACAGGAGGGAGAAGTGTGAAGCATTTTAGGAGGTCTATAAATTAATTAAACCCCTTTTAAAGGTTAACAAGGTCCACTCTGTCCATCATTAAAGTAACTTCATGCATTTAAATTTTAACAGTCAAACCAATTAGCAATAAAAATGTTGTATGAACTGCACTTTATTGGATTCTGGTCAAGCCGAAATTGGTTCAACATTTGATGTCTAATACATTTTTTTTCCCTTTTCTCAATTTTAAACACAACCTGTATTTCCCTTGGGTTGTGAGAATAGTGAGCTCAGGAAGTGGAATAGTGGCAGCCAGGGCCACTCTGCTAGAGATCCCTTCTCATTCCTCCTGGCACCTCAATCCACACTTACAATGGTTGAGAAAACATTTTTAATTCTTGGTAACTCCTTTTCAAAAGGAAGCACTTGGGGACTGTTGGTGACACCTCTCCAAGGCACCCACTGCTCTGTGCTGCAGGGCCCCTTTGGAGCCCCTTCCCACCTAAACAGGCACTGAAGGAAAATCATCTACAAAGGGGCCCAAAATGCTGATGCAGCAAGTTCCAGCCCCGGCAGAAATTAGAGGATTAAGGCACATCTTGTGCCCGTAACAAGGACCATGTGAAGGGGATGTTTGCAGGATTGCAGGCCCAGCAAAGGGGCTGGCTTGGGGAAGCATGGAGTTACCTGATCAGGTAAAAATTTAGAGGAGCAGGAAGAGCTGCCTTCCCTGAGGGAATGGACAGTGGATAAATTCTCTGCACATGGACATAGTGGTATTTATTTCCTGCAGGCCCTTCAGCCAGCAGGCTGCACAGGTACTCCAGAACCTGAACTTGCAAAATGAAATGACAAAAAGCTACCAGGGTAGAGCTGGGATGCAGGGGATCCACTGCACAACAGGGTGGGTTTGGACCCTCTGAAGGGCTGGAGCAGAATCTGTGCTGCCAGGAAACCTGGGGTAAGCCCATCAGGAATGGTGGAATGGGGAATTAAAACCTGTTAGATGACGAACACTGGTCAAAATGAAAAATTATGGGGGGCGGGAGGGAAGGGGCAGAGGAGGTTAATGTTGAGCAGAGCTGAAGGGTCTGTGCTGGAGTTGCAGCTCCAAGCACCCCTGAGAGTGGTTGTGGAAACCAGATGTGGAGGAATGGTGACGGTGGGGGGAGCAAGGGGCTGGTATCTGCTCATAATTACTCTTGATTTTGTGCGATGACATTGAGGCTGTAGGCAAACATGAAAGAACACTTGTGGGGACAGCAGCGCTCACAGCCGGCCAATGGATTAATAAGAGATGACTGACATGCAGGGAGAGGGAAGGAGCACATGGAAGTGTTTTGGAGGGGTTTGATGCTCCACAGGCCTGCAGAGACCCTTGCCAACACTGCTGATTGCCCCCCAGCACAGCCTGGGAGACTCCCAACCCTTCCACGCCACGCTCTGACACCTCCATGGGATGGTAGCCACTCACTGTCTGTGCCAAGGGGCTTCTCAGGAAGAAGCCACCAGGTGCAGCATAGGGGCCCCACTCCCACCTCAGACAGCTTCAGAGCTGCAGCAGTGGGGCAGCTTCCATCAAGGACTGCGAGCCTCCTCCCAAAGCAGCTCCTTGACTCAGCACACCGATGGTTAACAGGCAAAGGTTTAATTTAACTTTCAGTTAAATCAGAGCAATTAACACATAATCACATTAACAAAGCACTCTATTCCGGATAAAGGGATTTTTCCTTTAGTAATTGCCCTGTGGCTACACAAAACCTGCACCTTAAGGAGCAACTGCGGGCTGAGGAGGGGATGCTGGCCCTGGGCACCAGCACCCTCACACCTGGCTCCAGGACCATCCCTGCCACCTTTGGAGTTTGGAGTGACTGCTCCTTCCTCCCCTCAGAGAAGTGCCAGCATCTCGGGATCCAAGTATGATCCTTTCTAAGGGAGGCTGGCCCCTACCCTGTGCTGAGCAGGGTTCACACCTGCATCTGGAGAAGTATTCCTAGGGCAGGGAATGGGGCTGGGAGAGAGCTGTGGGAAGCAAACAGCGAGGGGGAGTCACTCAGTCACCTCCTGCAAACCTGCAGAGAGGCTGTTACAACTTTTAATTTGTAAAGCCAGGAGGAAAGGAGCGTGTGAATGGAGCGAGCAAGAGAGCAGATGGGCAACGGGCTGCCCAGCTTCACAGGCAAATTCCAGACGCTTCTGGGATTCCTTGCACCAGCAGGGTTTGTTTTGTCAGCGGTTTGGCATCCTTCCTGTCCCAACCTCTGTGTTGTGAGCAGGAGCCTTGCTGGGTGCAGGACTGGGAGAGCACAGAGCCACACTTGGCATCCCACTGCCTCTGCCAGCAGCTGCCAAGCTCTCCAGCACCTTCACAAGTTGATTTGCTCCTTCCTCTGCATTCAAACCACCACCACCACCAACCCCATTCTTGGTTACCACAGGTCAAACCCAGTCACAGCCTGTGGCTTGGCTCCTGTTTGTTTAACTTGGTGTGGCTGGGAAGGGGTCACCTCTTCATGCAGATGGGGGCAGAGCTGCCCTACAGGACCTGGCTGGCAGGGGGTCCCCTCAGCACCCCCAGGCTCTGCCTCAACTCCCACTGAGCTGGGAAGGTCCTGACCACAGCCCTGTGCTCAGTCCTGCTCAACACCTTCCCACCAGGGCACAGCAGCTCTCGATGGTGTGTTGGTGCAGGGATGATGTGGTGCACACAATGCTGCCCTGTAGGGAGACAGAGGAACCTCCCAAGGGACTGTGAAGCATTGTTGTTGGTTTTCCAGACTCACCACTGAGTCCTCAGGAACTGGTAACCTTCCTGGAGGAGTAAACACAATCCTCAAAGGCTCCTGAGGATTTTCAGTTTACACCCAGGTTGTTCCTTCTGGGAGCACAGCCCTTGAGTGGCAGCACTGATGGAGGTGGCCAGCTCTTGGCAGGTCCTGCTGTCCTGTAGGAATCTCAGCTTCCAGGGACACAGCTGCAGCCCAGATCAGCACTCATCTCTGCTGCAGCCTCAACCACCAGGGCCCTTTATCCATCCCCAGACAGAGAACTGAAATCTGCTCCAGACTCACTTTTTTATCCACTGCAGCTGGGTCCAGCCTCGTGTTTGCCACCCAGATGAATTCCTTCTATGCTGCCTGGGCACAACCCTGTCCCCACTCAGGCCTGTCCCCATTCAGTCCTGCTGTGCTGGCTCCAGCTGCCACCACAGTGCCACCACAGTGCCACCACATCCCATCCCAGAGCCCGTGGTGTGTGTGTTGTACCTGCTGAGCATGTTCCTATGTCCCCAGCAGCAGGCTGAGATGGAGCAGAGCCATGCCTGAGGTTTCCCAGTGATTTTTGGACTCGTGGAAGGATCCAGACCCAGCTTTGGTGGATGCCAGTGACCCTCACGGGCAGCTGGAGGATGAAGCTCTCACCCCAGCGTGTCTCTGCACGTGTGTGCGTGTGTCTGCAGCAGGGCCAGCAGGGAATGGCCTCTCTCCAGAGCAGTAATGCTCGACACAGGATTGTTTTCTCTAGGCCAGGATTATCACAGCGATCTGGGCAGCCAGCACAGCTCCAATCCCATTACTCCATTAGCATGGGCGTTACAAGGTGACACTCTGCATCTGCTTGACAAAACACAGCTTCAGACTCCGCGCTGAGCGATTTTACCAAAAGGAACACAGTTTTCACTTGGAGAGGATTTGCTATTATTATTGGCTTGTAGCTGCTTAGAAATAAACAGCAATAAAGACTTCACCAATTTACTCTCAGAATGTTCTCATTTGAAACACGCCGTGCAGAAAAATATTAACAAAATAAGCTCCCAGCTTAGAAAAGGCTAAAGAAAGCTTTTTTTGGAGTGTCAATGTTTGTGGAAGTGTTTTCTGAAGAAGCTGCAGTTTGAATTGAGCAGCTGTTGTTGCCATGTCCCCCAGGACGAGGCACTGGGGTAGTCCTGGCAGCACAGAGGGGTGGCAGAGCCCTGCTGCCCTGGGAAGGACAGTTTTTTCCAATGATTTTCAGACGCAGAGACAGAGACAAGCCTCACTCCATTTCAGCAGGTCCAATACCCTGCCTGGGAGGGGCGAACATGATAAGGTGTGAAAGCCTGAAATAAAGCTTAACCCCGAGATTGAAATGAAGTTGTTCAGCATTATTGGCTTGTAAATTGTTCCTGTGATGAGATTTAGTGAAAAACTGAGGGGTCTTTTGGCAGTGGGAGAGTATTTATGATGCTTTTGGACTGGTACAACGAACACTTCTCTGTTTTGCCCGTGTTCTCACCGCCCCAGAGGCCGTGTCCTGCTCCTCAGGGTGTTGTTATACACACAAGTGCCAGCAAGGTTTGGGCTTTTCCAGCCTCCTGCCTTTGGGTACTTGTTTGCAAAGGTAACAAAGGAGTCCCTGGCCTGGCAAGGAGGAGTGGGGTCCATGGTCCATCCTTGGGAGGAGGAGAGGACCAGTGTCTCACCTGGGGCTGAAGGCTTCCTTACTCTTGTTTTTGGTGGTGAATCCCTGCTTTTCAGGGCAGGGTGCTGTGGAATGCCCTGGTCCTGCTGGTGTCTGGCTGCCAGAGGAGCCCAGGACCTTGTCCTGGGCCCTGGGGGTGATGGTTGGTGACCAGCAGCACCAGGGAGGACTGGGCAGGGGGATCCCCTCCACCCTCCCTCCAGCTGCCTTTGGTGGTGCTGGGGCTGCCCCCACTGGCACTCTGCTCTGGCTGAGGATGCCAGATACTGCTTCCACCACAGCAAATTCCATGTCACCAGAAGATGAGTGCAGCGAGGGGCTGACAGGTCGTTTGCTGTGGGCATTTCCAACAGCAAACAAACTCCACCAAGCACTCTCAAGGACAGGGAGTGCAAGAAGAGCTTACTGAGTGGAAGCCCAGTTTTGGATTTGCCCCTTGTGTCAGGACAGAGGTCTGTGGGAGCGGGGAGCACACAGAGCAGTTTTCCACGGAGCAATGGAGACATCTCCCTTTAGCACTCTGGTCACATACACAGCCACCACTCTGCTGCTGGCAGCCAGGCGCCTTTGTGTCCCTGTGCCCGTGCTGCTGAGCATCAGAGCCATCACTGATGCCACCCTGCATGCTGTGCAGGGCCTCCTCCCCCTTGGTGGTGCTGTTTCCAGAAGAGCAGAGAGTTTCCCTCCGTGGGGATTCCAGGGGTGTATGAATCCATGAATCCTCCAGCGTTAATGCTCCAGCCCAGTGCAGGCACTGCAGACCCACCTCCTCCCTTGCTGGAGCTTTCTGAGGCAGGAAGCAAAACCTGTGTTTCAGCACAGACTGACAGACTTTTCAGGAAAGATTGCACCTCTGGGATTTCTGGAATAAGTGCTGTAGCAGGTTGCAGCATTTATACACTGGTCATGTCAGGCCAAGTGGGACACGCTGCCCTTGCTGACTGCTGGGCTGGTTGCCACTGGGAATCCGGCTTGCAGACACACCTGGGATTCCCCTGTTTGTATTAACAACACAAGGAAAGCTGAGCAGGAGGCTGGCAGTGTGCACAGGCACCACTCCTGTGGGGCTGGAAGGGATGAGCCTTGCAGCAGCTCCTCCTGTGGTGCTGCCTGGCAGGTGGTGCCAGCCCGTGGGGACGCCCTGCACACCATCTCCTCGTCCTGCCCTTGCTTTTCCCTCCTCTGCTGGACTTCTGGAGCCTAAAAGCAGCAAGTCAGATGGCCTGGGTAGGAGCAGGGAGCTGAGCCTGGGATGCTGCAAGATCTGGAGGAACTGGGATGCTGCAGAGAGAGGCAGCATCACTTCCCACAGGAATGCTGTGACGGTGTGGATGGGAGGGATGAAGAGCCAACAGCCCTCCAAAGTGCAGGATGGAGGCACTGCCCCACGGCTGCTCTGCTCAGCTGGACTCTCCTGGGAGCCTCAGACTGTGTGGAGATGCCTGGGACTATTCCCAGCTCCATGGATGAGCTGTTACATGGGATACTCCCATCCTAGACACAGTCAGGGTGGGACTTGGGCACTGTCACTAGGATCATATAAAACGTGATGGATCTTACTGTAATCCTTGGAGCCCACGTAAAAAGATACTCTCTGGATATCAATAAAACATGCTGGGATTTGCAATTAAAATACCTGGGTGGTGACTGTGCCCACAGCCTGCCTTCTCTCCCTCCCTTCCTGCGTCCCTCCCTCCCTGCCTCTCTGGTTTGGAGCAGCTCCATGTAAACCCTGTTTTGCAATCACTGTTTAAATAACAAGCTGCCTTCAAAGGAATATATTTAGAACAGAGGGTCCCCCCCATAAGCACGCTCTGAATGTTTGAGTGATTTCAGCTGGTTTGGCGAGCGTTCTCTGTGATATCATGGGCCGAACATTTCTTTGCGGGTCTGTGAGCTCAGGCTCTGAAGAGCTCATGGCTCTGCAGCTCCTGCAGTCCCACCAACAGCATTTCCAGGTGCTCCAGGGCAGGCTGGGTGTGGAGGATGTGTGGGGGCACAGCTGCCAGCCCACTGCAGGCTGGCACAGGGGGAGCAGAGCCCTGGGCTGGTCACTCCTCCTGGGCTGGTCACTCCTGGGCTGGTCACTCCTCCTGGGCTGGTCACTCTTCCTGGGCTGGTCACTCCTCCTGGGCTGGTCACTCTTCCTGGGCTGGTCACTCCTCCTGGGCTGGTCACTCTTCCTGGGCTGGTCACTCACAGTGACCTCTGTGGTGGAGCTGGCCATGCTTTTGTGGCTGGTTATCACGGGCCTGGTGTGTTCCCTTTCAGTGCTCATGTGTGATTTTTGACATTTTACCAAGGAGTCTCCATGAGGCAGAGGGTGGTTTGGCTCAGTCAAACACCAGTCTTCCCCAGAGGAGTACATCCACCCTGCTCACACTGCAACAGCTCTGCCTTGTTCCTGCAGCAGTCAAGAGCTGCGAGAATTTGCAGAACATCAAACAAACATCAATTTTTTCATTTTACACCAAACTCCTCCTCGCCCTGGCAGCCAGGTGCCACCCTGGCCAGGTGACTCAGCACTGCCAGCCCCCTGCTCCCTGTCCATGGTACAAAGCCAGCTCCCTCCATTATCTGCTGCCTGCAGATGTTCACAAAGCCGTGAACCGGCCGCCTTGGCGGTGAGCATTTTAGACGAGGTCGTGTTTAGATTTCTGTGAATTTTCCAGCACAAGTGAAGCAGCAGTTTATGGGCAAAAGGACACCAGAGTCACTTACTCTCCTGTCACAAACACTCTGCTTCTGACGGGGACCCAGCCCTGCGTGGCAGGAGGCAGAGATGGCTTGGCAGAGCCTCACCAGAGAGTGGGAAGAGCTGCCAAGGAGGCTGGGATCCCTCACCTCCGAGGATCACCAGGATGCTCCTGACAAGGGCTCCTTTGTTCCATGAAGGGCTCACCTGAGGAGCGGGACAGCTCCGGGTGTCTAATTAGCAACAGGAGCTCGGCCGTGCTCGTCCTCCCTAAGGCAGCTCGGTCATGTCTCTGCAGCTCTCCGCATTTTTTGCCCAGGTGGTGAAGCTGAGGGGGGCGGTACGGAGGGATGGGCTCCACTCCCACCATCCCTTCTCGCCTGCAGGAATTGTCTGAGGCAGCTCCCAGCCCGGCAGCACCGCAGCCTGATGGCATGGGACAGCCCCAGGCATGGGGACAGCCCAGGGCACAGGGACAACCTGGCACCTGCCACCACCTGGGCTCTACAGGGGGAGCAAAGACACAGAAAGACCGAAAAATGAAGACCTGAATTGCTGTGCAGAGCATCCTTGCACAGCTGACTGTGGTGGAGAACTGGGTTGCTGAAGCTGCAGACCCATTTTTCAGCTGCTGTTGGAGTGTCTGGAGAGAAGGGATGTGTATATTTTCAGTGAGAAATTCCCCTGCGTATTCCCACAGGAATTTCCAAGACTGTGTTTGAATCCAGAAGAGCCACGGCTGCTCCCAGCTCTGGGAGCAGAGCAGCAGCTGCAGGGCCCCAGCAGAGCCCCAGGGCTGAACTGTGGGCACAAGGGCTTTCAACTGCCTGAGAAATGCATGGCTGAAGAGTTTTTTGTGCTTTAAAATGTGTGTTGATGTCCCATTGGAGCAGAGGGTTTAGAAGTCCTGTGCCCACAATTTTTGACCTGTGTTAATTTTAAGGCTGGGATCCTGTTTTTCCATGTGGGATGCCCTGGGATGCACATGGTGCTGTCTGAGGTGCCCAAGCAGGGCTCAGCTGGGATGCTGGCACCCACTCCTGGAGGGCAGAGAGTGTCTCAGGACCCTGGGATGCCTCTCCTTGGGCTTTTAAAGGCTTTTCACATCATGCTGAATGTACCCATGCCTGTTCCAGGACACATCTAGCTGTCCCCTTTGTTCTGGGCCCTCAAAATACTCCTAGTGATGTAAATCTGGTAAGATTTATTCCTGCCAGGCTCTCCTCTGTCAGCTCTGACCCGGTGAAGCAGTGCCTTCCCCACACCTGGCCAGGGACAATGCTGGTCCCACAGCTCCTCCTGGGCATGGCTCTGTCCCAGGGCTGCCCCTTCACCTCCCCCATGTCCCAGCTTTTGGAGAGAGGGAGCAGGAGGAGGCAGCTGCTTGCAGGCTCCAGCATATGCTCGCCAAGGCTTTTCCTCCAAATGCTGCTCACTAGAGAAACAAAGAGGAGAGAGATGAGATGTGCAGCAAACTCCTGGACACAGCCTTTGGCTCTTGGGTTGTGCTTTTCTCTGTCTCTGGTGTTAACTTGAGGCTCATCCTTGTCCTGACCCCTCTGTTGTGGCTGTGTTGGTGGCTCTGACCACCCTATACCCTATTTCCCTGAAGGAAAAAGCAAGCAGAAAAACATGTTCACAACAAAAAATGGGAGTCAGGGATGGGGGAGGTTCCTCCCTGTCATGCTTCTCTTCCTCACCATGCTCAGCCCCCCCTGGCTTGCTCTGGAAATACTGGGAAGTGGAGCTGGGGGGCTGGCTGGGAGAGTGTCTGTTCCTGGAAATGCCCAGGAGAACTTTCTCACTGCGGCTCTCCAGGTAAAACCCTGTAACTTTATCATCCTCAAATAATTTGAAAGCAGCCCCCTGTCCTCCAGGCACACAAAGAATGGCTTGATCCGTTGCTAACAAAGCCTCTTAAAAGATAAAGAGCAAAATACAAGGCAAGGAGAGCATGCCTGGCAGGCAGACAGGAGCTGGCCAGTATAGGCCAAATTCTTTAGGAGTTGAGTTTCCGTTTGGGCTCAGCTTTCCCGCGGATTCTATACACCTAAAGAAAACAAACCGTAATCCTATCTGGGGCCCAGCACTCTATTTATTTCACCTGGTGAAAAGATCTTGCCAATTCCCCCACGCTGAAACCCAGCAGCTGCCCAGCAAGGGAGCTGGGCCATAAGTGTGTTCTGCATTACGGAAAAATTGATATTAAAATATAAATGTGGTCTTGCAAGGATGTATTTGCACTCGTTCTGTGTGAGACGTTCTTCCAGGTTTCTCTGCTGTTTTGCTGTGTGATTTGGATCCCACTCAGTGCCTCTTCTCAGCCTCTGGTAATCCGGTTTCACAGCCATAATCCGCAGATTACAAGGGGGGAAGTGCCCGGCCTCCACTGTCACCTCACAGCTGCACCTCTCACCTGTCTCAGGTGAGGAGCTGGGCACAGGAGGGCACTGACCACATGCAAACATTATTTACACCTTTAAATTGCTCAGAATTAGAGGTTGCCCTTTTCCTTTTGCCTTCCTTTCGCCCTCATCTCTTCCTCCCTGATTCCTGTCTCTGGAGCAGGCGGTGGATCCGTGCCGTGCTGGGTGCAGGTCAGAGGTGCTGGGTGACACCCATGGGTGCAGCTCACAGCTCACAGCACCCCCAGCCACCCACCCTGTGCCCAGAGCCCCTGCAGAAACACAGCACAAGCACCGTTGTGTTTCCACCGAGCGAGGAGACAAAAAGCCAAACATTTTCCACTCTCATTTCTCTTTCCTGCGTTTTGTTACTGATACCTCCCCCTGGGCTTTGGGGCTCTGACAGACGAGCTCTGCAACGGATTAAAGGGTTACTGTGCTCAGCTGTCAGAGGTTGCCGAACCCGAGCGGGGTGGTGCAACCAGATCCTGCCTGTGCCCCGTGTGCTCCCCTGGCCTGTGCACCAGCCCCTGTGGCTGCCAGTGCAGGGATGGAACAGGAGCCACGGCCACGAGCTTGACCTTGCCGAGCCTCCCCGTTTACAGCCGGGTTTGCCCTTTCAGACGCACAGGGAGGTGACCCCAAACCCAAACCTGTGAGCACACAAAGGCTCTGCTGCTCTGCCCCACAGCAGTGGGGCTGTGGGGGCTCTGCCTGGCTGCCGTGGGCTGGGAAGGGCTGTTGAGGGGTCCAGCCTCAATCAGAACCTTGCACAAACTGGCTGCTCAAACCAGGGCCACTGCAGGGTCCCCCACAGCTTGCCCACCCAAACCCCATCCTACCCAAACCCCATCCTGTTCCCCAGCTGGGGTTTCTAGCTGAGACGCTTCTGTCCCCCCTGTAATTGGCAATGGTCATAAAATACAAGCCTGAAGTATTTGCGGTATTATCACAATCATTCCAGGCTTTCTGGGGAGATGGATGCTGCTGACAACATCTCCATAGCTGCTTCCCAGGCTGATAAGTCACCAAGTATGAAGGAGGAATGGTGCAGAGATACCATCAGCATTTCCATGACATGTTAATTCTTAAATATGACCAAAGGGAAGGGACCATTTTCCAGAACTCCCCCTTGCTGCAGCTTTGAGCAGAGTCCTGTGAGGAGCTCTTGGTTCTTGCATTCACATTTGGGCTCACCAGTGACAACCTCAAGCCAAGCCTGCTGCCTGACAGCCCCAGGGCTCATCAGGATGGGGGCTCTGGGGCTGTGGGCTGCACTGATATCAGCCCTGCCTGGTGGTACCTCCTCCTCAAGGAGCCCCAAGAGCAGTGTGGGTCAGGGGAGGTGTCACCTCTGTGCCACCCAGGGACAATCGAGCTTAGCTGGTGTCATTCAGGAGTCTCCAGTATGGAAAGATGAAAATTAATGATTGAATGGGAGCACTGGATCTGTTCTTACGTGGCTAATGGGGTTTTTGACATCTGGGATGATCTGCCCAAGGCTTGATGATGCACAGAGAAGATGCTAATTTCTGGAGCCTCCTGGAGATGTGTCCTCACTGGAGATGGGGTGGGATTCCCCATGGAGAAGCAGCAGATGGCAGAGGGGCAGGCTGCTACTGGACACTGAGCTGAATGAACCTGCACAAATGTCCTGGGAAGGGGCAGGGGACAGCGTGAGGCTGCACCCACAGAGCTGGGGAGCTGCAGCTCATTGTCACCCACCATTGTTAGATTAAGCAGTGCTGGGCAAACTATGACTTTTTGAGGAGCAGGCAGAGCTCACCAGCTGTTTAAACTGTGATGGCTCTCAAATAACAAGATTAGGCAATTGTGGGCTACAGGAAGGATACCAGCAATTACTGCCTGATTGGTAAGAGCTGTAATTAAAGTGCAGCGTCTTCTAGCAAAGTCTGGTCCATGCGTAGCCATCCCTGCATTTGGTTCTCATTTATGTGCCTCTCCAAACACAGCCTCTTCTGGACCTTGTCAGGCACCTTCAGCAGCTGGTGCTGGATGTGGGCACAGATCTGGGCTGGGGCTGCTGTGTCCTCAGTGGCTGCCATGAGTGGGTGCCACCTCCCACCCCAGTCTGCCCCCGCACTTGTCCTTAACACCTGGTGCTCCTCTCATGGCTGCTCCCAGTGTGGGGGTGAGCTCAAGGGAAAGAGGAAGACAGAAACCAGCATCTTCTCCCTCTGTAACCCCCTTCCCTGCCAGGATGAGGTGATGCTCTCCCTGTGAGCTGCCTGTAGGTGCTGCCTGCTGGCCCTGAGGAGGGAATCTGTGAGATGGTAAAACGCTCATATGCTTGTAGGTTTGCTCATCTTCTATCTTTGGTGATTCAGTTTATGTTTTAAAATGTAAAAAGGCCTCCTACGTACATGATGTCTCTATTGTATAAAAATATCAGCCATGGTATTTCAAAATATCTCCCTTTCCAACAGCAACTCCTCCCCGCCAGCCTCAGCCCCCGTCCCCACTGTTCATCCTGGCATCCCAGACCAGCCAGAGCACCACGAGTGTGTGGGGACACTGACAGGTGCTGCTGTCCCTCAGCTGTAAATGGATGTTTCCTGCACCAAGGATGTGTTGTCTACCAGAGGGTGGCTAACAGCAGTCCCCAAAGTGAGTGAGCTAAAGCTGGCTGTGATGGAAGGCAGCTGCTGGCCCTGCTGCTCCTCTGCCTCGCTGAACGTGCTGCGGCCGAGCGATCAGTGCTTTCCAACGGGAGCCATCGATCACCTCTTGTGTTTGTTTATCCTCAGCAGACAAGTCAGTGGGACTTGTGGGAGTGGGATCTGTGGGCTGGGGGCTGCCTGTGCCAGGCAGTGCCCTGATATCCATCTCACTCCAGGGTCTGGCCAGCCCAGCTGGCAGTGTCTGCTCTCCAGGCAGCACTGCAGGGATGCTCCACATCCATAATCTGCCCTGTGACTGAGCTGGGGGCTCTGGACAGGCTGACTGGTCCATGACTCTGCCACCACAGCTCCTCTGCAGGTGCCCCAGCTGGGACTGAGACACACAGGGTCCTTTCTGCACAGACACTTCACACCTCCACAGGGACTCTCCAGCCAGAGCAGTGGGACACAGATAACTTGTTACTGATAATTCTGAGCAGTAGTAAAATTCCCTTTTTGGCCAAACATTTTGCTCACTGCAGCTGCTCCTGTGCTGGGGAGGGATGGTAGTGAGAGGGACTCAGAGTCACATTGCTTGGAATGAATCTCCCTGCCTAGGATTGTCAGGTGAGGTTTGGAGTCCCAGGTCTATGCTCTTTCCTCTTGGTTTGTGCCCTGGAACATCTCCAGATGGAGCTGCCCTTGTCATCCTGGCACGTGGTCAGCTCAGCACAGGTTGGATGCTTTCTGCTAGAAATGATGAGTATTTCTATCAGAATGTCTTGAGGCAGGAGTGGGGGAAGAAATAAGCTTTATCTTTACTGAGATGTTCATGGTCAGCTGAGCAGTGGTGCTGTGTGGCTGGAAGGGCCATGGTGGATCTGCCTTGTAGCCAGAGTCACTGCTCAGCCAAAGAAATATCCAGCTTACGAAAGCCTTTTTCCAGGAAAGTTTGCTCAGCTGGTGGCTCACATCACCAAACTGAAGGATGCCACAGCCTTCCCAGAAGTGGTCCCACTGTGGACAGTTAACACTGGAGAAATTAGTCTCTTCGTGGTTCAGTTGTTTCTGATTGACTTAAATACATGCCCCAAGTCCAGGCTGTGGAGCAAAGCTGAATTTGTGGCGTGTGCACATTCCTCTGTGGTCCCAGGGTGGTGGCAGCCAAACCCCTGTGCTGCCTGCCCAAGATCCTTGTCTGCCCTGCATCCCTGCCCTGCTGGGATCCCTGTTTGCCCTGAATCCCTGCCCTGCTGGGATCCCTGCCTGCCCTGCATCCCTGCCTGTCCTGCATCCCTGCCTGCCCTGCATCCCTGCCCTGCATCCCTGCCCTGCTGTGATCCCTGCCCTGCTGGGATCCCTGCCTGCCCTGCATCCCTGCCTTCTCCTGGGATCCCTGCCTGCCCTGCATCCCTGCCCTGCATCCCTGCCCTGCTGTGATCCCTGCCCTGCTGGGATCCCTGCCTGCCCTGCATCCCTGCCTGTCCTGCATCCCTGCCCTGCTGGGATCCCTGCCTGCCCTGCATCCCTGCCTGCCCTGCATCCCTGCCCTGCTTCCCTGCCTTCTCCTGGGATCCCTGCCTGCCCTGCATCCCTGCCTGCTCTACATCCCTGCCCTCCTGGAATCCCTGTCTGCCCTCCTGAGATCCCTGCTCTCCTGGGATCCCTGCCTGCTCTCCTGGGATCCCTGCCTGCTCTCCTGGGATACCTGCCTTACTGGAATCCCTGCCTGCTCTGCATTCCTGCCCTCCTGGAATCCCTGTCTGCCCTCCTGGAATCCCTGTCTGCCTTCCTGGAATCCCTGTCTGCCCTGCTGGGATCCCTGCTCTCCTGAGATCCCTGCCCGTCCCGGATCTCTGTCTGGTGTCCCAGCTGCCCAGCCAGGGTGGGTGGTGGCAGTCAGCAGTGACTCTCGGCTGGGGACCCTCGGCTGTGTACCCGGCTTGCAGCACAGCCTCAGCCCGTGTGCAGCGCTTTCAAGGGACCGGGTAGATATTTTTTTTTTTTTCCAAGATCCTATTTTCTCATGCCAATCCTTCAGCTGTCCTTGGGAACGCGGCTGCCAGCGCGGCGGAGGAGGGAGCCCGCGATGAGCGATGCCACAGAGCGACCCCTATAGTTAAGGTTACATGAGAATTTCTATAGGCTAAAAATTTTCCCAAACATTCACCTGCTGGGCTTAAATTTTCCATGCTTGTTGTTTGCCTGAAGGTGAATTGTTGTCAAGCTTGAGAAAAATTCCTTTGGCTGTGTCTGTGTTATGGGAGAAGAGAAAATACTCGCTTCCCACTGGAAAATCTTTAGCTACTTTTTCCCCCCTTCTCCTTCAGACAGGGCTACAGAAAATAGTCTGGAGTCTGAAAGCCTCGGAACTTGGCCTGGCCCAAGTACCTCAGTGGGAAGATTAAAGCGAAGGAAAAAAAGGGATAAGAAAATGGGAAACTGGGCAAAGGGGCTGGGGGAGGGCACAGCTGTCAGAGCAGGCTCTGTCTTGCCGTGATTCCTCTCTTCTCTCTTTTTTTTTGGTGTTGCCTGGAGCAGCATCACGAGCTCCACGATCGTGGCACTGGTGCAGGTGGGAATGGGTTCAGTGTCCCGGAGCTCCTCACACCCTGTGCACACCAGGGATCCACATCCCCCACCTGCCCTCCGTGCTTTGAGTGATAAAAACGAGGGGTGGGCACTTCCCCCTTCTCCAAAACCAGTATTAATCAGGGACAGGACTCCAGGCTGATGAGCACTTGGAATTTTCATGTTAAGAAACTCGTGTGGCTTCTTGTGAAGTTGGTTGTTTGGTATTTTTTTAAGGAATTGAGTTCCAAGCAGGATCTTGGTTGATGAGGAGTTGAAGTTGCACTGTCAAAGGAAGGAAATATGAAAAGCTGGATTCTTACACAGATTTTTCCTCTGTGGTGCTTACAGAGTTTTAGAAAGTGATTTTAATTTTTTTTTTTAATAAAAATGCAGTTTAGTAAACTGGGCCAGACAGCAAACCGTGTGAGAACATGCACATCCCTGCATGTGTTCTCTAGGTTTTGGAAATCTGAAGGATGTGTTTGAGAACGAGAGACCCCCTGAATGTGTGGCCAGCAGAGCTGTGGGTCAGACTGAGTAAATGAGTTATTCAGAGGGTGCCAAAGGTGGGATTTACACTTGACTCTCCAACCCCAAGTGGGAAAAACCTCATGGCATGAAGTGCACAAGCTGCTGGGTGCAGGGTGAGGATTGACTGCTGTGTTCCTCACTGTTTTGCAGTTATGCAACCAGAGCATCACATTCCTGTCATTTTTGCATCTCATGCTGGCTCCTGCCTTTGGCTGGCAGGTATTTTCTGGAAGGAGAAGTGATTCCTGCCTTCCCCCCTCTCTCCCTCCTCCAGAAGGATTCCTGCCTCTCCTTGCAGGTGTGGTGACCACGAGTTCTGGTGGTCGCTCGCCCTGTGTGCTCCTGCCACGCTCTCATCCCAGTTCCTGGGCAAAACCTGTGGTGAAGAAGCTGCAGGAGCAAGAGGCTGTGTGTCCTGCACAGGCATCCCAACCAAATCTCCCTCTCCCAGAGCAGGGGGTTCTCCTTCCCACCCCAAATCCTCCAGGTGCTGCGCTAGTCCCTCTCCCAGCGATGAGTTTATCGCTCTCCACATCTCGCTCCAGCGTTCCACGGCTGTTAATGTATTTAATGCTGCTCTTCCCGCCGCTCCAAACATCACAGAGAAAAATGAAACAATATCTGGGCAGTGCCCCTTCTCCGTGCAGGGATTCCTGGGCGAGGGACAATGTTTGCATTGAGCACCAGCTCCTGGTTGCTGTCTGCTCCAGGAGAGACGATCTGATCCGGCTCTTGAAGTGGTTTGGGCTGGAACAGAAAATGCCTGTGCGAGGAACAGCACAGGGATTTCAGTCACTTCTTGAAATGGGGAAAATTGCCTCATTTTTCAGCATTTGGCCTGCGATCCCACACTTCCTAGCTCTATGTAGGGATTAGTTCATACTTTTTTGGTATTTTTGGCCCGAAATGAACGCTCCCAGCCAGAGGAGAGATAATTCCACTTGTGCTGATCCCCCGGGGCACATGCAGAGCTGCAGAAACAGGAAATAGGAAACGTATTACATACCTTTTCCCCTCAATTTTGTTTTCATAATGCATGGAAAACAGCAGAGCTCTGAATTATTTGAAATTTTAGAGTTATTTAATATTTATTTTTGAGAAACAATCTCCCTTTTCAGGGAGGCCTCGTGGTGTCAGAGCAGCCGTCTGGCTGATCCAGCTCCAGCTCCAGCTGGGGTGTGAGGGAGCTGGGGGCTGTGTGGCCCCACATGGGGGTCCCTGTCCCCAGCCAGCTGCCACTGTGAGTGTCACACACCAGCCCTGTGCCTGGCAGGAGCAGAGGGCATTCCCCTGGCAGCACTGCACTCACACATTCTTGGGTTCCTCCTTGGAGTGATCCATCCATGCAGGGCAGGTCCTGGGTCCTGCGACCCAGCTGTGTTAACAACCCCAGCTGGGGACAAGGGGAGCCAGGGATGGCCACAGGACTGTCCTGGTGCTCTGAGCCCTGCCCTCCCACTCACCTCATCCTTTTATTTCCCCTGTCTGTAGTTATTGCATGAGCCTGGTGTATTCCTGCTTCGTGTTTGCTACAATAGAAATAAAATCAAATGTCATTTGGAGACCATATTAAAAAGCAAAGAGCTAAAGAAAAGAATTAATGAAGAACTCATTATGCCAATCTGATGTTTTGGTTCCTAATTTTCTTCTCAAAACCCAACCTCCCAGATTTGACAATCCATCTAATTATTGCTTGGCCTTTGGAGTGGTTTAACTGGCACGTGCTGGGACTTGGACAGTTTCTTATTAGCAGTGGGGAAAGTTGGGATTGAAAAACCTTGTGTTGTGTTGGTGTATTTCTGGGTGTCAGAGGCTTCTAAGTGCTTTACGTTTTTCCAATCCATTCTGCATCTCTCTAATTTTCAGGGCTTTCAACACTTTCTGGCGAGCAAAGCCTGTGGATAACCCGAGTAAATGACTTTTTCCATGAATAGAGATTGGCCAGGGAAAGCTGAGTGATAAACAGAATAATCCTTTTTGTGCTTTTCCCAGCTCCAATCTTCTTTGCACACCAAATAAACACTCTCAAGCTGCTTAGAGCAAAATCTCTAATAGGCTGTGGTGGTGCTGAGCAGGGCTTGGCTCTGTGTCAGACCGAGGGACAGGACAGTGGAATAAAGTCCTAAGATTTTTTTGGGAATTAGTTTACATACCCCCAAGCATAGTGTATTTTGGCACTTGGACTGCATTACAATATAATCCACTAGCACTCAAAATAGCCTCAAAAATGGCTTTTTTGCTCATTTCTTTGGCTTTTCCCAAAGCTCTGTGTGAGCACAGAGAGCTCTGTGTAGGGGACCTGGGACCTGCCAGGGTTTGGTGGCCATGAGTGCAATGCCCCCACCTGGGTGTGGCCCTGGGACACTGCTGTCACCTGCCAGCCTGAGGGGACCTGCTGCAGGCTGAGGATCACACCCTTGTGTGCTCATGGCCTTGGAGGCTCCATCTCCCTCTTTGTCAGCTTTGGGAATGAAGATTATTTGCCGGGTGAGGGTGGAGTTCCTCCCAAGTGGACGAACATAAATCCATTGGGTTGGTGGGGGGGATGTCCGAGAGGTGCAGAGCTGAGGCAAGCTGCTCATGTGTGTTCAGGGTGTTTCAGCTCATGGCTTGACATTGTTATTGAAGAAACTGAACCAGTTTGAGGCTGGAGCCTCCAGACATTTCCTGGGAGTGAGCACAGGGAGATCCTGTCCATGCTCCTCAAATCCAGGGTTTCCATCCTCCAACTTCTGGCCCTGCAAGTCCAGTAAAACTCTGCATTTCAAAGTGCCCCAGGTCCTTGGCCTGCAGGAATCCTCTCTTTATTGCTGTATTAAGAGCAGCTTTGTAGAAATAACTTGTATAAAACCAGAGCATTTCTCATTCTCCCAGGTGGGAAATGAACAAGCGAGGTAATGTTTGCCTGAAGCCCAGGCCAGCCCCAGAACAGGTGGTGGCTGTTATTGTCAAGTAAGAAAATGATTTTGTAAGTAATTAGTTAAACTGCTCAGCCCACATCCCTCCAAAGAAATACCCCTTAAATGCAGGCAGCACTCTGACTGAGATGCATCTGCTCAGTGTGTGGTGATGTGGGGCACAGCCAGGTAAGTCTGCTCCAAAATAGCCTCTGTGAACCGTGGCTGGAGCTGAGCTATCCACATAACTGCTATGTTTGGCTAAAAAGAAATACATCCTTTGTTTCTGGCAAATAATTCAGAAAAAAAAATAAATTATTTTTCGCAAATGTTCCTTTGCAAAGAGTCCAGACTGACATGGATAGTACCAATATAGAAAATGAAAAAATCCCATCTTGATCAGCAGTGTCTGAATGAACCAAAACCTGACAGAGTGTGTTTGTTCCCCAGCTCCTCAGCAGGGAAGCACAGGCAGGAAACCTGTGGAAATGTTTTTCAAGTGTTTACAGTGGCAGTGAGGTGGATTTTTCACCAGCTCTCCGTGCCCAGCCTGCCCACGCTGTGACTGCCAGGCTGGGGGGTCCTGTCAGAGGGACAGGGGGACCAAGTGACAGGGGGACAGAGGGACAGGGGGCTCTGTGCAACCACCACCACTGACCTGGAGCGTGGTGGAAGAGCACACAGCTGTGCAGGGTGACCCTGTGTCAGTGCCCCTCTTTGGGGGCAGTGTGTCCTTGGGTGAGATGAATCATCTTCCTGAGAGATGGGGCACGGCTGCTTTAGTTCCAAAATAGCACTGGTGGCTGTAGATGAGAGCCACCCCTGTCACCTCCTCTGCTCCCAGTCCCACCCACCCTGCTGGGCACCCCAGCTGTGGTGGGGGTCAGCTCCCCTCCCACAGAGCCAGCACAGCACATCTCTCCAACCCACGGCAGAAGGCAAAATGCTTGTCTGCTTCCCATTTCCTCATATTCCTCTGCTTTGGGCACCTTCAGAAGCAAAATGTTTTGGAGCAGCAATGTGGATCTGCATTCTGTTGGGAAGGCTTAAGTCCTTAAGTGGAGCTCTTCTGATCTTCTGTCTGAGGCCAGATACCTCATCTGGGAAAGGCAGTGGAAAACCAGGAAATTCATGATCCTGCAGTCTCTCAGGAATTAGATGGAACCAGGCTTTGGCTCTAACCAGGCTGGAGTGGCCCATCCTTCACTGGAGGAATTGTGCCTATCCCTGGCTCGCTCCTGTTCCTGCACAGTCCTGCCCTGTCTGCACTGCTTCCTCTGTTAATGGGAAGATCCTTTCCCTGGCCCTGCACCAGGGGCAGCCCCACGATGGGGACAGAGCCGTGCCAAACCAGGCAACAGGAGGTGCTGATGGGGGAGCAGGGGAATCCTTGGCTCTTTCCGTGGTTTCCATGTGTCCAGGCTCGTTTTTGGCAGCTGCAGCCCTGCCTTCCTGGGGTCAGCAGGTGGGACACCAGCAGGGTCCTGCTCTGCTCCCACCTGTCCTCTGCCTTCCAGACCCTCCTGGTGTCCCCTGCCCACTCTGAAGGTCTGGAGAGGCTCGCCCAGCCCCTGAGTGCTGGCAGGGGAGTTCAGGGCTCTGGCAAGGAGCACAGACGTGCAGCCCCTTTCCGTATGGTCCCCTCCCAGCCAGAGGGGCTGCCCTGCGTCACCGAGCCTGGCTGCTGTCCCTGGAGCAGCGTGGCTTCGCCGTGCAGCCCCTCACTGCCATTTGGAGACAACGATGCTGCAGCCTTGAGGTGAGAGATGGAGAGGGCAGAGGCTGACTCAGCCCCTGCTGCTGCCTGGACATCCAGGAGTGCAGAGGAACCCAATTTTGTGAGTGTGGGGGAGAGCCAGGACCCTGCCCCTGCAGATCAATGCAGCCTTTCTTCTGGGAACGGCTTCCTGCAGCCTTCCAGCATAACCTGTCACTTGTTGGGTTGAGCCCACGCTGGGAGGTTCATACCCAGAGGTTCTGTGCCAAGCAGGGAGGGAGGAGGTGAATGTGGTCTGTGCTGCCACAGAGCCCTGTGCTCAGGGCTGTCCCCAGTTACCCATTTCTGCAAGAAACAGTGTCTCGCTGCATTGTGCCTGGAGCCTGCTAATTAGCTGTAAGTGATATAATGCGACTGGGATTTCAGCTCAAGCGTGAATGACCTATTCCCTGCTCGCCGTGGCGCTTGGCAGGAGCGCTGCTCACGGACAAAGCGTGCTGGGAGGCATCCCCTGCCCCGAGCCTCACAGCCCGGCCCGCTGGCACCGAGCCTGACCTCACAAGCTCTTTGTTGCTGTGTCCCTTGTTCCTGTGGCCCTGGTGCTGTGAGCACAGAGCATGAGATCCCTGTTGGCCCCCACGGCCACAGGCTGGCACAGCTCTGGACTGACAGGGCACTGGGATTATACCAAATTTCTGTTCTCAAAGATTCCATTGATTCCAGCGGGGAATGGACTGAAGAGATTGGGGCAAGCTGTGTTTTGGGAAGGCTCTGGTGAGGTCACAGCTGGGGTTGGTGGAGGGGCTACTCGTGGCCTTGGATTGTGTCCCACCCAAGGTACCCTGACTGCAGAGCTCCATGGGCAGCTGAGGCCAGGGGACATCCAGCTTCAGCAGAGGGGTGTTTGAGAACCTCATTGCAGATAAGCTCCACAGGGCTCTCTGTTTTCTCCAGATCACCATGAATCTACCCCAAATTCAAACTGGGTTTGCCACAGATACCCGAGGAGTGTCCCTGGGGCTGGATGAGCACATGAAGCTGTGAGGATGTGTGTGTGTGTGACTCTCCAAAAATATATTTGCAAAAATACACCTGGCAAACTCCAGCGCCTAAAATTGGAAGTGCAATTTGATATCTGAGTGCCAGCAGCAGATGAACAACAGGTCACACACAAATGCAAATTGCCACACGATTAACATTGGATGAACTTTTAAAATCTGGATGCCAACAGATGCACGATAAAATTTTCCCACAAAATAAACATAAAGGAGTTGTTCTTGTGCCAGTCCTCAGTTTCTGCTGCATGTTACAAAGGCAAGCTAATTGTGGGTAAAAATATTGAGCAGCAAATCCTCTTACCACCAAAGGTGCAGTTTCCAAACCTGCCACTGCTCAGGGAGATCATCTCCAAAGCCAGATATTCACAGTGTGTTAATCTGCTTGGCCAAAATTTCCTACTGCACAAATGATATTGAATAAGTAAAGGATAAACACAAGAGCATGGAAAGATGAAACAGAAGCATATTAGTGGGTTCCGTGCTGTCACAGGGTGTTTTGGGAAGGTGTTTGCTCCAGCACATGCCCCACAGACTCACACTGCTGTCAGAGTGCCAGCCTGGAGCATACTGCCTGGCTTTCAAGAGGAGCCAGCCCTCTTTGATGATGCAGAAATCATTTTACTTATTGAAGCAGTGAATGTTAATGATTATTAATTGGAAAAGGCTCTCCAGGGGCCATGTGTGTGTGGGACTAGTGAGTGCTTTGCAATTCCAGCATGAAATGAGTTACTCCACAGCATTAAAATGAGCAGAGCTCTCCCCAGCATCCCCAACAAGTAATTGAATTGTTACTGCGTGGCACCAGCCTTTCCTATTCACTCTGCACTGACACCAGGAGCTGGGGCCCTTTCACAGCGAGCATTCAACCTGCAATCCAGGTGGAGAGGGACGTTTTCAGCTCCTCTGTAAAGCAGTTGTGCCCTGGAGCTGTTTCACCTCTCAGGGGTTCGTACAGTGGTCACAGTCACACCGGGGCTAGCAGGGAGCAGTGACCCCGAGGGGGGCTGCAGAGGAGCCAAAAGTGGTCCCAGGGATCAGGACAGAAGCAGCTGCAGCAGCTGCTGCTGGTGAGAATAGCTCAGCTTGCACAGGGGAACAAAGTTTTTGATGGCCTCTGCTCTGCAGGGTGTGCAGAAGCACCTGCCCAGCAGTGCTGAGAGCAGAGCAGAGGATCTGAGCTGTCAGGTACGTGGCAAGCACGTGGGATGATGCAGGATGGGATCAGCTGTAGGTGTGGGACTTGGGGAAACCTTGTCTTACAACAGAAACAGCCTCTTCAAGGCATACCTCTGTCCTCTGTGGAAGGGAAGGGGAAGCAGGATCGATAAACCAGTGGTGACTTTTAAATTGTGGGAAGAGGTCACAGCCAGAGGGACAACCTGGCCTGCTCATCATGCAGAGGGGCTTGTGCTCCTGCTGGGAAAGTGGCTGTTGCCACTTCCCTGCCCACTGATGGAGTGACCTGGGCAACTTCCCAGCCCATGAGCTGTAAACACAGCCTGAATTTCCTGGGGAAAGGAGAGAAGTTGAGAACTGGAGAATTAAATGCCTGATGAAGGGCACGGGCTGGGTCCTGCTGCCCGCCGTGCCAGTGATGTATTGCAATAACACATCATGGGCTGGTGGCGTTTGGTGACTTATGGCTGCAATCTGTCACCAGGCCAGCGCTGCTGGCACCCTCCATCAGCACAGCTCCGGGAAACACCGGCACAGCAGGAGCAGGGAGGGCACAGCAGGAGCAGGCAGGGCACAGCAGGAGCAGGCACAGCAGGACCAGGCAGAGCACAGCAGGAGCAGGCAGGCACAGCAGGAGCAGGGAGGGCACAACAGGCAGGGCACAGCAGGAGCAGGCAGGGCACAGCAGGCAGGACACAGCAGGAGCAGGCAGGGCACAGCAGGAGCAGGCAGGGCACAACAGGAGCAGGCAGGGCACAGCAGGAGCAGGCAGGGCACAGCAGGAGCAGGCAGGGCACAGCAGGAACAGGCAGGGCACAGCAGGCAGGGCACAGCAGGAGCAGGCACAGCAGAGCAGGCAGGGCACAGCAGGAGCAGGCAGGGCACAACAGGAACAGGCAGGGCACAGCAGGAGCAGGCCGGGCACAGCAGGAGCAGGCAGGGCACAGCAGGAGCAGGCAGGCACAGCAGGAGCAGGTAGGCACAGCAGGAGCAGGCAGGGCACAGCAGGAACAGGCAGGCACAGCAGGAACAGGCACAGCAGGAACAGGCAGGCACAGCAGGCAGGCACAGCAGGAGCAGGCAGGGCACAGCAGGCAGGGCACAGCAGGAGCAGGCAGGCACAGCAGGCAGGGCACAGCAGGCAGGGCACAGCAGGAGCAGGCAGGGCACAGCAGGGGCAGGGAGGGCACAGCAGGAGCAGGCACAGCAGGAGCAGGCAGGGCACAGTAGGCAGGGCCAGCTGCCCTGCAGCCAGCTGGCTTGGCCAGGACACTGGGATGGGACAGGGGAGGCACCAAGGGGATGGGGGCATTTTGTGGTGCTATGGAGCAACCCCAGCCCAGAGCAGCGATGCCTGGTGTGTGGAGAAGGTCCTGGGGTCCAGATACCCATCCCTGTGAGCCAGGGGAACACCTTTGCATGGGCCTGCATCCCTGCTTCCACTGTCTTCCAGAGACTGAAGGAGGCATGGCATGGATTGGAGCAGGCAGGTCATTCTGGGGTGGTTGGTACATGAGCAGCTGAGTCTCCATCCATCAAGGAACACCCAACACAGCCCCCATTTTCAGTGTTCACCCTGGAAAACTGACTGGCAGCTGAATGTCAACACAGGGACTGTCCCTGGGAGTGACCCCCCGTGGGATGGGTGTGCTGGCTGCCCACAGGGCTGTGGCACAGCTCGGCACAGAGCCCTGAGGTGTCTCTCAGTGGAGGGGCTGCTGCTCCTGAGGGTGTGCAGGACAGCCACAGGCAGGGGCTGTGTGCTCAGGCAGGACCCCTGTGCTTCACACCCTGCAGCTCTGCTCCCACACGAAGATTCCAGCCAGGAGTGGTGGGTGCAGCAGCTTGGAGCCAGGCTTTGTCCCTGCCCGTGCAAATGGCAGCTCCCTGGGCTCTCCAGGCCGAGAGGCTGTGAGAAAAGGGGCCTTTTGAGAGCTACAGCAATTTTCCCGGTGAATAGGAGTTGCTGTTCCTGTAACACGAGTTGTTCACACACATGCAGTAATGTCCTGTTTGGGGCTTATGTAATGGGATGGAGGGGCTCCAGTGAGGGACCGACCCCGTGGAGAGGCACTCGCGCCGTCTCGGGCTGGCAGAATGAGCCGGACTTTTCCAGGCCCTGCTGAGATGTTCATTTATAACTCCCACCGTCTGGGAGAAACCTTGCCAATCAAAACACGCCACGGGTTTTCCAACGGGTTAGGAGCACTCCTCTCAAAGAGGGTTTTTGAGGGGGGCCCAGGATATTTGATAGGAGTTAAGCTGTAAAATTAGTTTCAGAGCAGCGGGTTGTCTCCTTCCCAGCACGCTTGGCTGGCGGCTGCGGGAGCGTTAACCCCTCACGGCTCTGCTCTCTGCTCCCACCCTGCACTGTGAGGACACTGTGTCCATCCTGCACTGCAGGGACACCCTGTCCACCCCATTCCCATGGCCAGGGGCAGCTGTGCCCGTGCTGGGTGGCTGGGCCGTGTGGATGGATGGTTGTGGTGGTGATGTCCTGCTTGTGGCCCCAGCAGCTCTGCCCAGGATCTCTGGTGGGATGTCCTGCTCCATGCTCCAAGCCTTGCTCTGCAGCAGAACCCTGCAGGAACGTCTTTACCTGCAGTTCAGGTTGTTCCAGATGTGGTGAATGTACAAACTGACACGGCCACAGTGGAATGGGCTGACCCCAGCATTCCCCATGTGCCTGCATGGAGACAAAAACTGACCCACCCTGAGGCTGCTGGGCGGGCTGTGGAGCAGTGGATCATAGAAGAGGAAGCATAGCAAATGCCATTTCCATTGTTAGGAAGCATCAGGAACTATTGGTCTTGCTCTTTATCCTCTTTGCACATTCCTCCTCCAGTCCCTCCTGGGCTTGCTCAGCCCTGGAGTGAATTTTCCCTTGCAGCTGGCAAAGGCAGGACCTGCAAGGGAGAAGGACCTGGTCTGGGAGAATCTGAGCACCTGAAACACCTCAGCCTGGCATGGGCGTTTGCAAAATCACAGAGCCTGTCTTGGAGTTTAGTTGTGAAACGAATGATCTCTTTGTTTTCTGCTGAATGATAATGAATCACTAGAAACTTGAAACCATTTTAAGGATGAATAAATGACACCTTCTAAGCTCCATGTTTATCTACTATTCTGCTACCAGAGCAATTTCATAGCAGAGCTATCAATGAATTTAATTTACATAATGGTTTATCATATACTTCAATATTTCAAACACACTTCATTAGGCAGCACCACCAGCAGTTCCACACTCCCTGATAGTTCCTGCAAACTTTGCTGTGAAACGCAGCCTTTCCACTATAACTAATGCTTTAGAAAAGGAGGAAAAACTCCTCAAATTTCCCAGAACTGGGTTCAAGCAGCTTTTCCTGCTCTGCTTGCACAGAAGGAGCGGGTGATGAGTGTGGGGACAGTGCCGGGTCCGTGTGCCACAGCCTCCATCTGCGTGTGGAGTTCCAGTGACAGGGAGAGCGTCACCAGCCGGGATCGGCACCTCCCGAGGGGAAGGAAAAGCTCTCGGAGGGCACAGCCAGCGTTCGGCATGGAATAAATAGGAATTCCAACTTCCAGGGGGCCTTCCCGAGCAGCTCAGCCATCCTGGGGGGGCTGTGTCCCTGCCACAAACACCGACCGTGGGAGGGAACGGAGTGTTTTGTACGGCAGATGAAGTGTCTGCTGCAGGCAGCCGGAACGGCCGGTCCATGCGTGCCCAGGGCACTCACGGTGCTCACCCTGCTCCTGTGTCCCCACCCTATTCCTGCTGTCCCCACCCCATTCCCGCTGTCCCCATCCTATTCCTGCTGTCCCCACCCCATTCCCGCTGTCCCCACCCTATTCCTGCTGTCCTCATCCCATTCCCGCTATCCCCATCCCACTGCTGCTGTCCCCATTCCATTCCTGCTGTCCCCATTCCATTCCCGCTGTCCCCATCCCATTCCCGCTGTCCCCATCCCGCTGTCCCCATCCCGCTGTCCCCATCCCATTCCCGCTGTCCCCATCCCGCTGTCCCCATCCCGCTGTCCCCATCCCATTCCCGCTGTCCCCATCCCGCTGTCCCCATCCCGCAGTCCCCATCCTATTCCCCCTGTCTCCATCCCATCCCGCTGTCCCCATCCCGCTGTCCCCATCCCGCTGTCCCCATCCCGCTGTCCCCACCCCGCTGTCCCCATCCCATTCCCGCTGTCCCCATGCCATTCCCGCTGTCCCCACCCCGCTGTCCCCGCCCCGCCGTGCCCAGCCGGGTGAGCCGCAGGCTGCCGGCAGTGCCTGGCACGGCGCTGCCAGGCTGAGCTCTGCCTTTCCCCTGTGAGCGTGTGCAGCATGTGTGTCACATTTCCGATAGCATCCTCTTACATAATTTACAGCAAGGATAACATAAAGGTTATTTTAAAAAATAAAACAACCTCCTTTACATTTATTAAATTTGCTGGAGCATCCCATATGCACCTTTGCAAACTCCAGGATTACCCACAGGGGTCTGATCTGCATGTCACATTAGGCAGATGGAATATTTTATTTATTCCACCTAGGTTGTAATGGAGAATTTAAACCATTTGCTGCAACACAGTTTGTGTTCCAGGAAGCGGTGTTGGATGCTGCTGAGTGCCCTGACACACTTGTGGACCTTAAACACGCGAGATTGTTGGGAATGTGGAGCTCAGAGCAGCTACTCCTTGCTGAACATTTTTGCAGCAACATAAAGCAATTCCAGTGCTGCCAAATATAGTTATTTTTTACTCCAACTCCTATTCTTTGTTAAAAATAGGGTTTTACTTAGAAGAATCTTTGGAGTTTGGTTTATTAATTTTTACATTGAACTGAATTCACACTTTTGACCATTAAAGCCATTGCAAGGGATGGACATGAGGAAACTTTAACCATTGAGCAGTGTATTCTTGCCTTTTAGTAGCCTGTCTGTGGAGTGTATTAAAGATTCAGCTGTGCTCTGATAAGAATCATGAAGGATGTATATGTTTGCATTGTTTTTGGCAAGAAACATCCAAATGATCTGTATTTATTATATAAAATTGATTTTTTTGGCATGCATGCTATTTTTCATGGATTTTGGCCTGATACCAACACAAACAGGGTGATCTTGAGCAAAGCCATGCATTTCTAAGGCTCTGTTTGGAGAATTTTGAAAAGAATCCAGGGTCATGGATTTGTCTGTGAATTTACTCTCGCTGCAGATAGCACAAATGGTGGAAAACCACATCTCCAGCGTGGCTGCAAGGTGTCAGCTGCTGTTCAGATTTCATCAAGGTTTGCAGCTGATCTTTGCAAGGGGAGCTCAGGCTGGGGAGGACTGGAAGGGGCAGATGCTGGAGGGGGCTCAACAGGGACAGGAGCCACTGGCCAGTGCCACTACAGAATCACAGAATGGTTTGTGTGACGGGACCTTTAAGCCCATCCAGTTCCAACCCCTTGCCACGGATTGCAGCACCTTCCACTATCCCAGGTTTCTTCAACCCCTGTCCAATCTGGCTTGAACACTTCCAGGGATGGGGCAGACATCACCTCATGTCTCAGCTTGTGCTGCCAAGAGGTTCCTCTTCTCTAGAAAGGATTGCTCTGCCTGAGCCGTGTCCTGCACGGACCTGCCCAAGCCAGGGGTTTCTACCACTAAGATCACTGTGTGGCTCAGGGAGGTGTCAGAGGATGCTGTGAGAAGAACCCTGGCTGGAAAGTCCTTTAAACTCTCTGAATTGCAGAGATAATCGACACCACTGGCTGCAGACTGTGCAGCCATTCTGGGAAGGATGGAGCAGTGTCCCCTGTGCCACCAACGCTGTCGAGTTCAGTGTCAGCTGTCCATGCAGAGGTTGGGGATTTGCTGGCACCAGGAGCACTGGAGGTCAGACCCGGCTGGACCTGCCAGGGCTCCCCTGCCCAGGGTGTCAGGAGGACCTGGTGGGAGCTTGGGGTCCGAGCAGGTTAAATCTGTGGTTCGAAGAACAGCAAACTCCTGTCCATAGCAGGGTTTGGTTTGAGTGTGGGACACAGCGTGTCACCTGCAGTGTTCAGCCTGGGGGACCCTGGGGGGGACCCTGGGGGGGACCCAGCTGCAGGGCTGTCCCAGCCACCCCTCCCCTCAGCCGTTCATCCCCGGGAGCAGGACCCGGCTCCGAGCCCGCCGCAGTTTCCGTTCGCCGTTCCCAGAGACACCAGGCTGGACCCGCAGCCACTTCCCCTGCAGATGATGCTATTTCTGTTCCACAGGTGGTGTTAATACATTCCTCTGCAGACTCCACTTCCTCGTGCAGCCGAGTGCAATGTAAATAACGGCTTGGTTGTCGTTTCAAAGGGAAGGAAGACTTGCATAGGCAGAAAAACCCCAGGCTGAGATTTCAGCCACGGCATCGATCACACATCTCATACTCCTCTGTTAATGTCACTTTATTCTGCCACCTCCAGAAAGCTGCTGAGGACATGAAGATTGTCAGTGGGGAAAGCCCTGGCTTTTAATGTCTGGAACTCGAGGCTGCTGTCCCACATGGGTCTGCCAGAGCTGTCGGGGCCCCAAAACCAGGGTGCTTCAGCCCAGCAGGGTGGGGGTGATGGGGCAGACAGGTCAGGGCATTGACAGCATTGCCAGAGTGCTGCTCTGGGACCTGCTGGCATTTGGAGGTTTATTCACAACTTCTCCACACTCTTGTTCTGGGTACTAAATGAACAGCAGAACCTCATAATGTCCTGTCCCAGCCATGCCCTTTCTCACTCGAACTCCAGGAGCAGGGTCTGATCGATTTGGACAGAAATTAATTAGGGGGAAATCCCAGAGCAGGAGGGGATGGGGTGATAAGGACCAGCTGACTCCAGGCAGGGCAGTGAGGGGGTCCCAGCTGCTGTCTGGGGCTTGGCACCATCCCCCCCAGCTCTGCTCCCTCCAACCAGAACCCCTCAGCTCCAGACACATCAATATCAACATTTTTGAATTTACTTCTCTCTATATTTTTCTCTTGTTTTTTTAGGAAAAGCCAGAGTGAGTGAGTTCACAGATCACTCAGACTCGAAGTGCTTGTCCATGGCGGTGATCAGAAAAGGGAACATGAAACTCTGGAAGTTGACTCCTGTCACCCACACACCAGAATTGTGATTAAAATCCTGTGTCCCTTTGTGCGAAGGTGTTCAGAGAGGGGAAGTGTTGGTTAAAAACTCGACACACTTCTGCTGTGAGCCTTGCTTTGAACCATATAGCCTTTGGGATTTTCTCAGTAAGTAAAAAGTAAGATTTCCAATACTTTGGAGGGAAATGGTGACCTGGTTCCAGGGAGAACCCAGGTCTCTTTGGAAAGGTGCTGTACAGAAAGATACTGGCTGGGGAGGAGGCCATGCAGCCTCAGCTTATTTCTAAACATTCCTCAGAGAAAGACCTTCTCTTGGAATTCATGATGATAAAAATGTAACTTGCATGTCTTGAAAAACTCTGTTAAACCTGGAAAACAGCCCTCCCGGAGACTCTGAGCTCTTGCCTTTCAGAACATTGTTTGTGGAGATAAAAATATTTCTGCCACACTTGTCACATGTATTTGAAAAACATATTAATCATTTAAACAAATATTAGCTCCGAAAGCCTATAAATACATTCACTGGGAGGAATATACCCTTTGTTGTAATATTACAATGAAAAATATGCTAATATAGTTGCCTAATTGCTCGTGTTTGAATAACCTCTTTTGTGACAATAAATGTTTGTGGCAGCATCATTCAAACACGAAACGGAGAATCTGGTGCCAGCGTGGATTACAGTAATTTCACGGTTATAACCTGCACTGAGTATAAGCCGCACTTCCGGGTGCAGCAACTTTTCATTCTTTGTCCATACATAAGACACACCTGATTATAAACCACACATTACAATACAGAGTGTGATAAAAGGTATCCATTCTATCACCATCTATTGAGGGTTGGGGCAGTGATCCTTATCTCTGTGTGAGATATTCTGCTAATTGGCATCCATTGAAACCAGGCAGGGTATTGTTCTTTTTCTTTTCACAACCCATCCTTCCTCCAGCCAGTCATTTTCTGCTCATGGCCATTGAGTCCCACTGTGGGACTGATAAAATTACTGCATCCCATTGGGAGTTGCTCCAGACAGGGGGAAGAGCCCAACATTTCTTACCAAGATAAAAACAGAGGTTTTGGGACACTAAGGGAGCCCCTTTCTCCACTGGACTCCAGAGGAAAACCGGATTTCTCCACATCACCACTGGAGCTCCAGAGGGAAGCTGCACCTTGTACAGGAGCACTGCTCCAACTGAGCCACATCTGTCACTGCAGGAGGATGCAGCCACCATGGAATGGGACTGCTGCCAACACCCTGCCTGACGGGTATCAGGTTGTACTCTGACTTTGTCAGGGTTTGGAGTTTGTTTCTTTGTAGTGCTGTATTTCTATTTTAATTTCTCTAGAAAAAACTGTTATTCCTAATTCCCATATTTTTGCCTGAGAGCCCCTTGATTTCAAAATTATAATAATTTGGAGGGAGGGGGTTTACATTCTCCATTCTAAAGAGAGGCTCCTGCCTTTCTCAGCAGACACCTGTCCTCCCAACTAAAACAGCAACTTTTCATTCTTTGTCCATATATAAGCCGCACCTGATTATAAGCCGCACTTTGGGTTTGGACCAAAATTTTAGTCAAAATGGTGCGGCTTATAATCGTGAAATTACTGTACGTGTGCTGCTGCCACTGCTCCTGATGTGAGAAGGAAAGTGTCCCTTCCCGTGTCTGGGAGAAGGAAAGTGTCTTTTCCCCGGTCTGGGAGCTGCTGTGGCTGCAGAGCAGACATCACGGTGGATATCATCAGCCTGGCCCCGTGCCTGGCCCAGCAGCCGAGCACGGGCAGGGTGCAGGACCAGCTGGGGCTGCTCCTGGCTCCTGGCATGTGGGTGAGGCAGTCAGAGCCCTGGGTGAGCAGTGCAAGTCCAGAACCAATGCTGATAGACAGGAAGATCCAAAATTTCATGTTTAGCTGGGAAGCAGACTCGACATGAGCGCCAGGGCGGCAGAGGAGGGATGCAGGTAATGCAGCTCTCTGCCAGCCTGGGGCTGAGCTGCTGTGTGCCAGCTTCACCTTGCTGTGCCCACTCAGGAAACCTCCCACCAGGAAGAACCTGCTGCTGGTTTTACACTTCCCTTTCCTCCCTTGATGCCTGCATTTGGCTGTTGGATTTACAGAGGAGCCTCTGGAGGATGACCAGGGACAAAGCCCGAGGTGAGACCAGGCTTCTGGGGACCTGCCCTGAAGCAAAGTGCAGGTGTCTCTGTCCAAGCAGCTTCTCAGCTGTAGTTTGTGCTCGTGGGGTTCTCAGTGACACCGTTCTCCTCTGTCCTCGTTGGTCCTGTGGGCCTTGTTGCTGGCTGCTGAGACTTTTGGCCAGTGAAACCCTCTCCCAGTGACTCTTGGGGGCTGGGCAGAGGCACTGGGGGCTTTATGTACAAATTCAGTGATTTTATTTATCCTTTTTAGCCTGATTGCACCTTAAGAGTTTAAACAACAAAAGAGAATGGAGAATTTTCACAGACTCTGTGTCACAGACTCACTTTGCAGAACCCCTGTGCCCTTTCCCAGGGGATGCACTGTACCAGGAGCCAACCCTGCAGGTGCCATGTGGCACATCCTGGCCATGCTGGCACCGTGGGAGCAATGCCAGCTCCCCGAGCACCCTTTATGCTCCTGATTCCCCTGATTCACGGAGATAAAGATCTGGGCTCTCTGGGTACAGCTGGAGCAGAATGCCATGGCAGGGTGGATTTTCTCTGGGGGTGAAACGATTTGGGGTGAGGAAGGACATTGCTGTGAACTGTTTGTCACCATCCTCACCTCCTTGGCATGACTGAGGCTGGTGGAAATCCCCGTGCACAGACACAAACGGGGAGGTTACTGTAGTCTGGCAGGAGTTGATGTTCCTCAAAAGGGAATTGGCTCTCAGAAACAGAGATATGGCTCAGTAAGCAGACATCTCCCCATGTATTGTCCACTGCTCCTAGTCTGGGGATAAAGGGAGATCTCTCCCTTACCCCTCCTCTGCCTTCAGCAACACAGAGAATGAGGAAGACTTAAACACAACAGCACTTTAGGAAAATATCGTAAAGTCTCCTTGAAATTCCCATCAAACTCAATTAGCAGGGCAATGATACACAGAAACAACTGCAATGGGTTGACTTTTTATGCTTTGCTGGAGAGCTTCCAAGTTGATAATTAAATTGTGCTGGGCTGCAAGATAAGTGGCTGTGAGTGTCTCTTGTGCAGCACCTTTGGAGGTGATGGCCATGGCCAGTGGCAGGGACAGTCCCCAGCCCGGAGCTCCACGGGGATGAACCCTCTCCCTGTGCTCTCTGCCTGTGCACAGCCAGCTGGAAAAGTGAAGGGATGGGCACTGGGCTCCCCATGGGCAGCTCTGGCAGGTGGGGGCTGCAGGAACCTCTGAGAGATTGGGAGCCATGGGAGCACAGCTGAAACAATTCCACAGCCACCAGTAACAGCGGTGAGACAAACGTGGTGAGGTTGGGACAGTTCATTAGGGCTGTCCCTGCTGGGGTGAACAGGCAGAGCTGTGCTCACCGTGAGCCAAGGGCTGGGAAAGGCTCCTGCTCCCCTCCCCGTGTGCTTGTGGTGGATTGGGAGAGCAGGATGATGCTTTTTGTAACAAAAGCTTCGCTTTCCAAAAAATGTACTTCTGGGATGAGTGACAATATTTGTTAATGTGGATTTAATCTGGTGACTAGCAGGACAAAATGAAAAGTGAAAGGGGTATTTTTGGCAAAACAAAGGCTTGGTTTCAGCTTTGTCAAGTTGAAGCATTTGAGCCTTCTGTTGTGGAAAGATGTTCTGTTCTGAGATAAAACTCGGTTTGATCAACAAAAGGAAAGGGGTGGGAAGGAAAGGCAGTGTCCAGACCTCATGAAGCAGGTAAAGCCCTCGAGTGGCTGGTCAGGAGGTTGTGACTGGGACAGTGACAACATCTGCCTCAGTGCAGAGACCCAGATGCTTAAAAATAAATAAATGAGATACAAAGAGGTGGCTGCCAGGGGGCTGCAGCTGGGCTGCCTTCCTGTGCCAGCCTCCACCTGCACCAAGGGTGATGCTCAGAGGCAGAGACCCCCTTCCAGCAGCTGAGGGTGGAGGGGAGCAGAGCTGGTGTGGGTGGGGGGGATGAGAGGGCACTCCATAGGTGTGAGCTCACCTTGGAGGCATCCAAGGTCCCTCTCATTCCTCTGCAACATTTGTCTCTGCTGGAACTGCAGCCAGGCTCCTGCATCCAGCACCTTCTCACTGCTCTGCTTTGTGCCCCAGTGCTTCAAGACCCCGTCTGTTATTCTCCTGTTAATCCTGCTCCCCCTGCTTGCTCCCCTCTCCTCTGACTCTGAGACCCAGAGCTCAGCTCAGCATGGTGAGCGTTGTCTGAGTGTGGTGTCTCATCTTGCACATTTGGGTAAGTCAGCCGTGGAATTATCCTATAATGTGGAAATCATACAATTTCTCTCTGATCTTCCCTGAGCTGAGCATTTCATCTCACTTCTACCAAATGCAGCATGACTAAATAGGCAAGAAAGGGATTTGAGCCCTTTTGTTACTTAAAATGTGAATTAGATGTTCCTGAGGGAAGTTTGTGCCGCATTTGCAAGTTAAAAATGCATCAATTATCTGTACATGGACCCCTCCCTGAGCGATGGAGGAGCTGAGCTGGTGCCTTCAGAGGACCCACCACCCACAGAGGCTCTTGCTTGCAGGTGGCATCCTGCATCCTAGGTGAAATGCATCCTCCTGCTCAAAGGAGAGCTGGCTTTGAAGTCAGGTCTGACTTCACAGGTCAAGCAGGTGGTCCTGGGCCTTTTTTTCCAGGTGAATTGTGAATATTTTCAGGAATGGAGAGTCCACAGCCCTTGCTTCAGCACCAAACCACTCTCACTATGAAGGACTGCTATGTATAACTGGAATTGTGCTCTCCATGCAGACTGCACTCACAGAGGAGCAGCTGATGTTCTGAGGAGCAATGTTGTCCCAGAAAAAAACAGGACAGGCTTCCCCTGCCTGTCCTGCAGCTGGGTCTGAGCTGCCTGTGTGATTTTGGGGGAGTGGGGGCTGTGCCATGTTTCCCTGGCACCCCAATCCCTGTGGGAGCTCCCAGGGGTGGCCAGTGCTGCTGAAGAACAAGGCTGACCTGTGCTGCTGTTTGGAGGACAGAAGTGCAGGCACTTGCCCCAGAATGATCCCTGCCATTAAGCACAGCATGTTACATTCCATGTATAATCCAAAATGTTACATTCCATGTATAATCCAAAATGTTGCATTCCATGTATAACCCAAAACACGGGCTGTCCCAGCAGCATTGCTGTGGCACCGAGGTGCAGAGCTGCATGTGACCAGAATTTGCACACTGGATGCATAATTACAGGGCAGTCATCCCCTCACAGGCAACACTGGTCACTCCTTAAATTACACAGGACACAAATACCAAGGTGCCAATAATGATTTCCAGTGAAGCCACATCTGCTTTTTCTGGGAGCCAAAGCTGCAGTGCTGCTGGAGCACAGCAGGAATGTCTTGGGTGTCAGGGAGAAGCACCCTCACAGTGTCCCCAGCACTGCTGAACACTTCCTCAGGCACAAACCCATTTTTCACACCAGCACTGCAGCCCCTCGTCCCTCCTTCTCCAAGTGTCACATCTTGTTTGTGCTCAAGCCTCTGGTGACAACACCCCTCTGGATAAATACTGCCTGATTGACCTCTTGTTTGTGAACACTTTGCCTCTAGTGCTGGACTTGAATTTTCCCTTTTCTGTTTTAAGGCTCTTAATCTTCGATGCTGAAAATCTTTGTCCCTTCCTGTTTTGGGCCAGCCCCGTTACTCTGCTGCTTCTGGGTTGTTCCTGCGTGAGACCCCCAGAAACCACTGCCTGGAGAATCCTGGCTGCAGTGTCTTTTGGGGAATGGGATGTTTTTCCAAAGCCCTCTGTGATGAGCAGCCAGATGTTCAAAGATGTGGGAACTGTGAGCAGGAATTGCAGCTGCCAAGGGAGAGGGGTTGGATGCTGAGCCTTCAGCCTGGTGGGAGGGGGAGGCAGGCAGGCTCCTCAGTGAGTTCAACTCATCCTGAAATGGGGATAAGTCAGCTCCTAGGCAGGGGAGTCTCACCTGAGTGTGGCCATTCAGAATTCCCCCCACAATGGAAGCAGCAGCATGCCCAGCCTTTTCCTGGTCACCTTTTCCACTCCCTCAGCTTGCTCTGGCTGTGCCAAATTCCCCCACTGAGGTGCTGCTGCTCGGGGGCTTGGTGCTGTCTCTGTTGGCACATCCTGGGGGTCCAGCTGTGCTGGGGGATGCTGTGTGTGCCCATCTCCATCCCACAGCTGGGTTATGGGGACACGGGTGTCACCTACCCTGAGGGAGAGCTGGGATCCCAGCTGCCTGCCAGCCAGGGATCCAGGTGCTGGGGGAAGCAGGAGGTTTCTCCAGAGCTGAGCCTTCCTGCCCGCCCAGCTGTGAGGCTCTGCAGCCACTGGGAAGGATCCCAGCTGCTGGAAGTGACAATTTGACTCAACAAGCTGAATAGGGAGCTCTTCCCAGTTCCAAACACTCTTTCTTGAGATGAAAAAGGTTAAAGAAACCCAGCTGCTTTCTGAGTTCAGCTGAGCTGGAGGGTGGGATAAAGGCTCCCTGGAATGGGAGGGAATTACAAACAATTTGTCTGCCTTTGTGGAAAAATGCTCTGGCAGTGTTATCTCTAAACAAACACAGTTGGTGTGGGGAACAAGCACTGGGGTATCTTCAGCCATCTCAGTGTCCTGGGCTCTTGGCACTCACCAGGGCCAGAGGGTGACAGCCCCAGCAGAATTCCAGCTTCAGTTCCTGGAATCAATGGCTATGACAAGATGTCAGTTTTCTTTAAAAGGAAATGGTTTTTGAGAGCTCTGCTCCCAGATTTTCCTAAGAAGACCCAGTCCTGATCTCTTGAAGTGACTACACACAGGGAAGCCCCAACCACTTCCAACAGCAAAGCACAGAACAAGTTCCACACTGGAAATTTAAACCAACATTGATTTTCGTTGTGTCCCTTTAAACCTGATCTAGATAGAGTTGCACAGGGCACTCCTGGGACAGAATTGCTACCACCTAATTGATTTTGATTTTATTTTCACTGCAGCAGTGTAATTATGAAAGCCAGCCGTAATTATTGAAACACAACTAGAAGTATTTCATTATTAAAATACCCCTATGACTTATTATTAATTCATTAAATAAATTTGGATTATATCCCTCAATAATTAATGCACTGAAGTTTATTCTGTGAACTCTTCCTTTTACTCATAATGTGTCAGCTGTTGGTATTAAAGGGAAAAAATTCCCACCGAAGTATCAGAAAAAATAGTCAACTCGTTATAAAGGGAAGTGGGGCCAGGGGGCTTTGGTCTGGTTTGAAATGGGTCTCGTGGGAAACAGCAGAGCTGGGCTGTCTCTGCTGAGTCTCTGTTTGGGGAAACATTCCTGCAGATCCTGAAGTGCTGCTCATGCACAGTGAACATGGATGGTGCCTCAGGTGCTGCAAGGGGAGGGGACTTGGTGGCTTCTGGGGAGGGGGACATTGCTGGCAGAGAAAGAACTGTTTTCCTGGAACAGAGAGAATTTGGGCCAGTGCTGCAGGGTTGGGTCTTGTGCTTTTCCTTCCTTCATCCCCTGCTCAGGTGCCAGGGTGAGCGAGGTCATGTCCCTGCTCGTGGTTTGGCTTTCAGGGAACCGAGGTCTCCCAGCAATCCAGAGGCTGCTGCCAAGCGTGCTGGGGCTGTCCTGGGGGCAGCACAGGTGGGTGTCCACCCCAGGCCAGCTGCAGGCTCTGTGCACACATCTCACCCCCAATCTCTCTTGCAGCACCAGAATTCTCCAGATGGGATTCTCTCCCTCCAGCTGCAGGATCCACACACAGCTCCCAGTTGCAGTGCTGGATCCAGGCAGAAATATGTGCAGCAAACCCAGGGCTTTAGGGATTTACTTGGCTTTGATGGGGCTCCTCTGCCCAGGAAGCACTGTGAGCCCTCAGCAGAGCACATCTGTAAAGGCATCTCTCCCCAGCTGTGCTCCTGGGAAGGCTTCACTGGTTATGCTGGCACAGGATGAGTCTGAAAGACTCAGCTTTCCCACTCAGCACATCTGCGTTTCACACGTTGCATTGGATGGGTGTTTATAGGGAAAAACAGACAAAAACATTGACTGAAGAAATGTATTGATTCAGAATCTGCACTCTGCTGCAGAGCTTGAGTGGAGATGGGGGAGAGGAGATTTCAGTGGATTAGTTGTCAGTGGATGCTGGGAAGTCTGTGTGATGTAACCTGCTCAGGATTAAGGTAAGATTCAGGTGTTTTGGTCGCAGGAGAGCTCTCAGACTGCTCAGGTTGTCACGGCCTCTTCCAGGGAATGAACGGCCTGAGCAGAATCACAGCTTTCCCAGCTCTGACTGGTCTCAGGAACTCTCCCTCCATTTCCTTCTGTCAGACTGAACGTCTTGTGGTCTCTGCTTCTTCTTTGGAACCCTTCTCAGAGCCTTGTTTCTGTAGAAGTTCTTTCCTCTCCGCCCAGCAGCCCAGTTGTCTCTTTTCTGTCCTTGCTCCCTTCACTGGTTTGTTCCTCAAGATTTGTGCTGTCATGGATGGAAGAATTTGCTCTCAGGAGAACCCAGTGATGCTCTGCCCTTTGCATCTTCTTCCTTTCCCTTTCCTGGCATGTGTCTCTCAAGGACCATCCTCAGTGGTGCCAGAGCCAGCCCCACCAGCATCTCCCTGACCTGGGTCCCTCTGGGATGTGGGACCTGACCTGGAGGCAGCACTGGTGGCAGAACATGGCTTGGGAGGAGTCACTGGTGATGGAAATTTAACCTGTTTTTTGTTTGTAAGGAAAACCTCATCAGCACCTGAGGTAAAGAACAAACTTGTGCTTTCCCAGCCTCCCTCACACTTCCTTCACCGTGGAGTTTAATTATCAAACTGTGCTGCAGAGCAGCACTGTGGTTCCCGCTCCAGAACGCTCCTTTTCCAGCATCCTGTGATTCTCTCCGACCTCAGAGGGTAAAGCACTTAAGTTGCCCTTGAAGACAAAAAGAGAAAGTCTTGTTTGAGGTGAAGCCAGTATCTATCCAATTTTCAGCTGCCGTCACATCGAAATGAGAAATCTGAGGCAGAGCCAGGCACAAATAGCTGATAACAGACTTTCAGGTGCACCTCTTCACTTATCGCTTCTGAGGTCACCTCTGTTTCTAAAGACTTGTTTTCCTTAAAAAAAGATTGCTTAGGACATTTAACCGTGTGGTGCTGTGATAACAAAGCCCTGCGAGGCGTTAGTTCTGTGCCTGGGCTGCTGCAGAGACGCTGGTGTTCCTGAGTGTGTTTCTGGGATGGTTCCATGGATGGGATTGGATGGAGCTGGAGCAGCTGAGCCCTCCCTGGGTGCTCCATCGCTGCTGCCTGGGCTGGGTCCTGGGCATTGCTGGATGGTGGTGCCTGTGACACACTGGCAGCTCCTTGCTCCTACCCAGCCCTGGTGCACATCTCTTCCCTCCCCAGTGAATTCTCCTCTCCCATAGCCACTTTGGGATGGATCTGACCTTCCTGGGGGCCCACAGCAATCCCAGCCCAGCACAGGAGAGAGTTCTGGACCAACAGAGGCACAATTTGTTCAGAAACTGGGCGTTTGGCACGTACAGAGAACTGCACACAGACTGGCGCACAGATTTGTTTAGCAAACAATAACCTGTGTTTTGTGCATGAATAAATAATTAACCTTATTTAAAAGAAGAAAAACCCCCAAGTTTTGCTGTCTGCAAATATCTCTTTCCCTGTCTGGGCTGTGTGGTGTCCCTGAGCCCCTCGGGAGTGTGTCCTGTGGTGCAGGAGGTGGCACCTCTGGCACTCTCTGACTCTGCTCATCACCAAGTGGACAGTGCCCAGCAGAGTTCCCCCATTCCCCCTCTGAGTGCTGGTGCCAGATTCACAGCTGAGTTGGAGGCTTGTGTCGGCTGCCTGGATGCTCCTGTGGCTGCTGCTGGGAGCGGGGGAGCCGACAGCCCCCGACACCGTCCCCCCTCGGCTGCTGGCTGCATTCTCACACTCCAGCACAATGGTTTTCTGTGCTGCCTTTCCTCATGTCTGCTCTAGCCCAGATTTCCGTGGAACAAGCAAAGCCTTTCTCCCATCTGCTCATGAGATCATTCCTTCATCTGAACAATCCGGCTCTGAGGAAGCTTTTGTGGACAGCCAGCCTCCAAGCGCTCTGTTGTGCTCCACCATTTCTGCTCCTGCTCTTAATTAGGCTCACCAAACGTGGTGGGTGCAGGAGATGTGTCAAGGTGCTGCAGCTCTGCTTGGCTCAGTGAGGCATTCCTGGCTCCCCAAACACATGGCCCAGCAAACACATGGCTCCTGGTCTGGGGACTGAGTCCTGCCTCAGTCCAGCCCAGCCCAGCACCACGAGGGCTCAAACTCCCTCCAATCTGTGTCACTAATCCTCCTGTCTGCTACTGATCTGGCTGTTCAGGCATCTGCCTCCCCATGGTTTTACGTTTGGAATTGGCTTTTTGGTGCTGAGGATTCTGTGGTTTGGGTGTGGTGGGTTCTTTCCACTGAGGAATGAACTCTGAAGGAGCAGACAGGACCCCTGGGAGTTCAACAAGTTCTTCTCTTGCTGGGGAGTCACCACACCCACCAAACCATGTGCTAGAACAGCAGGAGACAGTCAAACATGCACCTTCCTGTGCCAGGGAGTGATCCTATGTATGTGTGGAATTACTGAGCACTGGATAGCCCCTTGGTACTGCACAGCTCATCAGAACACATTCTACTACTATCCTCCCAGAACTGTTCCTGCTCTGCCTCTTGCTGATGGGGCAAAGGAGACACTGAGATAACTCCAGTGGTTTTTTGGTATCACTGAACAGCCCCACGGCCCCTCAGTGGAGGGATGTGCTGAGCCTTGTGGGCAGCTGGTGTCTGCAGCCCACGCTTCCAAGGCTGCCCCTCCACCATCTTTCATCCTTTCCCACTCAGAGCTATTTCTCTTTGGTGTCAAGGAATAGCTGTAGGAAAGGACCCCCAGATTCCAACCTGATTGGGGATGAATGGGGTAAGAGAAACAGGAGGAATTTAGGTAATGTGTGACTTAAAGAATAAGAGCCAAGAATGTCATCCTCAGAGAAGGAAAGGAGAACTCACAAGTGTTTTCATGCCGTTGTTATTTTCTATATGTGTTTTAAGATGGGTTTGGCTCCTGCCCAGACCTCCCCTGTTACAGCAATGTACGTTCAACCCATAGCTTGGCTACAGCCCTTGACCTGGAGAAAAGGCCTCACTGCTTGCAGCAATGACCTTCCTCTCTTATTTCTTCTTCAGAGTCCAAACTCCTCCTGCCAGTGGCATCAAGTTTCCTTATTCCTATAATATCCTTGTTCTTCCCAGTCAGACACGTTCTTGTTTTCTGTGTCACTTGGAAGCCAGGTGTCACTCTGTGGACTCAAGATAACCCTGAGTCTCTTGAAGGTGAGGAAGGCACTACATGGTGCTGACACACCACAGCAAAGTGAAGTGTGAAGTGTTGGGTGCCAGTCACAGGTCACTCACAGTGGGGTGTTCTCCCCATCCAGCAACCACGGCACCACTTCCAGTGCTGGCAGAGGGGCCATGTCACCAGCCACTGTCCCCACAGCCTGGCCCTGACCTGGCACCTCCCCCATTCTGGTCATAGGAGCTTCACAAGCTTGGCATTAATATTGAATCCCAAAGAGTGACCAGGCTCCAGGCAGAGCTGCTTCTTCATTCCATCATCCCCCGGTTTCCAGGGCCAAATACGAGTCAGAGAAAAGGATCCTCCATCTGCGCCTTGGCAAAGGCGCAGATGCAAGCCCAGATGGCAGCTCCCACTCTGCCGTACCTTCTCCCTGTTCTTTTCACGGTGCCGAAGCCTTCTCCGGAATCAGATGCTGAGCATGTGTTCACTGGTTGTGTGCAGGGACTGGAGCTCCTGTTTCAGCACAGGGATGGGATGGAAGGGCAGTCATTGGTGCTGATTGCTAATTTGAATAGTTGGGGTTTTTTAGCTCCAGCACTGGCATATTTACCTTTGAATATTAAACAAGGCCATGGCATGGCAGCTTGCCATAGGATTTTGACACCAGTGCAGCACATTGTTCTGGACTAGCCAGGCTGGTCTTGGTACAGGCTGGTCTGGGATCCAGCCTGGCTCAGCCCTGTGCTGTGGTAAGAACGTAGCAAAATGTCCTGGGAGTGCTGGAGCAGAGCTCCTGCCCCATGCTGCACCTCTGGGTGGCCAGGACACCCTGGGAGCCAAAGCAATTATCCGGCTAATTCCTGTCGCGGAGCAAGGCGGGCGCAGCGCCTCACAGGCTGCTTCCATCACGCTGGCACTTGCCAGAGAAATGCTACTGATCCCTTGCCAAGGGCGATCCCTCCTGCAGCTGGGCCGTGCCCGTGCCAGGCCAGCCCATGCCACCGGCCAGGGACACGCTGGAGCGCTGGAACGTGGATACCCTGCTCCGGCTGGCGTCAGCCAGGGACATCTGTGACCCCCCTGCCAGCGCCCAGGGAAGGGAATACCTGTCAGCGTGCCAGAGCCCTCAGATGTCTCTTTCTTATGGAGAGGATTTCGGGATAAAAGGTTCAGTCTAATTTATTCCATCAGTGTAACAGTTAAGCATTCAATTCCAATATTGGAAACAGCTTTGCCAAAAAGCAGCGAAGGGAAGGCAGTGAAGGCTGGCTGAGCTCAGTTTGCTCTGTGACCTTCACTGCCCCTGCCCCAGTGGCTTGTTGGCTCTGGGGTCCTGCTGTCACCCCCTTTGACATGGGGGTTTCCCCCCTCCACAACACAGAGCTGGTTCCTGTTGCTGTTTCCATCAGAGGCAATTCTCCTTCCCTGTGCTTCAGCCTCTCCCCATCCCGGAGACCAGCTCCTCAAATTGGCCACAGCATAGTCCAAGTTCTTGCAGAACTGGAGGAGGTTCCCATCCTCTTGTTTTTATCTCCAATACCTGGCGAACAGAAAAATAAATGTTATTTTTGAGGCAGGTGAATCACTGAGGAACTTCAGGAAAGGTGAGGGAGTGCTGGGAGCAGTCGCTGGGAATCTGTGCCCAGGCAGTTCTGGTGTTGGAGGAAGGAAAGAGCGAGGCTGGGGAGAGGAGCTGTGGCTGGATGGGTGAACACAACAGTGGATGTGTGGGAGAGCTTGGGACAAACCCCAGTGCTGGAGGCACCGAGGGCTGGGACCTGCTGGGAGTGGCTGGTGCTCCCACTGCCAGTGTGTGCCTGTGAGGTTTGCACATCATTGTTCTGGCCCAGCAGCCCCTCTTGGAGATCAGGGATGTGGCTGTGCCTGCTGGACTCCAGCCTGTGGATTACAGGCTTCCAGGAGCACCAAATTCCTCCAGTTTAAATAAACAAATCCTGAGGATACAGCTTTGTAATTGAAATGCTGAGAGATGCTTTCTACTGGCATAGGAGGGTGCAGTGCTGTAATAAGCCATCCCTCCCTGGCGCTGGGAGTTATTGAGGTTGCTCCACATCTATGACAGTTTAATCAGATCCTGAAAATCAGGGACATTATATTTTGCACCTGCTCATGGAAAAAAAAAATGAATGATGCGGCTCCCCATCATGGATCTTTTATGCACAAGGCAGGCTCCCGAGAGCACATCATCCAGAGGGAAAATGGAATTACACCACAGATGAAGACTAAGCCCAGAGTGTGCCTGAATGTCACACTGGGTGGAAAAAGAGCAGCTCTTCTCTCCTCTAGCCAGCCTCGACAAATTGTAAAGGTTCTTCCAGGTAAGAAAGGAAGCTGCAAGCTCCAGACACACTGGGAGATTTTAAAGAGAGTACTTTGGAGATAAGTAGCCCTCAGGATGACCAGGGCACAGGATAGATGCATTTGCTTCTTTTTGCTTGTCTAATCCTAGTGAGCATGCTTGCTGAGTTTGTGCATTTACCTCTCCCATTGTCAGTACTTAAAACGCATGAAAAATACAGCCAGGAGCTTGAAATACAAATCCGTTCGCTTATAAGTGGCCTTAACATCTGTGAAAGGCTTCGAGTCCTTAGACAAGAAGCAAAATAATGGATTTACTTTTGATTTCTAAAACACCACCCAGAGGTGAGGAGTGAATTCCACAGAAATCAGAATGGATTTGCTTTCTTTTTTCTGCAGAAGAGCAAAAGCAGAAATGTCAAAAAGAGTTCAGCAGTCAAGTGCTCTCATTACCTGCCCCACTTGGGATGTGGAAAACCTTGCCAGAGACCCAGTAATCATAAAAATCACAGAACAAGGTTGAAAAAGATGTCCAAGATCATTGAATGAAACTTTTGACCCCAAAACTTTTATCACCACCTGCCAAAAAGCCCTTGGATCCTGGTGCAGGATCCTCACCTCTCCACTGTCCCCTCTACAACCTTCTTGCCACTGGGATGTTGAACATGCAGCAGCACTGAATCTTTACCCCCAGTCTCCACAGCCATCAGAAATTGAGATTTATTTGTTTTATCAGTGAAATAACAAACTAAAAACGTTTTTCTCAGCAGCTGCTCACCCAAACCTGTCATACTGGACTCTTCTTCTCTCCCATGGTGGTACCAGCAAAGGTGGCATCGCTCTGGCTCAGGTAGCCCTGTCCTTGCCCCCATGGTGGCACCTGCACTTGTCACCTGCAGAGAAGGAGTGGTGGCTGCTGGTGGAGCTGACCATCCCCAGTGCCACACTGAGCTTTCAAAGTGCTGCATCAATCCTGATGAATAATGAGCAGGTCTGGAGCAACCTCAATCTGGTAATGGAAAGAAAGGATCAAATATTCATGGCAGGTTGTTTGTTCAGCTCTGCCAATGGGAATGGTCATGTGGAAACAGGCACCAAAGTCATGCAGTTTTCTAGGGTCTAATATTAGGGGTCTCATATTGGGGCTTAATATTCAAATTACAGCTCTTTGTTGCTGTGGTCTGCCTTGGGTGTGAAGAGATCTGACAAGGGCAGAGTGCCTGGCAGGAGAAGAGCTTTCCAGCAGCTGCTGTGCCTTGTCTCTGGACTAAGGAGGTCTCCAGACCAGTGACAGGGCCTCCTGACAGGGTTCCCTGGGAATTACCAGCTTGCAGTCACCCTCTCACTCACTCTTCTGCCAGGGAAGCCTCATTGCTGTGGATCATCTTTGTTTGCAAGACAGGAAACTATTTATGAGCAATCTATTACATCCAAGGCTGCTTTAGAGATTCCCAAAGAGCAGAGTGGTTTTGGGGGCTGATACAAAAGGGAAGAGACGGAAGATGCTGTGCAGTGATAACAAAATACGAAGCTCTCTGAATTCTCCTGCACCAAGGGCCCTGTGGCAAGACTTGGAGCAGATGGTGAGACACAGGGGACAAAAGGGCTTTTTCCTGTTGGTGTTTCTGTAGCTGTTCTGACCCAGGCCAATGCCTGGCCTGCTGCTCCTCACCTGCTCTGGACAGCCTGGAACAGCCACGAAGGCAAAGAGCAGAGCCCTGCCTGCTTGCCCAGCTGGCACTGGCACTGCATCACCAGCCTGTCTGCCACAGGGTGTGGCATCCTCTGGGATGCTGCTGGGAACTGTGGTGTCCCAACTCTCAGTGTGAACCCCAGGGAAGCAGCACAGTGGGGCAGGAGTCTTTTCCCACACTCAGAGGCTGCATTCCCTCTCTCCTCTGCAGCCCATCAGTTTTTCCCTTTCAGTTGGAGCCAGTTGTCACCCTTCCACTCATCCCACATTGGCTTTTCAGTCCTCTGAAAGTCTTTTCATTCCTTTCCTGCCTTCCTAAAATAGCACATGCTTCTGCTGGCATGTTCCCCGGCTGCCACGTGGGAAGAAGCCTGCCCTCCTTGGAGATTTCACACCTCCGGGAGGAGGGTGTGCTTCCCATTGGAGAGCAGCCGCTGCTGGCAGAAATCTCCGCCTCTGCACAAGGTTGTGAGCCCAGAAGGATTCTCGTGGCAAATCTTTTCCTTTGCTGGAGAGATGTGATAACTCTTGGACAGGGTCTCTTCTAAGAACTTGTCACAGGGGAGAACTCTACTTTGAAGTTCTTAATCCCACTCTTCCCTCGGAATGAGCTCCCCAGGACAGAGCTCTCCGTTCTCCATGAAACTTAAATGCTTAAAAAAGGAGAGTCTTAAATATTAGAGGAGATTCTCGCAGCAGTTTTGAGGAAGCCCTGTGAAGCTGAAAGTGCTTGTCAAGCCACATCCATGCAGGTCCCCTGCAGCTGTGAGCAGGCAGCTGAACATCTGCAAAGAACTGTCCCTGCCTGGATGGGGCTCATTCTTGTGGCAGGTTTGGTGAGAGGGCTGGGATTGGCCTTTTTGGCATATTCTGAGTTCTTCCTCCTGCCAACTGCCAATCTGCACTCTGGCAGCCACGCTCGGCAGAGCTCACTCACCCGCCCTCGCGTGCTGGAGCTCAGGTGGGTGGTGGGATGCTCTCCCAAGGCTGGCAGGGTCTGGCACTGAGGCCTGGCCTTGGCACAAGGGTGGTGGGAGTCCCACCAGATTGAACCTTTCCTTGTCTCAATTTTAATGGTATCCAGCAGAGCCAAGAGCCTTGCTCTGTTATTTAAACAATCCTGTTTTTCCCAGGCAGGACAGGCTTAGAGAGAGCTGCTGAGCTGTGAACAGTGTGTGGCATCTTTAGGAAGGTGGAGGGAGAATCACACAAGCAATCCTTTCAGTGACAGCTGGTCTCTGCCTGGCCACAGCCTCTACCTGGCCACAGCCTCTGCCTGCCCACAGCTATTGAGATTGGGAATGAAGAGCACAGATTCTGAAAAAATGCTCCAAAAACAAACACATAATTTCTTTGGCTTTCACTGTCCCCACAAGTGAGAGGGACAGGAGGGAAGGCCTGTCAGAGGGGTTGGACAGTTTAGTGTGCCCAACTGTGGGGCAGAGCAGACATGTCTGATGTCTGCAGTGACCCTCCTGCTGGTGTGACTTCAGGCATGTTGGGTAGGAGGATTCATTCATCTTCTCTGCAAATGTTACTTTAAATCCAGGTGGTTCAGCATAAGAGACAGTTTAGGAATTATGCAGCTTTCTGACTGATGAGCTCCTCTGCTGTTGCCATCATTCCCCTAATAATTATGCCCATGCACAGCTCTGTGTTTGATTGTGCTGGAAGATGGATTCTTGTTTCCTGCAGGCATGCTGGATAAAATGACTTCCGTTTCAAAGCTCTGTTTGCAAAGTTCCCTTTGTTCCTGCTGCGAAATTCCTGCATCGAGCAGAGCCCATTCTGCTCCGCAAGGCTTTTCAGCACCATCTGGGTGGGTTCCCTGGGTTGCCTTCAGATTGTTCTCAGGATGCAGTCGGTGCTTGTCAGTCAGGCTGATGCATTGGCCAACAAAGTAACACCGAGAAGAATGTTTGGTTTAATCTGTCACAGAAAAAAAGCAGCAGCTCAGTTTAAGGGCTGAGTTTTGGGCTCTCTGTCCAGCTTTCACTCTCCAAAGGCAGACCCATGTCTGGCTGCCAGGATCAGACCCAGCACTGCTGGGGCCAGTGGACTGATAGTGGATGACAATAAGAGAACAGACAGACCTTAGCCCTTTTTTTCTGCTTCCTCAAAATCCTTATTTTCTTTTTTTTTTTTCCCACATAGTCAACACAGCTCCCTGCCCAGCAAAGTTCCTGGCTCTCCTGTACAATCCGACTGCAGATTGCCGTCATCTGGACATTTTTCTGAAATTTGGTCCCTCTGAAATGGCTGCGGAAAGACTCAGAAACTTGTGCTTGGAAGCTGCATTACCTTCATATCTGAGCTCTTCATGACTGATAAATGAAATGAGAGCTGGATATATGTGTGGCAGTCAGAAAAATCACGTGTACATGAGCAGAGCCTCAGACCCAGTCTGTTACTTTTGCAGGAGATTGGTGAATGCTTTAATTTTCATTTTTCTTGACTAATAAGTTTATAGAATCACAGAATCGTAGAATCACAGGATGGTTTGAGCTGGAAGGGACTTTAAAGCTCATCCAGTTCCACCCCCTGCCATGGGCAAGGACACTTCCCACTATGTGAGGTTACCCCAGGCCCCATCCAACCTGGCCTTGAACACTTCCAGGGATGGGGCAGCCACAGCTTCTCTGAGCAACCTGGGCCAGGGCCCCTCCACCCTCACAGGGAAGAATTTCTCACTAATATTTAACTTAAATTTCCCCTCTTTCAGTATGAACCCATCCTCCCTTGCCCTGCCACTCTAGGCCTTTGTAAACAGTCTCTCTCCTTTCTTGTCAGCCCTTTGAGGTACTCTGAGGTTGCAGTAAGGTCACCCCAACGCTCATGCAGCTTTACTTGCAAAAATTGCAGCCAGGCACTCTGTCCTATACATTTCCTTAGGTGTTTCTGTTTTGTTTTGTTGATGTCCAGGATGACTCTAGGATGTGAGTCCTGGCCAGAATGCTGGTGGCACTGGGGGATCCCTGTGCTTCTCGTGATTCCAGTGGCAACTGCCCAGTGGCATCGTGTCCTCCAGGCAGGCAGCAGGGCAGCCCCTGCAGCTGGCAGAATTCCTGGATGAATTGGGAAAGTTGAGACATCTGGGCCATTTTCTGCCTGCTCATACATCGGCAATCGGCCTTGGAAAGGGTTTGGAGAGACATGGCTCCAGGACCCTGATTTAGAATTAATTTCTGCTGTGAGCTTTGAGTCCAAGTTAATCACTGTTGGATTTGGGATTACCATGCTTGTAGGAAAGGCTGCTAAAACCCCACTTTTGTCATGATCCAGCAGCTCATAGGGCTTAGCTCTTGACTGAAGGAAAATGTGCGTGTCAGGGAGTTTTGTGATCCCTGTGGGGCGCTGGAGCTGCTGCACTGGGAGAGGAGAAGGAGAAGGAGTGCCCTCACATGTTGTTTCCTTTCTAAAATGATTAAATTGAAGTTGCACTTAAATTCAAATCAGCCATTCAAATTAACAATTCTAATGTTCCTGATATATTGATCTGTTGGTTGAAACCATTTGGAGCAGACCATAATTAAACCACAAAAGGCTGGACACCAGAAATGCTGAGGGAACAGCACAATAGCTTGGAAAGAGTCATACAGTCCTGCCCTTAACCCATTAAGTCCCTTTTTTTCTCTGGGAAAAGCCAGGCACTGTGCTGGGAGCCTGATGGTCCATGAGAGGAGCAGCCAGGATGTGTCACAAGCCTGGTATGGCAGGAAGATGTTTTCACACAGGCAGTGGGACAGGACCCTCTACTGCCTGCTCTACTGCAGGATTTTGGCTAAAAGGACTTGTCCCCCTTTGCAGGAACTGGAGAATCCAGCCTCAGGGGCTGGAGGCTGAGGGGAGTGATGGGCACAGTCTGCACCTGGTGGGATTTGCTGCCTTCCCACCACTGCAGACTCATTTCATGTTGGTCCTTAAACCTGCCTCTGGCAACACGCTGTTATTTCCACTGGGAGAAACGGAGGGAGGGCAGCAGTGAAGTCCAGCCAGCCCCTCCTGCTCCCAGCCCTGCTACAGGGTCTCTGTCACCCCTCCCATGTGTCCAGAGCTTTCTGAGCTGCTGCCAGGGAAAGATGAGCCCCTGGGATGAAAGGAAGGGCCAGGAGAGCTGCAGGGCTGCCCCAAGCACACTCTATCCAAGCACTGGGCACGGTGCTCTGCCCATGGGGACATCTGGACTCTTTTTATATGTATATATATATATATATATATATATATATAAAAGCAATTTTTCTGATGCTTACACTACTTCCCCACGACAAACATTTAAACCTGTTTATTGATATATTTTCTCCCCTGTGTGCACTGATTCAGTGGCTTGCACAAACTCTCTGGATGATCTGGTGGAACAGGGAATCAGCTCCTGGGCCAGTGCAAGCCCAGGGCAACAACTCCAGCTGCTGCAGGCTCCGGGGGTTGGACATGGAGCTGCCAGCCCTTCCCAAAGGGTCTGTTGACCCAGCTTTGATAAACCCCAGCCTTGATTTCTGCACCAAGACTTCTATCAAAACGAGAACCTAAATACTGAATAATTGCAAGGAAAAAAGCTTTATTCCTGCATTCCATTTTGGCTTTAATTACAGAAGGTTGGCATTTTTCATACCATTTAAAGAGAAATGAGACAGGAAAAGGTCAAAACACAAGGGGCCTTGAACATCTCTAATCCCGTAATGGAGAGCAATACAAGGCTCTAATATTTGAACAATCAAGGTGGACTTTTGTTATGAAGCCCAACATGTGATGGAAGAAGGTAAGAGGCTTTTAGATCTATTAGAAAACTGGTGTGCTGGGAATGGAGGGAAATGATGATGGGAAAATTAAAATTCAGCTCCAGCAGAAGGTTGCAGTGTTCAACTTGCAGCTCAGTGCATCGATCTGTTCCAGCATTTGACTTTCAACCATGACAAAACTGTGGGCAAATTAATTGTTCTCCAGGATATTAGGCATCAGAGTCTATTAATCCTCTCTGGAGTCGGATGCTCCATGAATACTAATGCAAACCCAGCGCTGCAGTCGTGTCTTTTCCCGCTCGAAGCCGCCGCTGCTGCTGCCATGGGGGCAGGGAGGGAGGGAAGCCTGGGTGCCAGTCAGCCATTTGCTGCTTTTATTCAGATTTAAGGCTGATTACAATTGGGAAGAATCGTGTAATATGGCAAATCCTCCTCTGAGCCAAGCAGGCTCTGGAAACCAGAAAGCAAGAGGCAATGTTATGTGTTTTCCACAAGGAAAAAGTGAAAGGCATAAGTTGTTTATGCAAATTTGATCTGTATTCAGATGTGTTTTAAGGAAGATCTCAGGAAATCATTTCTTAATTACACATATAGATTGCACTTACTGTGCCTGCATCCAGGCTCTTTTCTCCTAGACTAAAACATGTGGAATGAGTAGCTCATTTCTTGTGATTGTTTTACAAACATATAAAATATCTCTCCCTCAGTATTCCCTTTTCCCAGAGCCCTCCCTCTCCTTGCCCCACACCTCCCAATACTCTTTGGGGGCAGAAGCCCAGCTCAGAGTCTCTGCAGATTAATTCTGAGCTCTAATCTGCATATTTCTCTCAAGGAAATGGAGGCTGCAGGAAAGGGATATTGAAGATGTTTTACCTCCACTAATGCTGCACATTTAAGTAATCCTCTGGAATTCCAGAACAGCTTTAATCATCCAAAGCTCAGTCAGGACCATACTCTGTATAATTAATCCACATTGCATAATGTTGCCTAGTGAAAGAGAATACTCTTCCAAATATTTGTCCAGCCTGTGTATCCGAGCTCATCCAACACGTGGGATTCCAACTTCACATTTTGCTTCAGAACCAGGTTGCACTGAAGCAGCAAAGTGAGAGCAGCAGTACTGGGGTTTGGCATGAGCAGCTCTCCACTGTGGACCTGGTGGTATGTTCCTGTCTAAGGCATGGAAGTTCCCTGTGGATCACAGGGGATGAGAATACATTACATTGACAATGCCGGATCCTTTTGTTTCCTCTTTCCCTCTGCAGTTTCTCTCCACACTGTTTTTAATGCTTACAGATTGCTGCAAGGAGGGTGTTTGCAATGAAAGAGCAGGGCTGAAAAATTTGGATACAGGTGGACCCCAAGACAGGATGCCAGCTCGTTTGCTTGGGGTGGTGGGTGAGGTGTGAATTGCTGCAGAGGCTCTCCCGGTGCTGGCACCACAGAAACCAGATCATTTCGGAAAGCCTGTCTGAGAGGAGGAGATGTGGATGTGCTGAGCTCCTACCCAGTGAACTGGGATTACCCAGGGATAAGCTGTCCAAGGCTCCCAATTTCCCCAGGGTGGAAGCACTGCAGTGCAAAGGGAGCAGAGCTGCTCGCCTGCACTCTAACTGAGGAGATATTTATGTCTGTGCAAACACAGCACGCGCCTTCCGCATGATTTGGAGCTAAATGCAGTGTTACTTAATTAATGCATATGTAACACACAAGGCTATTACACCTATTAGAGCTCTTGAACAATTACAATTCCAGTGTCCTCTCTGCCATTGGGTGTCCATGACAAAGGGCTGAAAACCTTCCGTCCATAAACAACTGGCAAAAGCCAAGAAAAACCCCAGGCTGACCAACAACCAGAAACAGTTTCAGGTTTGTGTGGATTTATGAAAGACCTGTGAGAGTCTCAGTCCCAGGGAGGTGGTGGCAGCGGATCTGCACTGCCTCGTGTCCCCTCAGAGCACCATGCTGCCTAGAGGCAGCTGAGACAGGGCTGGGAGAACAATGGCCTGAGCAATGGCAGAGTGGTTAATGACAATTTGTGCTCCCTGGATTTGACCAGCATCAGAGCAGGAAATCCCCTGAGAAGCCAGGAATAGATAAATCTTTGTGGGAAAACTTGTTCTGGAGATGTTTGCAGCCCAGATTCAGTTCTCAGAGGCTGAAGCTTCCTGGAGCTCCAATGCTGTGCTGGGTGCTGACTCTGCTCACAGTCACAGCATTGCCACCAGTGCCCTCAGGGACACACCAAGTCCAAGCTGTGCTGCTGGGGCTGCCCCCTTGCTCAGGGTGGTTGTGCCATTCCAGACAGGCTGAGAGACCGTGGGGATGCTTATGCAGCCATGGGGATGAATCCCAGTGGCAGGGAAGGAATGAGATCCCATGGTGCTGCCCTGGAGGTGGCTCAGAGAGGGGACACTGTTGACGCCAGCCAGCCTGGCTGCAGGTCTCCTGGATCTCAGCAAGGTGTACCCCAGCACGGAGCTGTGATGGTTCCATGGGCTGGTGCCTTGGTCTGGCACTGTGTGGCCAGAGAGGCTGGAGCAGAGGCCTGGCGTGAGAGCTGCCGTCCGCCCTGAGCTGCATTACCCAGCCCTGCCTCCCATTTCAGAAAAGCTGACTTCAAATAAAAGAGCCCTTTGAAAAATCATGAAGCATTTTATTCATGATTACGTTTTGTCCAAAGTCTTTTGACAAGAAAATAGGTGATCCAGCTCAGAGAGCGTTTCTTTTCTAGTACATAAGAAACCCATTACACATATTTTTTAAAAAACAAAAACTTTCTTATTCCCTTTGAGCAGTGTGGCCAGCTGTCAAAGGAGAAACTCAGACTCCAAATGGATTTAATACAAACCAGACCCCAATGCCTTGTGCATTGTTTAACCATGGCTTCAGTTTCCTTCTCCTCCTTAGCTGCATCAGGTACTTGCCATGTAGAGTCATAAGTTTTTAATGTTTAAAATATAACACATTGTTTCAGTTAATGTAATTGTCCTGCCCATTCCCTCCACTCCTCCCTGCCTCATCCCCTGGGGTTTTATCTCCTTTCTCTTGGCTTTGGCGTGATGGCAGCTCTCTGAGGGGAGCTTGTTCCTGGCTCAGCTCGTCATGGTGGTCTCCAATGGACAGAGCTGCTCCTGACCTCCCCTGCACCTTTTCCATCATAGTCCTTTTCCCTTTTAAATACACTGGCACAACCTGGAAATGCCTGGAAACTCTGCAGGACTGACTGCCCTGCCTCTGCATCTCCTGTTGGCTTAGGAGTCCTATGCATCTTGGCTCCACACCTTCTCCTCCTCTCTGATCAGCCAGGAGGGGATGAACAGCCACTGTGGAACTGCAGTGGGGACATGGGTGAGTGAGCCCTGGGCAGCTTTGTCTCCAACACCTTTAAATTCAGCGGATCTCACCCCTTCCACTACCGGGTGCTGCTGGGCACAATGTGAACTGCAGTGCACACCAGACGCAAACACACAAATATTTAATTACAGAGAAAGTAACAATTTATGAAGTTCATTGAAATTTTCTGTTTGAAAGAAATGCTTTGAAGAGAAAGGCGCTTGGGAGGAAATCCTAAGTATCCCACAACTGCAGAGCCAGGGACCTGTTTAGGTCCTACCCTGGCATGAGGCAAGAAGCCTGTCCATTGCTGGGGAGAATGTGTGGCTTTTCTCTTGGGTACCTGAGCTGAAATCATTGATGAATGATTCTGCTTTATCCATGAGAAAGGTGAGAACTTTTGGACAACCAGACGTGGTTGTCCCCGGCAAGCTCACATGTTCATGAATTTTTGAGTTGAAGAGGAGGGAACTGGAAGGAGCAGGAGGCCAAGACATGATGAGATGGATTTGTGATGACTGCTGGTGAGCTGTAGAACACTTAGGAATGCTGAACACCTGGTTGAGATCACTGGGCTGTAAGCTTGTGTTCAATAAACCTTGGAATAGAAGCTAAACCTGTGTGAGGGCAGTGGCTGCTCTACAAGAGTGTGCAAAGGATTGAGATTCCCCCTAAATGATGTGAGTCTGGACATCAGTGCTGCTCAGAAGTTGAGTGTGACCACTTGATGAATGGCTGAGGAACTGGGGTGTAGTAGATACCAGCTGAGAGCATTTATGGAAGATAGATGCCTCCATTGAAATAAATATGTTTTAATATAAGTAAATACAAAATAGTCCCTCTCCTACAGGCCAAGAATGATAGATTTGTTGCCAGACTAGGAGATGGTTTCACATTCCCTAACGACTTTGCAAAGCATCTGAGCAGACACAGGCCACAGGCACAGTGCCCTGACCTTGTGATAAAGAGCTAATTCATTCACGGTACACGCAGAAAGGAGCAGTAAGTAGGAGCAGTTGAAATGATTTTATGGCACAGTAAAGTTGCCTGGCATTGGTGAGAGGGTCACCAGAATATTGCCCATGGCTCTGGCGTCAGGGTTTGTAAAAGGATCCTGGAGATGTCAAAGAAAGCCACCAAATTGTTTATGAGATGAAGAGAATGAGTTACAGAAGAACGAGATCAAGAAGAGTAAATGCCTCCATTAAATCCTGAAGTGCCTTTTCAGGAGAAAGTACCAGGGATGGGAGGACCTCAAGTCTTGCATTGAAGGCAGAACTGAGCCAAAGGCTACAGGAGGGAGCAAGACATTTAACATGGAAATAAGGCTCAGACTGTGGGAGGGAGAGTAATGACTGACTGGAAAAAACTACCCGGGAAAGTTGTGTATTTTCCATCTCCTCACACGTCCGAGACAGGCAGCGTGGCCCGTGGGGAGCGAGGTGTGAGCTATACAAGTTGTTTGCCCACAGCTGGGGGAGAGAACAGGCCTGGACTGGCGAGCGCTGGCAGAGCCGCGGGGTGTCTATTGGGGTTGGTAGCCCTCACCTGAGAGGTGTCTGCTGGGGCTGGTGGCCCTCATCTGCTTAGTATTTGTGGGGGCTGGTGGCCCTCACCCATGGGGTGTCTGTGGGGGCTGCTGACCTTCACCCATGGGGTATCCATGGGGGCTACTGGCCCTCACAGGTTGTCTGTTTGGGCTACTGACCATCATCCATGGGGTGTCTGGAGGCTCGTGGCCCTCACCCATGGTCTGTGGGCACTTCTGGCCTCAACTCATGGTGTCTGGGCCCTGTTGGCCCTCAGTCATGTTCTGTGGGCACTGCTGGCCCTCACTCATGTTCTCTGGGCACCGCTGGCCCTCACTCATGTTCTGTGGGCACTGCTGGCCCTCACTCATGGTCTGTGGGCACTTCTGGCCCTCACTCATGTTCTCTGGGCACCGCTGGCCCTCACTCATGGTCTCTGGGCACCGCTGGCCCTCACTCATGGTCTCTGGGCACTGCTGGCCTTCACTCATGTTCTCTGGGCACTGCTGGCCCTCACTCATGGTCTCTGGGCCCTGCTGGCCTTCACTCATGTTCTGTTGGCACTGCTGGCCCTCACTCATGTTCTGTGGGCACTGCTGGCCCTCACTCATGTTCTGTGGGCACTGCTGGCCCTCACTCATGGTCTCTGGGCCCTGCTGGCCCTCACTCATGGTCTGTGGGCACCGCTGGCCCTCACTCATGGTCTCTGGGCACTGCTGGCCTTCACTCATGTTCTCTGGGCACTGCTGGCCCTCACTCATGGTCTCTGGGCCCTGCTGGCCTTCACTCATGTTCTGTTGGCACTGCTGGCCCTCACTCATGTTCTGTGGGCACTGCTGGCCCTCACTCATGTTCTGTGGGCACTGCTGGCCCTCACTCATGGTCTCTGGGCCCTGCTGGCCCTCACTCATGGTCTGTGGGCACTGCTGGCCCTCACTCATGTTCTCTGGGCACTGCTGGCCCTCACTCATGTTCTGTGGGCACTGCTGGTCCTCACTCATGTTCTGTGGGCGCCGCTGGCCCTCACTCATGGTCTCTGGGCACTGCTGGCCTTCACTCATGTTCTCTGGGCACTGCTGGCCCTCACTCATGGTCTCTGGGCCCTGCTGGCCTTCACTCATGTTCTGTTGGCACTGCTGGCCCTCACTCATGTTCTGTGGGCACTGCTGGCCCTCACTCATGGTCTCTGGGCACTGCTGGCCTTCACTCATGGTCTCTGGGCACTGCTGGCCCTCACTCATGGTCTCTGGGCACTGCTGGCCTTCACTCATGTTCTATGGGCCCTGCTGGCCTTCACTCATGTTCTGTGGGCCCTGCTGGCCCTCACTCATGGTCTCTGGGCACTGCTGGCCCTCACTCATGGTCTGTGGGCACTTCTGGCCCTCACTCATGGTCTATGGGCACTGCTGGCCCTCACTCATGTTCTATGGGCACTGCTGGCCTTCACTCATGGTCTCTGAGCACTGCTGGCCCTCACTCACGGCCACCATCACAGCCTGAGCAGGCCCTGGCACCAGCCGGGCGCCGGGGCCTGCTGGGGTCGCTGCCCTTATTGTTCCCATTGATGTCGCTTCACAAAGTGTTTCATAATTTCCTGAAGGAACAACAGCATGATCCTTCAGTGGGGATGTGAAGTGGCAGCTTCAAAGCTTCGAGGAGTGGAACAGCTCGCCCAGCAAGGCAGAGGCTCAGCATCGCATCCTGCTGTTGTGCAGCCTCCGGGGGCCTTGCACAGAAACCAGCAAGGATGCTCAGAAATGGGAAAGAAAAGCATCGGGAGGGAAACAACAACAACAGCAGCAACAAAGCTGGGAAATAGCAGTGCTTTCCGACAGGTTTGAAAACAAACACAAAAAATAAATGAAAAAAAAGAGCAGGGAAAGAAGTATCTTCTTAAAATGAAGCACTTAAAAGTGTTCCTTTGGGGCTGGAGAAAATCTCTGTGGCTGCCAGTATTTTGAAAAAAGCTGCAAGTTAGTGACAAAATAATGCATTTTAATTTCCCTGGCACAGACAAACTGATAAAACCGCTGGTTCTGCCTGTTTGCTCCCTCTGCCCTGCCCTTGTCAGATGCTGTCCTGGCCCTGGGAGCATGGGGTTGGACAGGGCATTACTTCTGCTTTGGGGAGGTGGGAAAAACTGTGAGCAGAGGGGGTGAGGGTGCTGTGGCTTGAGGATACAGCAGCACTACACCAGATCCCACAGCAATGGGGACACTGGGGTGTGGTCATCAGCGAGCTGGAGAACCTCTGTTAAAAGCCTTTGGGTAAAGCTCTGGCTCCTTCAGTGGACAAATAAATATTGGATATAACAATTGTTAATGTAAGTTAAAAGGTGTTTTAGAAATGTAAAGCAAGAGTTATACCCACTTAAGGTGTCAGAGAAGATGCTTTTAATGTAGTTTCGTGACTCAGGTACGTTTCTTCCACTGACGATGATGAGTGGCTGTGCTGAACAGGGGTACCAGGAGAAGCCAGTGAGGAGCAGCAAGTGAATTGTGTCTGAGGGGCATATGCCAGGTCACCTCTGAGCCTCATGGACACCTCATGGACCAAACAGCAAAGAGGACCCATGGCTGTTGGGAATAAGAGTCATGGTGGGTGTGACGAGAGGACAACCCTTGTCTTCTCCCAGAGCTGGGAGAGCTCAAACTTCCATAGGGGTTCACCACACAGCAGGGATCCCCCACCGGCCACTGGTGCCAGGGCAATGGTGCAGGAAGGTGATGTCCTCACCTCTGTTGGTGGCTGGACCTGTTGTCCCATCCTCCCTCACTAGCCCATGAAAAGCAGCTGTGACTAGCCCTGCCTGCAGAGGCTCCAGTATAGCCCTGTGGAATTAGCAATCCCATGTCTTGATTTAATTTTCAGTCTACTTTCACTCTAACAAAGCGGCAAATTGCTTCCTGTAGTTGTTTTACTTTTATTTATAGGGTAATTTGCATCATGAAGACAAGTTGCCCTATCAATAACCGTGGAGCAATTAAGGTCACCTGTCCCCTCCTCTCCTTCCGAGGGTCTCATCTCTCACTTGCATGTCTCATCTTGATGGAGGATTGTGATGGATTGGCCTTTGGGAGGCTGGCCCCACTCTCCAGCTCTGACTGCGCTGCTCACACAGATTCCCAAACCTCAGGCCAAGCTGCTGCTCTGCTTTTGCTGTATGATATTTTCCAGAAGAAAGGGATTTTTTGAGGCCCTTGCAGTGGGAGTTATTTTGCAAAGGAGAAGGGTACAGTCATTCCCTGAAAACAAAAGTGGAAGGGAAGATATCTGGCTAAGCAATTAATATTTCATCATGAAACATGGTGGGGTCAAGTTTATTGCTGAGACCAGGTTGCTCCACTGAAAGAATAAAACCTGATTTAGGTACCCCCATACACCCCATATACACATTTTCTCCTTCCCTCTCCCCACTTCCTTCCCTGCCAGAAAAGCTGGTGGGTATGGGGGGTCAGTGGCTGGAGAAGTGACACTGACCCTGTGGCCAGTGGAGCCAGGGAGTGCAGAGAAGGGAGAGAGGGATGAGGCTGGACACAGAGCCTCTCACATGCTCCTCTCACTTTTGCGGAAGTCTAAAAATGTAGCAGGCATTAAGAGGTCAGGATGCCTGGCTGATGTGCCAGATAAATCCTCTGTGCTCCCAGAGGTGGGGACAAACAGGACAGGCAGAGGTGCCCCGGCCTGCGTGGGTGCTCTGCATATCAAACTGAGCCCTGTGTCTTTGTCTTGGCTGCAGGAGCAAATGCTGTTCTTCTCCATGAGCCTGGGCTCTCTGGGGATGTCATCTCCCACACAGATGTCACCCCAGGCATGTTGGGCACCTGGCTGAGCAGTTCTGGTGCAGAGAGCTGCAATTCCCGTCCCTCCTAAGACAGCACACACTCACACTTTCATTTATTCCACTTCAATAAACATCTGAAGACATCCGTAGGAAACTTGTACTTTAAAGTAAAAACATTTCCCAAACGCCTCTTGGGGAAGCTTTTCCTTTTCTACAAGTAAGAATTTGAGCCTGTAAATGTGAGGAATGGGAACAATGCTTGCAGTCCTCCCCGGGCAGAGCTTGGAGATCTGCAGATCAAACTCCCTGGATGAGATCTGAATCCTCTCAACAGCAGCGTGCAATAAATCCTGGCATCCTCAACAGAGCAAACAGGCTGCACAAAGCAGAACAAGCGACCTGCTGCTGCTCTGGGGACACCTGCAATGTACCCCTGAGAGCTTGAGGTCAGCTCAGTCTACCAGCAAATCCCAAGCTCCTGCTCCCACTTGCTATCAGGGAATAACCCTCACCAATACCACCCTTCTGCAGCTCTGCTCTGCCTCCCCCATCACCACCAAAGCCCAGCAGCTGGTGGCTTCACAACCTGGGAGCCATCCAAGGAAATCTCTATATCTCCCTTAGCAAAGTGCAGGGAGAGAACCTGGATTTGGGGGGGCACAGCCTTTGTCATCCTAGACAAAAGACCTGAATGGCAATTTCCTGTGTTCCATGCAGTATCTTTTGGTGAGTCATTAATGGACACAGTGAGCTACGAAGGACATTTGGGAACTGACTGGGAACTGTTTTTTGACCAGCTCCTGCTTACCAGCCCCATCTCAAAGACCTATTCCATTTTCCCAGCACCAGATACATCTGGTTTATGTTTTTTAAAACCATTTCTCTGGAGCTGTTGGCTGGCAGAGAGCTGCAGGGCAGTGCTTGTGCCCCTGCTTCCCATTGCAGGGGGACCTGGGCCACGCACACAGCGCTTCCTACCCTTGGATTTTGGAGATGGTCGCTGCTGCTGTCTGCCCTTCTGAGTTATTGGTTTGCACATGTTCACAGGGAAACAGTTTTAAATATGGTAATAATGAACATCCAATCCGTTACCCCAGCGCTCGGGGACAGAGCCGTGGCAGTCAATCTGCAATTCCAAATCTGCATATTTATGCAGTTTCATTAATTATGTATTATGCAGCATTAATCCCAATAATATGTGTATGCTTGTTCAGTAGAACAGAGAGAGGAGACTCGCCTCACAGAAGAATTAATCAGAGAGCCATTCACAGATCCCACATCGCTTTAGGTTGCAATTACATGTATTTTTACTTAAAAGGTTTTGCATTAAAAAAATTAATTTTGCAGGATTTTGAGGTCCCCAAGTAGCCACAAAAATTTAAGTTTAGCTCTGAAAAATGGCTCCACCATGTCTTCTGGTAGCAATCACAGCTGAGCAAAGAGGGCTTTTGAAGAGGGATTCCTGTCAAACAGGCTGTTAATTATCTCGGTGGAAGAAGAAACTGAATTTCTCGGGGCAGGGAGCAGAGTTTGTGTGCTGTGTTTGTTCAGAGGTGACCGAGGCCACTGCTGGCTGCTGCAGGGCTCTAAGTAATCAATAGGATGCCTTTAGAGTAAGCAAACGAGGTAAGTTCACTAATTGTGGTGTTCCACTCTTCTGTTGTGAAGGCACTGTGAAGTCAAGGGCCAGTCTCTGGTGTGGGACACATGCCCCAACCGGCTCAGACCAGTTCTGTGACATCCCTAATGCATCAGAGGATTTGCTCTCTTTGCTTTTGTGAATAAGAAAAAAAATATAAAATAATCAGGCAGCATGCAGGAAGGAAAAGAAACAGGGGCAAATAACCAGTGCCAGACTTGTTCCTGAGGTAGGGAGGGGAAGCCTGAACCTGCAGCACTGAGACAGGTCCCCACAGCCCTCCCAAGGGCTGGAACCAAGTGTTGCCATTTCTCCCAGTTTTTCAGGCTCTTTAACCCTATGTGAAAAAACAGGACCTGTTTTCCAAGGAAAAACCACAGAGATAGGCACAAAATGGAAAATTGCTGCCTGGTCCTTGCTCCCTGCAACAGGAATGGTATCACCAAATACTGTGGCAGCTGTTGGTGGTCATGGTGGCATTCTGGGAAGGTCTGAGTGCTGGGGTGCTCCATACATGGTGGCCATGCAGACTGTCCTCCCCTGCCTGTCCCTGCCCTCCCCTGCCCTCTCCTGCCTGTCCCTGCCTGTCCCTGCCTGTCCCTGCCTGTGCTCCTGCCTGTGCCCATGCCTGTGCCCACGCTGCTGAAGAGGATGGTTCCAAAAAGCCCAAGAGGAACTGGTCCTGGCTGGAGTGAGGGATGGATAATGCATATGCAGCGGGTATGACTGATGTAATAAAATAATATCGTCAGGACATTTAGATAGGAAAAAATGCAGCAAGGTAATTCCTCACGCTGGCGTAATTCCTGACACTGGCTCCAATTTGTTTTCATTAGTGGTTTGCTAATGCATTTATTAGCCATTACATACGTACAGCAAAATGATGAGGTTTCCATATCTATATATGCAAATGAAATATGTCTGGCACATCTGTGGATGGGCTGGGTGAACACCGGGCTCGTTCGCATTTTCCTCATGAGACTTTTCTGGATTATTTTTTCGGACTGCAATGGAAAGACCACCCACTTTTCCTCAAGTATTTTATTTTCTCTGTGTGGAGAGCTGGGGGATTGTGAGAACACAGGCCCCTTTAAAACAGGCAGAAATATACCGAGAGCTTCAGGCTCTGACAAACTCTTTAGAAAATCGGGTGATTTGGGTCCAGCTGTGTAAATGTTTTCAGTTTCGCTGCTGGGGCCCCGAGTTTGATTCGGTGCCAAGACAAGCCTTGCTCAAGTTGTTTTTGGCAAAGGCTCCTGGCTGAGGAATGTCAGCATCACTTTCAAAATATGATGGTTTGTAATTTGGACCACAGAATGAAAACTGAGCTGCTGGTACATTTTGCCATCATCTAATTACCAGGTCCCCAATTACAGTCAAGGAGCAGCTCCACAGCCGGGTGCAGGGAAGGTTGTTCCCATTGTGAGGCATTTCTCCATGTACATTTCCCTGAACGCATTCCTGGAATGCAGACAGGTTCTTCGACACGCCAGCAGTGGTTCACATGGATGTGGTTATGGATTTGGGTGTGGGTACCAGGGTGTGTGCCTCACTCACCAGCTGCTCTGCCCTTCCCAGCCAGCACCTGGTGCTGATGGAGCTGCTGCAACATTCCCATTGCCATTTCTTTAGCCATCATCCATCCGTGCACGTTGCCAAACAACGACTGCATCAGCCACAGGGTGTCATTGATACGGTTGTGGCACCCTGGGACGTTCTGTGACACCTAAGAGCGCTCCTTCCTGCCATCCCTCACTGGTCCCATGCCTACTGCACACTCCCAGGGATGCTCAAGGTGGCAGGATGCTGTGAGGTGCGTGCCCCAGCTTCCCATCTTCCCACCATATCTCAGTGTAACTTTGGGTTTCTGTGAGGAGCAGGAGTTGGAATGACCATGGTGGTTCCCACGGCAGCCTTGGAAGCTGCTGCTGCAATGGAATCTGAGCACAGAGGGCCTCCCACAAAAGCCTCCTGTATCTACAGGGATGGAGAAGGAGTTAGTTGATGGATATGCTAATCTCATTATTCATGTACATAATTACAATCTCAGTGTTGCAAAGCTTTTTAGGTAATGAAGGTTGAGAGAAAGAATTTACCCAACTTTTGGAATATCCATGAAATATTATTTGACTCTTCAATACAAATGCTCTGCCCAGGTTCCTTGCAGGAAGGCTGTACTGCTTGGGAGCTGCTCAGAGGGCAGGACACAGGCAGCAGGAAGCAAGAAGAGGTATATTTTTGGGGTGGGCAATGGGAGGAGAAGTCATCCCATTTCACACATGAGGGCTGTTATAAGCCATTGGCTGATACATGTTGAGACTCTCAGGAGGTGGGTGGGAGTGGGTGGTGCTGCTCTGTACCTCTGAACTCTGGCAGTGGAAAACTTCTTGCTATTTTCAGTTCAAATCAGTTAACAGGCAGCTCATACCTGCCTGTTCCCACACCATGCTGGCCTTTGATTTGGTAAAAGAAACTCAAAAAGGCCAGAGGTGTATGCGTGACTCAGCTCTGGTGACCTCCAGCTCCCTCCTCCTCTCTCTGACTGGTGGCTCATGGGCTCGCTCTGGCCAACAGTCTGTAGAGTTCCCTTTAATTTTGTGTGTCTCTCTGTTTAAGGTCAGTGAAAGCAGGATCTGCTCAATGCCTTTGAAAATCGGACTGATAGTACTTCAGAGGTCAGACAGTGTAAAATGAAAGTGCCCAGAACTAAAAGCCATTTTTGGTTATCTGGCCCATAACCTCTCCATGGTTTTGCGTCCTTCTCTGCAGACTGGAGTGAATAACATTAACCTCCCTTGCTGGAGGGCAGAGCGGCTTACAGACTGCTCCAACATGAACCAGTTGTGCTGAGAATTCTTTTTATTATAAGGACACAGTCTCAACTGACACCTGCAGCTCCTGTCTCTGTGAGCTCTGCTGCCCAGCATCTGTTCTCCTCTCCCTGCACAGGGCACTCAGGGAGCACCAGCAGTGCCCCAGCCATGCCTGGGCAAGGACTCCCAGCCAGACTTCATTCTCACCAATATTTTCTTGTGCATCCATCCTCCTAGCCTTGTCCAGGCTGTTCTGGGCTCAGTTTTCTGTGTCCTCTCAGCTCTTGATTTCCTGGAGAGGTCCCTCAGCAGGTACCTCACCTGCCATGTTTACTGAGGGATGACTGAACACCTGATCCTGCACAGTGCAGCACAGGATGTAGGGAAAACTTGCTGCCTGGTAGATAATGTGCCCAGAAATGAGAGCTCCCCTTGGTGTGCCCTGAGTAATCACCAAAGATAAATGTGGGTGCAGTGTCATTAGAAATGCCTCCTGCTAATGCAGCTTAAGTGCTAATTCTTGTAGCTCTTCCATTGTAACAGCAAGAGGTTGATCTTTAATTGGGTTTCATGCTCTAAATGCTTCGATGACAAAGGTTTGAACAGGTGAGGAATGACTTACAGGAGCTGGATGAATATCTGTGAGCATTGGGAATCACTATCCACTGTCCCTTCCAGATGTGATGAGAGAGAATGGAACTCGAGGCACAGCTTGGGCTGGGGCTGCTGGTTTGCAGAAGGTGACAGAAAATGATGAACATTCTTGGATTTTGCCTTTCACCCACAGCAACATCAGATAGTTCTTGGCTTGATTAGGAGGGTTTAAAAAAACCTTAAGCTTTGCTGGAGGAAGGGCTGTGACCTGGGTGGTGGCACTGAGCAGTCCAGCACAGTTTGCCATCTTCATGTCCCAGGAGTCCCTGGCTGGCTCCCAGCCCTGCTGGCAGTGCAGAAATGCTCCTGCACCAACCAAGCTGCTTGGACTTCTCTGGATCACCCAAAGTGCCAGTAATGTATTGGCCCTCATTGCTAATACACACTTAAAATGTTAATAGTGACTAAATGGCTTTTCTTTTCATACTTCTTAAAATCAGATTTCTTGTTGCAAGATGGTGGCTCTGGCTGCTGCTACTGTGCCTGTCCTTTATTACTGTCTGTATAAGATGGACTGTGGAGATCTCATACAGATTTTATGGGAACTATTTTATTTATAAGAATTTTCCTAGTGTCAGAAGGATCTGACACTTCTGGAGTCCCCTTTGCCATTCCCATGCCGGAAGACAGCAGGAATGTTAAGACCCTGGCTCCCACCCCCAAAGCTGACATGGCCCTGGGGATTTTGTGTCCTCTCAGCCAGACTCAGGGCTGAGCTTCTCTGGGGCTGAGCATCTCTTGGGGCCGGGAGGAGGAGCTCAAAGTCACATTAACCGGGGAATGCTCAAATATCTTGTGTGACACAACCCACCCTGGGAAACACGAGGCGATGCCCCCGCTGAGCTGGCAGGTCCCCAGGAGCTGCCGAGGAGCTGTCCTTTGTCTGGCAGTGGTAATTAAAGGGCTCCCCTGGGCTGTCTCTGCGAGGGTGCTCTAGGTCTGCACAGGGTGAATTTACAGCAGGAAGAGCTCACTGCATTCCCTGTTGCTGGGATTTGCATATCACATGGAGGGAAACAAGACAAGCAAAGCACAGCTATAAATCACCAGGCCAGAAGGTGCATTTTGTTCCTAACCCAGGTAGGAGGATTTTTTTAGCAAATACAGAGAAAAAGCCCAGAGCCCCCAAATCCTGTGTGTGCTTGCGTGTGTCACCCTGCCATGGTGTTATGGTGATGGGGACAAGCTCAGCCCTCTTCTTGGGTCTGGCTCTTGGCTCCTTCTCCTCTCTGTGATGTGGAGGAGGTGGTGGCTCAGGGGGCAGCCGGTGTGAGGGGCTGGCACCCACTCACCAGGTACCTCACATCTGTCAGAGCTGGTGCAAGAGGTGCTGCAGCCCCAGGGAGAGGCAGCAGCTCAGCCACTGCTGCTGAGCCATCAGCTCCCATAGCTAGTGCTGGATTGCTGCTTCCTCTTCTCTGTTGGCACCTCTTCCCCCAAACATGAGCTGGTTTCTGCCTACAGCACTTCAGAGCAAGTGAGGACACCAGCTCAGGCGATGGTACAGTGATAGCAGATGAGCCTGAAACTGGAGGGTTTGCAACTGGTGCTGAATATTTAGAAGAATCCAGCCCACAAGAGCCTTTAATTCAGGCTGAGATTTGCTTTGCTTGAGGTTATTGGATATGCCTGAGTTCTGAGCAGGAAACAGATCATTCATCCTTTAAAATCCTTCCCCCTCCCTTCTTCTCTCCTCTCCTCCCTCTTCCACCCAGGTGGGAAGCTCAGATGTGTGTGTGTTGTACCTGTGCCATTAATGACATCCCGTGCTGCTCATCCCAGGTGATGGTTTGTGCAGAGACAGAGCTCTGCATCCCCGGAATGGCAGCCCTCCCCTGGGATCGGCAGCTGGATGTGCTCAGATCCATCAGGGCCAGGAAAGTGCCCTTGCTCAGTAACTGAGGCAAATATGTGTGAAATAGGATCGCTGCTATAAATAGCAGCAGGCTCATGAGAACATTGTTTATCGCTGCGGTGGGTGGTGTGAAGGCTGCCCTGCACTTTCCAGCAACGCAGGAATGATGCTATCCCACTCCCGGCCCATTTATAGCCAACGGAAAAGATAAATGCATTGGGTGGGAATTTTGAATTCCATAAAGACTTATTCACTGTTTTTAGCCCTGTCTTGCTTTCTCAGTGAAGACTGCAAGTCTATCAATCACACCCCATAAGCTTCTTCATGAATCGCATCCAAATGCTTGCAGAAGTGCCCACCACCCCAAAGGCTCTCAAAGTCAGCTCCTGCCAACTGAGAGCATGGATCCCTGCTCTCAGGCTCCTCTTCCTGGGAAAAAATAGCTGTTCCTTGTGCTATTTCTGGGTGACTCTGCAGGCACCTCCCATGGATGCACTGTTATGTTTTCTGCTAAGGCACATTAGCATCTCCAGAGGACTCTGGCTGTCAGCTCCAGCCCCAAACTGTTCTATGATGCTGAATTTTAAGCACCAGAGTCAACAGCATTAATCACGCGCTTAAAATGAAGCACTTAGGTAAGTCTGAAGGATCAAGGTCTTAAACTGCAAGATCCTTGGAGCAGGGTCTTTCTTTGCATGTGGACAGATGAGCACTCAAATAAAAAGCCTGGCTAAGAGCTGCCCAAATTGCCATGGTCTGTGAGGGAGTGCAGTCCATGGGAGTGAAGGCAGCAGGGGCAGGAGGATCCACCTCTGCCAAGGCTCCTCTGTGCTCCTGTCGCTGTTATCCCTGGGGCTCTCCAAGCCCCTCTCTGCTGCACAGATTCCTGGATGCTTGCTGCCTGGTGGATGAATTAAGTTATCCTTTCCAGTAAGTGCATTTCTCAGTCACATTGTTCACCAGAGGAGATGTGAAATCCTCGCAGCGTTCCCTCTTGTGCATAATGTCACATTCCCAGCTCCTCTCCCTCCTGCCTCCCGCCATCAGCTGCGCCGAGCTGAGAATGCCCACGAGCGAAGGCACGGAATATGCATGATATGCTCCATCATGTAGGACCAAATCATTTGCTCCCTCTATAAATCTATAGCCAAATCACTTTGTTTCCACATAAGAATCTCACGCTGTGTAAAACTAAAGGAGGAAATAATCGCGTGTCTGTCGAGATGTTTATCTCAGCCCTTCGCAGGCTCACCAGCTCCTCATCTTTTAATGAGGGAAGGAAAATCAGTCCTCTCCTCCTGCAGCAAGGGGTTTGGGGAGGAGATGCAAATGCGTTCCCCTCCCTGAGTTTGCCGTGTTGCTGTAAAACAGCAAACTTAATAAATCTCGCACAATTGGGCACAAGTCTTGTTTCCTTAAAAGCGATGTTCTCTATAATTGTCTATGACACAACATGCTACATATTAGTTATTTTTCCCTTAGTAGATCATCAGAGCACAGTGAAGCATTGCAGCCGAGGTAATTGAATGTCTTCTTTAAAACAATACGCTGCAAAAAGTCTCCTGACAAGTGCCAGTGTCTTATTTTAAACAAATAACACCACAGATTTGGGGGAGAGGGAAGATTTCTGGAGGAGAGGGTGGTTTTGGGCCATGCACAAATGGGAACTTGGCATCTGCTGCAGGAGAGCAGGTGAGCAGGCGCAGGCTGACGTGATCCTCGGGCTGGTGGGGATGAGAGACGCCTGAATTCTCGGCAAAGCCACGGAGGGGACCTCGCGTTTAACTTTGCTGCTTTAATGCACATTCATTTAATGCACCTGCCTGGTCTGTGCTGATCCTTCAAGCTGAAGCAGTGCTGCAGGTGGACGGATCCTTTCCCTGCTGTGCTCCCAGGGTGCCAGGCTGACTAGGTTCCCATCTTCCTGGGATTCTGGGGCCAAGGGATCATCAGTTTGTCCAACACCACCTGCAGCTCCTGGCCCTGCTCCATGGGAGAACCCTGACCTGGTCTGGCACAACCTGCACCCCCTGTCCTGGCTCTCAGACCAGGGCAGCATATTTGGGCAATTTGGGGGTGCAGTGAGCAGCCCCCTGCCTGTACCTGAGCACTGGGAGACCCCCAGCCCCCCCAACCCCTTCCCTGTGCGTTGATGCACTTGCCTGTAAGTACAAATGTGGGTCTCTGTTCTCGGAGGGCTGCGTTCCCTCTGCAAGGTGTGACATTTCCTGGAAGGAATTTCAAAGGGCTTTGTGCAAGGTGTTAAATAAGCTCTTAAATAAAACTGAACCAGCGAGTGCTGAAGCAAAGTGAACATTTAAAAATGTATGTGTACATTTAATTAGTCCAGGAACAGCGATAAAAGGAACCGCTAAGGCACGTTTATTAAAACTAATGCAAGACAAAAATATATCTTAAAATTTTGATGTGATAAAAAGACTGTTAAAACATTAAAAAGTTTCCCGGTAGGTTTTTTTTTTTTTCTTTTAAGCATGTCACAAATTCTGTGAAAGGATAATTCTTCTTTTATCCTCTTTTTCTTTTCCCCTTGGCTTCAGTCCCTTGCCCTCCTGTTTTGCTACTGAGCAGGAAGGAAGAGGTAAAATCTTTGGCAGTTCTAAACAGTTTCAAAATTTTGGTCCAAGTTGGATATGAAAAATTAAAAATGTCATGAAAAAATGTAAATATGGTAAATGATTTTCCACCCACCATAAAAGAGAATCCCAGCACAAATATCCAAACCCTGTACTGGCTATTGGAGCCGGCTCCCAGGGCTGGATCTTCTGATTCCTCCTGCTCACTGGGAATGGATTCTGCCAAGCACTGCCAGACCCTTCCATCCTGAGAGGAAGTTCCAGTGTAATGCCAGTGCTGCTGCAGCAGTGGGGCACAGGAAAGAAAATGCATGTTCTTGTTTCACTGAACGTGTTACCAGTCCCTTGCACAGTAGGTGTAATCAGTCTCTCACTCTTCTTGTCATTTTAATTCTTGTTTGCTGTGGCAGCTGGGTCTGAGCCCACAAACTGGGGATAATCCTGTCTCTCATGGAAATGGATTCAGTTATCCAGTACTCCAGTCCTGACCCAGCCTTCTCAGGGTGGTGCTCACTACAGCTGCTGGGAAAACAAGGTGAGAGTGGAGCGTCCCTGGGAGTTGGGAGTGGCTCTGGACTCCAGGGCTGGTCAGGGCTCAGCGAGATGCCCAGTCCTGCCACGAGCATCCCTCCCTGGCTTGAGGCCATCCTGGCTGCCAGTGCTGGAGTATTCCACAAGAATTCCCCAGCTACTGACCACCCTGGCCCCTGTGATCTTGCCAAGGTGTGAGCAGGCAAGGAGAGGGTTGGGAGCCCCATCAGAGCCAGCCTGGGTGGACACAAGCACTGGGTTCTATGGGGTGAGCATGGGGATGTTGCCTTGCCGTTGCCTTTGAGTTGTATGAGTGCTTTTGAGCCCCTGCTTTGCTCACCTCTACTGCTATTTTTATTTACTCTTTGCTAATCCTGTTAACAGGATGGGAAGAGAAAAGACTAATTCACTTTAACTCCAATGACTTGTTAATAATTGATGTATTGACACGAGGAGGCTGCTTGATGACCTTAAACAACCACCCAAATCCTGCGCCGAACTGTTTGACCTTTTAAGCCAGTTCAGATTCTTCCTACAGAAGAAACTGGTGTCCGCTTTGATTTAGTGCAGGAAAATCCCCCTTAACCTTCAGGTGTCGGTGAGGATGTGTTTAATTTACAGTAAAGCCAAGTCACGATCAGCAAGAGAATGAAAAAGTCCTTCTGTGGTGGGAAGTTATTACCAATCCCTCCACAGCAATGATCTCTCCAGCTCAAGAAGCCAATACCTCTTTAATTATTGAAAAGATGCCTCCAACAAGATGTGGAGCCACTGGCTCTGGGAGCAGGCACCACAGAACTTCTGTGAAACCGTGGTGTGGCAGGCTGAGCAGGGTGATCATAGCTGTGCTCAGGCTCTGGAGGAACCTCTATTTAGGGAGGAGCCATTCCAGTTCCCCTGCACATCCTGGTCAGCAGCTGCTGCTCTGGATTTGGCTCCTATGAGAGATTAAAGGTTGATATGTGGTGAATAATACAGGCATCCCACCACTGCTCTCCTGTGTGCATGTGCAGGAACAGATCAGGATCCCTCTGTGTGTGTCCAGTCCTGCACACACATGTAGATGTCCTGGACCCAGAGTGCCCGTGCACACCCATACTTTTCCCAAAATGTCCCTTATCCATCCCCAGGGTGCTCCCAGGCAGTACTGGGAGTCCTGTGGATCTGTCCCATCTCACTGCCTCTCCTTCCCATGGCTCCACTGGGAGTGTGGAGCAGCCCTGTGCAGTGCCTGGCTGGTCCCTGCTGTGCTGAGGCCCTTCTTTGTGCAGGGATCAGCATCTCAGCGTTTTAGGGACTGGTGAATCTGTGGCTGTGCCACAAGAGCTGCGTGCTTTTGGGGGAGTGCCCAGCTGGCTGCACAGCAGCAAACTGCTGCAAATAACCAAATATCCTTTAGATTAACACTGGGGTGAGATGCTTTAATCCCTCGGGAGGGATCTCAGAGTGCCCAGGGGACAGAGGATGAACAGGGGGTGCACAGAGCTGCACAGAGAGAGGGGGAGGTGACTCTGTCCATGCAGGGCTGTCACCAGGGCATGACTATCCTTTCCTCCAGCTCTCCAAGTGTCCCTGGAGGAGCCTGGCATCCAGCTGCACAGGGACCCTGCTGTGGCCGAGCCCCAGCTCTGCGCTCCCGGGCGTGCCGGTGGGGAGAGGCAGGCGGTGCAAAGGCTGCTCAGCAATTATCAGCAGGAAAATCTGAGACTTCACCAGGCTGCTTAATTAAGCCCCCATGTGGCCTCTTGGAGATTCATCACACGGCACTGGAAATTGTTCCCACCATCCTCACTCCCCTTGGAAGGGCAGGGAGCACTGGAGAGCCTTTGTCTGAGGTTTTTGGACCTTGCTGTTTCCCGGCAGGGATGTGCCTCGGTTTGTACCGCTGTGCTGCGCGGCAGCGTGTCGGGGTGGGGAAAAGCCCAGCCCAGCAGAAGGATGTGGATTTATCCGGATGGGAACAGTTTGCTCAGCCTTTGCAGAAACCCAGCAGTGCTGCTTTGCCTGCTCCCGCCGGGATAACGCCGAGGAGCGCTCCGTGCTCTCCAGCCGTGCTCACCCATTTGCCCAGAGCCCTTCTGGAAAAGGGAGCTGGATCGCAGGGGGACCAGATCTGGGGGGTTGTGGGGACACCCGGCAGCACTGTGGGGACACCCGGCAGCACTGTGGGGCTGTGAGAGGAGGGAGCAGAAGGAACCAGGGTGGTCACTGCCCTGTGCCCCCCAGCCAGGCTGGTCCGAGCCCCCGGCGCTGCCGGTTCGGTCCCGGTGCCGGTCCCGGCCCCGCCACAGCGGCAGGGGAGGCTGGGGGAGCTGCTTTGTAGAACTGAAGAAACTCCTCCACCACAGAGCCTGCAAGCTCATTTACATACTCCTAGTTTAATTCTCCTAGGGTATGCAAATATATGCAAACAGCAATCCAGAGAGAGTCAGAAATAGCACAGAACATTAAAATCACCCTACTTGAATATTGTTTTATGCAAACGATGTACGCACGCAGTGTGTAGCTGATTTAAATAGAAGCAATGTCAGCATGGCAGTTATTTACCCTTCCAATGATCTTAGCAATTTTTTTTATTAAACTTATATAAAATATATTGAACAGGCACCAAGAATGTAGAGAGTATTTTAATGTTAGCCTTAACTAACACTAAGGAAAGGGCAAGCTTCCCCAGCTGCCTGCACGAAGGGCAGGGAAGGGTTATTTTTCATCATTTCCCATTTGCATGAATGATACAAGATTTGTAAACCCTGATGCTGCTGGTATCGATTATCCGAGCACCATTCCTGCACCTCGGAGGAGCCCGGTGCTGCACAGAGCCGTGTGGATCCAGTGCCCTTGTGCTGTGAGCACACGGTGTCCTGGGCTGGGACACCTGGGTGAGCGGGGACAGTCGGGGTCTGGGGCTGCTCCATCCCTGACCCACGCTCCTGGTGAGCGCTGGCATCCTGCAGCACATCCAGCATTCCCTAAATTCTCCCATCCGAGGAGAGGGGAGGACTGATAGAGACAGACCAAAGCAAACCCTTCCCGGGGAGCAGGGAGGGCTCCCTCTCCATTACAGCATCCCCCCAAAATGCGCTTGCTCCAGGGTTTCCTCACACGGGAACGGTGCAAGGCTGGACCTTGCAATGATGTCCCTGCTTCTCAGGCTGGCACAGGGAAATGGGCTCCTTGTGTTTGTGTCACTCACCCACAGCCATGGCCCCACACCGACCTGTCCAGGCTGGCTGGGGCTGCTGGGACAGGCTCTCCACTGGGAGATGATGCCTAAAAAACTCTGATGATGGGCTGGGTTGGGAGCAGTGCCATGGATCTGGGTGTGCTGGGCTCACCTTATGCCCCTTGGCTGGGCACCTGTGGGCAGGGGACAGTCCCTGGCTGAGCCCTAGGGGTGTGACACAAGGGACACCCCTGCCCCTCGCAGGAAACAGCTCCTGTGCTGGGGATTGGGCATCAATCCCCAGAGCTGGGCCCCACAGCTCCCTGCCCCACGGAGTAAATGAGTGTCAAAGGGAAGGAGGAAAGGAGCACTGGGCAGATGGCTCCAAGTGTAACATGACAGACACAGGCTCTGCTCCACCATGGGCATGTCATGGAAATGCTCTCCTGGCCCCACTGAGCATGGAGTCAACGTTCCTCTAACTAAACACCAAGGGCATTATGGATGTGCCTCACATGGAGCATTGGTTGGGCACAGGGGAGGCACCCAAGAGCAGGCAAGGAGGGTCTGACCCAGCCTCATGCATGTCTGGGACAGCCAGAGCCTCTTCCCATGCTGACAAGTCACCAGGGGCCACTAAGTCAAATTCTAGGGCTTTTACTCAATGTTTTGCAGTATAATAAATGGTCCTGAAGTCCTTCTCCTTCTCTCTACCTGGCAGTCAGATTTCTGCTGGGTGCCTCCACACATGAACTGCACACATGAGCTGAAGGAGTGGGCATAAAATGCATTTTGTTTGCTTCAATTAGTTTTGAATATTGTCAGGCCAGTGCCTGGCTGTTTGAATGATCACGGCTGCAGAGGAAATGACTGTGCAGGATATTTTTTCAGTCAAGCTCACAGTTGCCTTTTATCACCAGTTCTGTTAACGATGTATGAGAGGTTTCATTTTTGCCTCAAAAGCCCCATCTCCACGGAGGCAGTTAAACATCTAATTTTTAAATACACGTGGAACAAAAAGGCTCAGAAGACATTGAGTGAAATATCGTGTGTCTGTGCGGGTCTGAAGGGGAGCATGTTGCGGCAGGCAACGCAGGGCTGGGAGTCACATCACATTAGCACCACGTGCCAAGAGCTTCCAGCGGCCCCAGGAATACCCAGGGATGCCGTGCACACCCCCAGTGCCTGTGCCTGGAGCAGTGCACACAGGGCTCTGCACTCCCTGCTCACTGCAGCCACCTCAGCACACGGGAGAACTCATGTCCAGCGCCGAATTTCACCTCGGGGGATGTGGAGGCTGGAACAGCCCATGGGAGAAACACAGAGCAGAGCTCCCCTCTCCACTGGGAATGTCACTCCCTGTATAGGAGCAGCGTGTCCACTGTGTCTGCAGGCTCTGGGAATCACTGTCAGCACTGTCAGACAAGGGTTGGTGTGCCTGCACAGTGCCCAGCTCACAGAGTGCTTCCATTCTGCTTCCATTCTGCTTCCATCCTGCTTCCATCCTTTTCCATCCCTTTTCCACCCTGCTCCCATCCTGCTCCCATCCTGCTTCCAGCCTGCTTCCATCCCTTTTCCATCCTTCTCCCATCCCTTTTCCATCCTGCTCCCATCCTGCTTCCACCCTGCTTCCACTCTGCTTCCATCCTGTTTCCATCCTGCTCCCATCCCTTTCCCATCCTGCCTCCATCCTGCTTCCATTCTGCTCCCATCCTGCTTCCATGCTGCTTCCAGCCTTTTCCATCCCTTTTCCATCCCACTCCCATCCTGCCTCCATCCTGCTTCAACCCTGTTTCCATCCTTCTTCCATCCTACTTCCATCCCCTGCTCCCATCCTGCTTCCATCCTTTTCCATCCCTTTTCCATCCCTTTTCCATCCCTTTTCCATCCCACTCCCATCCTGCCTCCATCCTGCTCCCATGGTGCTTCCATCCTGCCTCCACCCTGTTCCCACCCTGCCTTCTCGTCCAGCCCAGTGCTCTCTGGGGCTGTTGAGCTGTGCTCACACTGTCCCTGCTGGTGCACTGGAATGACATTTAACCATCAGCAGCTCCCAGTGCATGCCTTAACTGCAGAGTGAGTTGTAGTGGAGTGAAGAATCAGGGAAGCACAGCCTGGTTTGGGATAAAAGGGACCTTAAAGGCCATCCAGTTCCAGCCCCCTGCCACAGGCATGGACACCTTCCACTATCCAAGGAGAACAGGACAGCTTGGTTACACGCAGGAGAGATTTCCTTTGCTGTCCCTGGGCGCTGAGCAGCATCCTCAGGGCAAAAACTATGTGGTTGTTACTGAAAACAGCCTGAATGTGTAAGAGAATTTGTCTGGTGAGGCTGGAATTGCTCCTGGCAGGGGGTCCTGGCTGTGTCTCCCTCACAGCCCACTCCAGCCCTGGGGGCCCGTTGCTGGTTCCCTGCCCAGAAACAATTTTCTCTGGAGCAGGCTGTGGTTGGGAGCGAGCAGCTCCCGGGGCTCTGGTGTGCTGTGTGCTGTGTACCAGAGCCTGGCTGCTGTCCTGGGTGAGACCTGCAGCCCTGGCAGCTGGTGCCACACTCCTGGGGGCTGCTTTGAAACCCTTTGGGGGTGGAAACTTTGCTGCTTAATTCTGGTGCTTCTCCCATCACATTCCAGATTACTGGCAAGTGGGAGATGTCTCCTTTCTGGAAAGCTGCTGCCAGGGCACTGCTGTCCGTTTCCATCAGCAGAGCTGCTGTGCAGGTGGCTCCTTTCCCTCGGAGGTGGGCTGGCTTGGGGGCAAGCTGCTGGCACATGGGGGAACCTTCCTGTCCCTCCAGGGCTCATCCTTGGGATGAGCATCACCCCAGGGGGATGAACCCATGCTCCATCCATCCCTGCCTTGCCCAGATCCCACCCCACAGCTTGAACCCTCTGGGAAAGGTTCAGAGCGGTGTTTGCATCGCCTTTCCCAGGGTGCTGAGCTCCATTTATTCCTGTTTTTGTGCAGTCTGCTGGGAAAGTCATGTTACCAAGCAAAGCTCAAATAGCCTGGATCCCAAAATCCTCCTAGGAGGAGCTGTCCCTGGGGAAGGGGACACAGAGCCAGGGAGTGATGTGCCCTGCACAGCAGAGCAGCCTGGGGACCCCACCCCACAGGTCTGTGCCCCTACAAGTGTCAGTAACCTGCTCAGGCTCAGGGATGATCCCTGGCACCAGAGAAAAATGGTAGTGTCTCTGAGAGAGGAACAACAGCCGCCCTTGTAGCTGTTGGTGTTTTTATCACTGCAGCCTTTGGAGGGTGCTCAATGGGGACCTGGTGTTTATTCAGGGAGATCCTTGCTGCCTCGACCTTCCTGAACTGCCACATTCCTTCTAATTATGATTGGCAGCTCATGGAAATTTGGGCCCTTGATTGGCAGCTGAAGTAACTTTCTTCCTTCCCACAATTCTTCAGGTTCCTTCCCATCAATAGACATAATGTTGGCCACTTTTCTGGGATAAATAGCAACCTTTGCCCCCCTCCTTTATTTGGCAAACGCTCAACACTTCATTCTTTTCAGAAAGCCCCTTGGAATGCAGCTCAGAAGGGCCTCAGCAGTGCTGCACTCCTCCTCCTCCTTCTCCTCCTCCTTCTCCTATTTCTCCTCCTCCTCCTCTTCCTCCTCCTCCTCCTCCTTCTCCTCCTCCTTCTCAGAACCCGTCCGGGGGACTTTTGTACCAGAGCAAACAAAGGCTCATTGGCAACACTTCTGGATTTCATTTCAAAATAGATTTGTCACTCTGGAATTAAAAAAAAAAAAAAAAAAAAAAAAAAAAATTCTGCTGTTTTTTTCCCCCTTGTTTTCTCCCTCCCAGGTTTCCCCACCAGTAACTCTAATTCTGGAATTTCTGGACAAAGATTTGCCTGGGGTAAAGGGGAGCATGTGCTTGCTTCACTTCATCTTGCCCTGTTGAGATGCAGAACAATGTCCCTGCTCTGCAGCAGCCCAGTGACCAGTCAGCAAAGGAATCTGGTTTGTCTCAGAGCCCAAAACACTCACCCCTCCCCATCCAATGGGATCTCCTTTGGCCTCCCTCTGAGCTCAGTCAGCACCCAGGAACTCATCATTCGATTCCACTTTTTTAGCTCTTATGATCCTTTTTACAAACCACCCAAGTGATGCAAAATCTCAAACCACAGCGAAAGCACAACATGGCTAATGGGAGTGTAAATGCTGTCCAAGGAGAGCAAGGACATTTTGAAGAGGGGACTGGATCCCAGAGGTGCTGGAAGTGCTCCCAGGGGTGTCCTCTCTGAGCAGAGGGGTCTGGCAGTGCCAGGGGGGCAGGGACCCAGCGTGAGCAGCACTTGCCACAGCTCACTCTGCGGTTCAGTAATTAAATAAAACTCGGTCTCAGCTCCTAAGAGCTTCTTGTGCTGAACAATAGCCAGTTACAAAAGGATTTGAAAAATGATGAAGGGAATACTCAAGGGTTGTGTTCGAAAAGAAACGAGGAGGCTCCCGAGCTGCAGAGATTGCCGGTGAGCACAATACAGACACTCACCCTCCACCAGCCCCAGACTGAAGTGTTGCAGAGAGAGATGACAGACCTTGGCACTCGGTGCTTCTCAAGAGCAGGGTAGATGAGGAGACAATTAGTAAAATACAGGATCATTTGCATTTTCAGGAATACTTGAAGGATTCTCACTCTTTGCCAAATTAAAAGGGGAAGTGGGACGGAACACATCTGGGATGGCTGGATGAGCCAAAAAGCACAAGGGCTGGAGCAGGGAAGCCCCAGGGACTGAGAACCCGTTGGGTTTGTACCCTCACTGTTGTCCCATGGTGGCCACCCTGGATCCAAATGCTGGCACCTCCTGCAGCCCAATGGCTTCAGGAACCTGACCCAGTTTTTTTTATTTTGTCTCTCACCGACATTTCAAGATCTGCTGAAGGTTTCCCACAGTCAGGGTGGTTTGGAAGAGCCTTTGCTGTCCTCTTTGGCATGGTGACAGTGGGCTGAGTTGGTCCCAGCCCTGGACAGGGACAGGGCAACCTTCCCCATGCAGGAGCCCTTTGTCAGGAAAGATGGAGCAATGTCATTGTCCCCACACTTCTGTCAGATTTGGTTGAAATCTGCTGGGAGATTACAAAGTTATTGCAGCAGACATGGCATGGACAGCCCCATCACAAAAACTGCATTTCATTAGAGAACTGAGCTGAAGCCACGCTGGATCTTCCCCTCCTCTCCCCACAGCCCTGGTGTCACTCTCCCTTTCCATGTCCATGCTCACCGGACAGACTGGTTCCAATATACTTTAATTGCTTCCAACTTTTCTCTAGAATGGGCAAAGGAGGAGGAATGTGAAATCCTTGCTTAGATCCTCAGGGATGAGACTGAGAAGATGAAAGCCCACATGGAGCTCAGGGCAGTGAGGGGTAGCTATAGGCTTTGGGGGGCTTGGCTGGGGACCAGGGGACCCCAGAGAGGCTGTGAGCCTGTCACTGCTTGGGGACACGGTGTGTGATGGATTGTGGGGGAAAAGCTGAGCAGCTGATGATTTTTGGGGTCACTCTGCACAAGCTGCCTGGTGTTGGAGGAGCAGAGGGAGGCTGGATTTGTGGCAGGATGGTTCACCAGGCTGATGCTGTGACACCACTGCCCATGACCTAACAGGAGCGATGGCCAGTCCCCTCATGTCCTTCCCTCCTTTGCACCCAGGCCATTTCTCTGCTCTTGTGCTAATTCACCCCCACTGTGTCTTTCCTGCCCAGCTGCCACAGCCGAGCTCCTTCCTGCCTGTGGGGATGCTGCTTTCAGGATGTGGTTTCTCCGGAGCGTGGTGGGTGCAGGAGCATCCCAACGGCCGGAGGCGCCTGGTGGGCTCTGCCACCAGCTGTGCACCCACAGAGCCACCCCCTGTGTGTCACAGCACAGGGACATCCTCCCAACACTGCCCTTCCCCTGCTCCTTGCCACCAGCCCTGCCTCTCAAGGTGCGGGCACTGAGCTCGTTGATTCTCTGCCTGAAATGAGTGGGGTCAGCTCTGACCTGGATGTGTCCCCGGGTTGGTTTTCTGCCACATTAACCCAGGGTCTCCTGGAGACTCCAGAGATGATGCCAGCGTAGGCAGCAGTCCTGGGAGCAGGAAAATCCTGTCACCAGAATCAGGGACTCACAGGCTTGGCTCAGCCACCTCTGCCTGCATCATGGATAGGTGGGGATGAGCAATTGAGCTGGAGGGATGGTTGGGAGCAAGGAGAGGAAGGAGAGGACCCAGAAGGAGGGAAAGGGGAGCAAGAGCCCTGCTCAGCAAACCCTGGAAATACTGCCCAATGCTGCAATGCCACCAGTGGGATGGTCCTCACACTGGGAATTTATTGGGAAGGGAATGGTGGGAATGCTGTGGCAAGGCCAGGACATGGCTGGGTTTGTGCTGGGGATCAGAGCCTGCACATTTCAGCAGAATAAACACAGAGAGGCAGAAGTATCCATGCTCCAGGGCTGCTCTGGGGTGGGTGATTGGACACAGAAAAGGCTGATCCTGCACAGGAGCAGTGCAAAGGGCTGGTGCCCCTGAGGAGAATCAGGATGTGGATGTTTGTGTCATGAGAGGATGGCCCTCAAAGGGACAGAGGGCAGAGAGAGTGAAGTGACCACAGCTCCTGGTTTCCCTGCGTGTAGGGCAGGACATTCCTCAGGCCCCTGAAAGCATCCTTCACAGCAGAGCTGCAATGGGCACCTTGGGAAGGGAGGGGAGGAAGAAGGGGGTTTGCAGTGCTGGTCAGCACTCCCAACTGTTGCTGTGCTCCCTCTGTTTAACCTGAAACTCAAACCACTCCTTATCCCACAAAGTTTGTTGGTAGAGCTGGGTTGCAACAGATGGGTACAGACGGGTGGGGAGAAGGGGAAACAACACGGCAATACCAGCAGCACGATGTGTGCTCACCAAAGCACAGCAGCAGCCGAGCTCTGGAGGCCATGGAGAATTCTGAGGAGCGTTTTGGTTCCTCTGGGATGCTTGCAGGTGGTTTGTCTGAAGCATGACAGCCAGCATGAGGCAACACGCTGGTTTGGGAGCCTGGCAAGCGGCTGATGAGAGAAAGAGCACTTGGCTGTTCCTGGTCCTGTGCAAACAGTGGGCTGGCTACAGCAGGAGATGGCAACGAGCAGGCTCTGGTTGAGAGCTGAGAAGCTGCATCCCATCCCATCCCATCCCATCCCATCCCATCCCATGCCATCCCATCCCGTCCCGTCCCGTCCCGTCCCATCCCATCCCATCCCAGGTGCTCGGCTGCCTTGCCACCACCCAGAGCCGTTCACGTTCCAGGTCAGGTGGGTGCCCTGCAGTCCCAGCAGCTCGGACCAGACTCCCCAAAGCTGCAGCAGGGCTCTGGGTCCCTCTCAGCTGCCGCTGCCGTGGAGCAGCGCCGGGATGTGCTGTATATTAACTGGAGTGGCAGCTGCGATATTGCCAACTAAAACTAAGTACAAAATTTACAGCAGTAAATTCTTCTCTCTTCAGGGTGGTTAATTATCTTAATTACTTTTATTATCTTTTATCTTTTAAGATCCCAAATTGCTTATTTCTGCTTGTGTTGCCAAAGGGGGTTGCATATTTTTTACTGGCGCACGCTGTGCAGAGGCTCTGATACGCGTGTCTGCGTGGTACACTTTAAAAGAACTTTGATTTATACAAGACTTCTCCTCGGGATTTTAATTGTACTAAATAGGGAAAACAAAGTTCAGTGAAATATTGACTGACTGAAGAGCTGACAAGTGGCTCTTTCCTTTTGTTCAAGACAGGGACGAGGCCGCTCCCGTTGCCCTCGGGGTGAGCAGGAGGGGATTTGGCTTCTCTGGGCCACTGTCTGAAGGGTCACCGTGGTCCTGGGGGTGGCACAGGGGTGCCAGCAGTGGTGGGCAGGCAGCGATGAGCTGGGCAGGCACTGGGGCTCCATCGGGCAGCCCGTGGTGCCAGGGGCTGTGCCCATCCCGGAGTGTCCCCTGCGGGCACGTCCCTCCTGCTGCCTCCTCTGCAAACACCCATCCCCGGGGAGCTGCTTTCCTCTCCTCTTCCTGCTCCTGCCTAACCAGCATTCCTTTTTAGCAGGGGACACCGAGAGGAGCCCGGTGCCGAGGGCAGCTGCCAGCGATGCCTCGGCTCCGGTGCCCCGGGATGAAATCACGGGCTGAAATCACATCTCTGGCACTTCCCTGCGGCCAGGATTTCGGAGGAACTTCCTAAAGGCAGCAGGAAATAGCTCGGAGAAGGGAGAAGGGATGGGAGGGAATGCCCGAAGTGGTGGCTGACCACTCGGGTGGGCTCTGGGATGGGCACAGCCCTGGCACCCACCATCCCTCCCCATTCCAGCCATTCCCTCTCCCCTCTCCGAGCTATTTCCTGCTGCCTTTAGGAAGTTCCTCCGAAATCCTGGCCGCAGGGAAGTGCCTGGGATGTGATTTCATCCCGGGGGACCGGAGCCGAGGCATCGCTGGCAGCAGCCTCCGGGAGCTGCCCCGGCACCCGGCTCCTCTCGGTGTCCCCTGCGGGCATCTCTCTCCTGCTGCCTCCTCTGCAAATATCCATCCCCGGGGAACTGCTTTCCTCTCCTCTTCCCGCTCCCCTGCCTAACCAGCATTCTTTTTTAGCTAGGGGTAAGAATTTTTTCGGGCAAGGTGCCTCATTCCCTGGGGATCAGCCTCGGTGGAGCTGAGCAGAGAGCAGCCCGGCACCAGAGGGGAAGGAGGAGGAGGGAGGGAGGAGGAAAGGTTTTCTCTATCCCACTGAGGAGCCTCCTAAACGCTCCCAGGTGCTTTTCCAATGGAATGGCGATTTCCCCCGTGTTTATTTTCAATGCTGTCCCGCCTGGGGAGCCGGAGGGGGGTTTGGGGGGAGCCGGCCGTGGGCAGCCTTACCCCAACTCTGCATGCACTGAAGGTCCCTCTCATGGCATTCAGCTGACAGGGAGGGAAAGGGCTTTTCATGTGCAAAACAAAAGGAGAGGGGGCTTTTCTTTGCTGCCTGCTGAATGCCACACACCCCTGGCCAAGGGGGGCAGCTCGGGGCTCTGAACAATCACGACATGAAAGGCAGAGAGGGAGGGAGAGAAAAAACTCTCCCCTTCTCATGAGAGCACTGTAGCCTCTTGTTGGTGGTTGTGGAGAGCTCCCTGTCACCCCAGGAGAATCGTGGCTGTGATTACTCCAAGCTGTGTATAACCCCCCACCTTACAGGTATTTTTTTCTGTTTTCCTCATCTTTTAATAGCAAACCCAACAGAACTGCTGCAGCCCTGCTTCCTCCCCCATTGCTGTGCTGGCTGCCTGCTGTCAGATGAAATTTATGCTGTGGTTTAGGAGTAATTTTTAGTTTGGAAGATTTGTCCTGCTGCCACCTGCTATAAATAACCCCTGTGAGGTGGTGGAGCCCTGTCTGTCTGTCCTGGTGACACCATGGCATGGTTGGTGGCAGTGGTGGGCCCATGGCACAGTTTGTTGTCACTTGTCACCTTGCCTGTGGCTGGCACAGCTCTCAAGGCCTGGGGACCCCTTTTCTCCTGCCCCTCTGTGCCTGGGTTTTGGCAGCTTTTGGGGACCCCTTATCTCCTGCCCCTCTGTGCCTGGGTTTTGGCAGCTTTTGGGGACCCCTTATCTCCTGCCCCTCTGTGCCTGGGTTTTGGCAGCTTTTGGGGACCCCTTATCTCCTGCCCCTCTGTGCCTGGGTTTTGGCAGCTTTTGGGGACCCCTCATCTCCTGCCCCTCTGTGCCTGGGTTTTGGCAGCTTTTGGCCATCAGCAGCTGGACAGGAGCTGTGGAGAGGCTGAATCTGCAACTTCCAGTTGTGTTCATGGTGATCTACAGCTCCAGGGGCTGTGCTGAGGCAAGGCCACCTCTCTCTCCTTTTGGAGAGTGTATTTTCTGTTCCTTGCACACACTGGAGGGGTACCTGGCGCTGTGGTGACCCTCCAGGGGTGAGCCCAGCACTGCAGCAGCCTGAGCCTCTCTCTGCCTCAGAGCTCTGAGCTTTGCCAGCACAGAGGGGTGGCCAGTGCTGGCACATTCTGGTTTTGGTGTCCAAGGGGAAGAAGATTCACTGATGCTGAATTTCAAAGCCTGCAGCCTGAGTTTCACAGGGCTTGAGAAAAGGAAGTTTCAGCATTATCTCTGCGTTTTCAGAGCTGAAGTGCCTTCCTTGTGCTTGTGAGCCCAGAACATCTGAGGGAGTTTCCTTTTCAAAACGAACATCCTGAGGGAGAGGCTGCAGCCGCTGTGGGACTCACTCAGAGGGACCTTGTCCCCTGTCCCGAGTGCCCTGTCACCACATGGCAAGGCTGGCAGGGACACACGGCCACCCCAGCCACACTCAGCTGCTCCCAGTGAGTCCAGGCAGAGCCCTCTCACCTCCATCTCATTTCATGCAGGAACCAGCAACATCAGGATTTGCTATTTATTTTAAATTGCAAACTTTTCAGCTGGAAAGGAACAATGGGGAAAAACCAACGCGCCTGGGTCGACTTCCACGTATAAAAGTATCCCATGTCTTTAAGGCAGTGAATTTTAAAAAGGCACATAATTAGCAGGCTGCTTCCTCGTCTGTATTCTCCTCATCTGCCTGCCCACATAAACATTCGGCACACAGCACTTCCAGACACTTTTTAATAGAATCGCTTAAAACAATTAATTACCAGAGTTTTCATTCAAGCTGCAGTGGAAAAGATACGCCGGCAATAAAAGGCATTTATTCGTTGGTTTCTGGAGGCCTGTTTGTTATTAACATGTAAATTAAATCATCACAGATGTTCCATTTTTAATCTGGGGATGTGAAGTGCAGGGCTAACCACGGCCCAAACAGCCTGATTTTATTACACACACATTCATTAGGAACCAGCAGTATTATTGGATATCATTTTTCTTTGATGCATTTTTTAAACCAATTATCAGTATAATTTGTTCATTTCCCTCCCTATTTGTTTTTCTCTTGCCATTTGTGTCAGGATTCTCCAATCAAGGGCGATGCCTTTGGCTCCTTGTGGCCTCCTCCCTCGCTGCTGGGCAGTGCCACCACGGAGCCCAAGCCTGGTTGTGGCTTCAGGGGCTCCTGCTGCAGTCTGGTGCCAGGAGAAGAGCTGGTTTGGGTATGCAGAAGCTCACTGTAGACATACAACACAAGGTGATCCTGGAGAGTCGAGCTCCAGCAAAATCCAGAGGGAGAAGAGAAGGGCCCAAAACCACCAGAGCTGGGGTGGGACAGTGGTGACAATAATGATGGACAGCTGGGCAGGGGTATCACTGCTCTGTGTGTGTCTGAAAGAGGAAGGTTTTCTCTTCCTCCTGCAGTGCCAGCCTCGGGTGCCAAGTGCCACCTTGGGGTGCTCTCCAGGGCTCTTCAGGACCACGGCACCCAGTGGAGCACAGTCAGGATGGTCACCCACTGCCCCCATGGTGGCTCCAGCTGCCTGATCCGCCCCCAGGCTCTGACTGCATCCCTGTCCCCGGCTGCAGGAGAGCCTCAGGAGCCCCAGGAGGAATTCTTGATGTGGAATCGATTGTGATTGCAGTCAGCGTTGCATTGCTGCAACGAGCCCTGGAACAGTTCTGGTCTAAAAGCAGGATATAGATTAATGAGGAATAAATAGCTCTGGCTCCTCCAGTGCTCTGGGGCTCACTGGGATGGGTGGGGAGGACCTGGATGTGGCTGCCCTGTGCCTGGAGGTGTCCAAGGCCAGGTTGGACAGGGCTTGGAGCAATCTGGGATAGTGGAAGGTGTCTCTGCCCATGGCAGGGCGTGGGATGAGCTTTAAGCTCCTTCCAACCCAAACCAGTTTGGGATTCTGTGGTGCTGTGGTGGGCACTGGGCATGGAGCCAGTGGGGCAGCACTACAGAGGGACATGCTCACCCATCAGACTCTTTAAGCAAAGCTGGCATTGAACATCTCAGTCTGTTAATGATCTTGCTTTGATTTTGGCCACTGGCAACCCAGCCCATGGTGGTACAAATGGGGAGATAATAGAAAATCATCTTCATCTGAGAAAAACCCAAGCTTTTTGAGACTGCAAAACACATAAATGTTTACTTTTCTGAAGTGAAAAGGCAAGTTTTGAGCCCAAAGAAGCATTTCATACTGGAATGCTGCTCCTGTGAACATGGGCATTTGTCTGAAAAACAGGGAAATTACTGCTGGAATCGACTTCACAAGGATTCTTTAAAAAACCACCAGAAGGCATGTAAAACCAGACAAGGAAACCAGAGTATCTCCACTAATGAAAATAATCTTTTTCAGCCTGAATTATTTTTTGCAAGTGTCCCATCAACCTTGTCATCACCTGCACATACACCTGCCAGGCCACAGCTCTGCCCATCCCATCCCATCCCATCCCATCCCATCCCATCCCATCCCATCCCATCCCATCCCATCCCATCCCATCCCATCCCATCCCATCCCATCCCATCCCATCCCATCCCATCCCATCCCATCCCATAATTTCCAGCTGTCCCCAAAGGAGAACACATTCCTTGGGAACCATCCGGGTGGCTGAGGCTGCCTCGTTCCGCTGCCAGCCTGTGTCCTTGCCGTGATAACTGTCAGGGAAGAGGGGTGGGGGGAGTCTTGCAATGACCAAAAACTCTTGGAAATGCTTTCATGCTAAAAATCCCGTGTTTGACAGAAGTGTGAGATACCTTGAGGCCTTCTATTGATTACCTGGGAGCAGGAGAGCACTGGCGCTTTGAGCTGTCACAGTTCCAGGCGTTTCTGAAAACGATAGAAGACTGGAACAAAAACACCACTAAGGCTCCTGACACAGCGTGTTAAGCAATAAAACATGTTTAATTGTGTTGTCTTAAGGCTATAACCATTTCCTGGCTGAAGGTCACTCACTACCCATACTGCCAGTGGGAGAGAGGAGCTCTGACAGGTAGGAATCCAAAGAGGAAGCAGATATCTGGGAGATTACAGCGTGAACAACACTGAAATGCCAATGCCAGGGAAGTTAAAATGAGCAGCACAGGTAGCAGGACATCTCCTGGCTGGCAGATCTCTCCTGGGGATGTTACAAACACAGCTTGGGGCTTTGATCAAGGACCCTCTGGGGCACCTTGTCACCATCAGTGTGTGTCTGTCAGCTGCAGCAGGACTCAGCCACCACTGCCCCCACATCTATGGGGGGCCTGGCAAGCTCCTGGTGGGAGCTCATCTCCTCCCAAAGACCCTCCTGCCTCGCTCCAGGGATCAGCATCCAGATGTGCTCTGCTCTGACATCTGTGGGTCATGTCCACAGGTCTGCCCAGCTCCCCAGGGAGCCAGTGACTACCTGGGGTCATGCTGGGAAGGATGGAGGGATTTTATTTTCCTTGGTTAGAGGCATCATAATCACAAAATGTGCATTTGGGAAGAAATTCCAGGCATTCCTGACCCCAGGCCTCCCTGTTCTTGGAAATCCACACACTTTGTCCTCTTCTTGGTTAGTCTTGACCAAGAACTTCTGTGTGAGAGGGGGCCCTGAGCGAGGCAAAGGTTTGAGGTGTCTTGTGTTTAATGAGAAACAAAAAAGATTAGATTGTAGCAAGGCATTTAATTATTAGGATATTGCAGCTCTGGCTGCATCCTTTGCCTCTCCATGGGGGAAGTGCCAAATTACATGTCACCTCAGAGGGCATATTTTCTGTAGTTTTCAGAGCTCCTACAATGGCAGCTCATGAATATTTACTGAGCTGCTCAGATATGCAGCGGTGGGAACAAATAAAAAAACCCTTGTATTTGCATCTCCCACAGACACTAACAAACCATGTGGCTCTGGTAGGGAGAAGATGGGAGATTGCTGTTGCCTTTCCAGAGGGATAGAGGAAACAGCTTCTTGTATAATGAGATTGACTTTTAAATTGAAAGTGGTGCTGGTTGTGCTGCAGTTCATACTTCCATGCTGTGCGTTTGCTCCCTAGGCTCTAACATTAAGACATCTTATGTACAAGCTGGGAGGATTCAATTAGAGTTTCAGTTATTAATCAATCAATTAAGCCACAATCTTTGGAATATACATTTTCACTCCTAAAGAGGTGTGATGCTGGCGGGGTGAACTTTAGGGACCCCACTTCACCTGCCCAGGTGTGTGTGCACAGCTCCCAGAGCCGTGCTGGGCTGGTTTGGCTCTGTGCTGGTCAGGGGGAGCAGCAGAGCCTGGGCTGGGACAGCGAGACCTGGCACTAGGATTGAGCACCAGGAAATGCCAGCTCAGCTGGCACCGAGTCCTTTGAGAAACATTCAGCTCCACTTGCTTTATTGCCAAGCTGGAGCTGCTCTGCCTGGAGCCAGCACACGGATGGAAGGGATGGACAGCTCGGCTGCTCTGACAGCAGCTCCTGCTGGAGGAGATCCTGAATCCTTTCCTGCCTGGAAAAATCTGTGTATGAGTCAAGAGACTCAGAAAAGGACTCCAGATCGACTGTCCCATGCAGCTGCTGTCTCCTGCTCTGCCCTGGGTGAGGGAGAGATGGATGTGACACTACAAACCCTGCGCTTGATCTGGTTCTCCCAAATCTCTGGCGTTTTCCTGCTGTAAGAAGGAGCTGAAGGCAACACTTCCAGGTGCTGCACGAGGACAAAGAGGGGTGGTTTGTCCTTAATTTCTGTTTCAAAGGCTGCAGCCGTGTCAGGGTGAGATTCACACACGCTTCAGGCCAGGAAGAACATTCCTCATGCCCAGGTATTTCTTCATTAGTGACACCTGCCCAGTCCTTGCTGGACAGGTCCATATTCATGGGCTGCTCAGTGAAGGGAGGAGAGCAGCAGTCAGAGCAGGAGTGATTCCCTGTGTCCTACTGCCTGGGATATTTAATCAGACCTGTAACCAGAAATCCAGGGGAAGGGTTTGGAGAAAACGAGCTCTCTGGTTTCGAGCTGAAGTTTGAACACTCAAAGAGAAGTAAACGTGCAAGTGCTGTCTGTAGGCAGCGAAAAAAAGCCAAGGGAGGATTAAATGGCAATGTTACCTTTACTCTTGTCAAATACCTAAGTAGAAACATTGGTTAATGCCCTTAAAAAAGGCCCATTACCACAGGGCAGGGAGTCAAAGAGCCTGGCTGCCCTAATACTCAGTTATCTCGTTCCCGGATAATGGAATGACCCCTCGCCTGCCCGAGCTGTACTACGATATAATAGCATGAGCCGTGTGAATAAAGAGGTTATTTTTGGAATCCAATTGAAGCACTGCCGGAGCCGGTGTGACAGGGGAAGGATTGAACAAGATGCAATGTTCTAAGGGAAGGGGAAAAAATTGAATTTTGGGGAAGGTGGCACTGGCAGTGAACTGTGCAAAGTGAGGCTCTGTGGTGCTGGCAGAGCACGGTGCCATGGGACAGTTTGAGGGGATGCTGGGGCTGCAGACTGACCCAAAACAGAGCAGAGCAGGGGAGCTGAGCCCCCAGAGGAGCACAGGAGCCAGAATTCTCCCAAAATATTGAACAATGTGCAGCTGGGCAGTCAGCAGTGCCAGCCAAGAGCCAGCAGCTGGGGACGGGTCTTTGCCAGCACCCAGGTCAGTGCCAGTGCCTGGTTGCACACCCTGCAGCTCTCTTCATGCCCCTTAAGAACATATCTAAAGGTAATCCACAAAATAATGCCAGCTCTGCTGTGCAGTATCCAACACACAGGGCGGCAGCTCATCTAGCAGTGAGAGACAAGAGCACAAGAGATTCGGCATAAACAGAGATGAAAACGAATAATAATTTACAAAGCAGCA